>NC_084978.1:29222637-29580137 GCF_963691925.1 Scomber scombrus
AAATCACTCACCTATTGAGCTGAATGTATTCACGTTAGACACAGAGAGAAGGGGTGCACCGTTCCCGGAGGTACTGCAATACCAGGTCGATGCGTGGAGTGGACGGAGCAAGCCCCTATTCCATCTCCTTGTTCCAAAAATCAATTTAATATATGGTCCCCGGGTAGGGGACGTATCAGATATTAAACTGATAAGAACAGATACTACACTTGATCTTAGCCAAAAGGCCGAGAAGCGATAACTGAGAATGGGTCGGAGTTAGAGGACTGGTCCTCTGCAGCGTCGGTCTCACTCGCGGTTTCACAGAGTCCAATACGAGTCAAAGACAGATTTCACTTATTTAAAAAAAAAAACTTTGATTAAATATACTTTAATACACAAACCAGTCTCAAATGTAACAAGGGGAATAAACTGGAAGTCACATTAGAGTCTGATCTGTAGTGGAGGAGAACATGTTTTTAACGATGTGTTAACTAACAGAGTTGCAGCACCATCTAGTGGAGAAAACCGCGAACGGCACCCCACCGCATTACAGAATGAAAAACAATTTCTAAATATATCCAAATATTTCTTTGTCATTTGACATTAAAAAAACATGGATTTGCCAACTAAAAAGGACAAACTAGAAAGCAGAGGGTATCCCTGTGCCATCTCGTCAGCTCGATAGCTGAGCTTCTTCTGAACAACACGGCGTGTCAACGTGACTATATTCGTGCTTGTTTAACTGCCCTGACACGTTTTTCATGTACTGGGGGCGCTGTTGGGCTTCAGGGGTTAAAAAGCTGTTTGCTCCTACTCAGGTCTTCTGTATCAGATATGTCACCTGAACACCGGTTCTCTTCGGACACTGCTGGGTTTCGACTTAGTTTTCTTTCGACAGTTTTATCAGGGGAGAGCGCGAACGCAGTCCCCCACTACCAGAAATTATGCAATCGAGATTCCCACATTTGGGGAATTCGCAGAGGTCAGCACAACCGGAGTGCAATGGCTGAGCCTCGCCCTGGGTGAACCACCTTCTTGATCATGGTATCTCCCTTGCCAGGTAAGTATGAGTTGTACAGATCCGAGCCGGGGATGTCTTTCACAGACACAGCACGCCGACTGATGGTGGGCCATCCACACATCATCCAAACTACACGCTGTATGAGGCTGTGGATCTCATAGACTGTATATAAGAAGGTGGATCTGCACGGATTCAACACACAAGGAGACGTTTTATACTAAATGTGTCTTTCTTGCCCGAGGCCTCACTTGTCCTTCATGCCCAACCTCTTATGCCCCCGTAGGCAATTCTGTGATACGCAAATAAAATTGTCAGGCTGAGCAGTTGGTGGACGTCCGACCATTGCCGTTGCCCTTCTCTGGCAGCCAATCGGGTCGGCGGGTTTGGCAACCCTTTCCCTCTTTGTCTACCAATCCAAGGTGAAAATATCACTCTGTGTCACGCTGCATTGTACGCTGCACTTTTCCCCCATTGAGTCACAGCAGACGGCAGGTTGTCTCTCTCAAGGAGAGCGGCAATGCCCCCTGCTGGATCGTCTTCAGTCTCTCTAGTCCCTAGGCATTGCCGCTTGCTTCAGCCTCTCTAATCCCCCATTCGTCCTAGGGGATTAGAGAGGCTGAAGACGATCCAGCAGGGGGCATTGCCGCTCTCCTTGAGAGCAGACGGCAGGTTGTCTCTCTCAAGGAGAGCGGCAATGCCCCCTGCTGGATCGTCTTCAGTCTCTCTAATCCCCCATTCGTCCTAGGGGATTAGAGAGACTGAAGACGATCCAGCAGCCTTTAAAAACTATAAGCATGCCTTAATTGCTGGAGTGTAAAATCCCAACAAAATATCAATGTAGCTATTTAAACAGAACGACAAATCACTCACCTATTGAGCTGAATGTATTCACGTTAGACACAGAGAGAAGGGGTGCACCGTTCCCGGAGGTACTGCAATACCAGGTCGATGCGTGGAGTGGACGGAGCAAGCCCCTATTCCATCTCCTTGTTCCAAAAATCAATTTAATATATGGTCCCCGGGTAGGGGACGTATCAGATATTAAACTGATAAGAACAGATACTACACTTGATCTTAGCCAAAAGGCCGAGAAGCGATAACTGAGAATGGGTCGGAGTTAGAGGACTGCTCCTCTGCAGCGTCGGTCTCACTCGCGGTTTCACAGAGTCCAATACGAGTCAAAGACAGATTTCACTTATTTAAAAAAAAAAACTTTGATTAAATATACTTTAATACACAAACCAGTCTCAAATGTAACAAGGGGAATAAACTGGAAGTCACATTAGAGTCTGATCTGTAGTGGAGGAGAACATGTTTTTAACGATGTGTTAACTAACAGAGTTGCAGCACCATCTAGTGGAGAAAACCGCGAACGGCACCCCACCGCATTACAGAATGAAAAACAATTTCTAAATATATCCAAATATTTCTTTGTCATTTGACATTAAAAAAACATGGATTTGCCAACTAAAAAGGACAAACTAGAAAGCAGAGGGTATCCCTGTGCCATCTCGTCAGCTCGATAGCTGAGCTTCTTCTGAACAACACGGCGTGTCAACGTGACTATATTCGTGCTTGTTTAACTGCCCTGACACGTTTTTCATGTACTGGGGGCGCTGTTGGGCTTCAGGGGTTAAAAAGCTGTTTGCTCCTACTCAGGTCTTCTGTATCAGATATGTCACCTGAACACCGGTTCTCTTCGGACACTGCTGGGTTTCGACTTAGTTTTCTTTCGACAGTTTTATCAGGGGAGAGCGCGAACGCAGTCCCCCACTACCAGAAATTATGCAATCGAGATTCCCACATTTGGGGAATTCGCAGAGGTCAGCACAACCGGAGTGCAATGGCTGAGCCTCGCCCTGGGTGAACCACCTTCTTGATCATGGTATCTCCCTTGCCAGGTAAGTATGAGTTGTACAGATCCGAGCCGGGGATTTCTTTCACAGACACAGCACGCCGACTGATGGTGGGCCATCCACACATCATCCAAACTACACGCTGTATGAGGCTGTGGATCTCATAGACTGTATATAAGAAGGTGGATCTGCACGGATTCAACACACAAGGAGACGTTTTATACTAAATGTGTCTTTCTTGCCCGAGGCCTCACTTGTCCTTCATGCCCAACCTCTTATGCCCCCGTAGGCAATTCTGTGATACGCAAATAAAATTGTCAGGCTGAGCAGTTGGTGGACGTCCGACCATTGCCGTTGCCCTTCTCTGGCAGCCAATCGGGTCGGCGGGTTTGGCAACCCTTTCCCTCTTTGTCTACCAATCCAAGGTGAAAATATCACTCTGTGTCACGCTGCATTGTACGCTGCACTTTTCCCCCATTGAGTCACAGCAGACGGCAGGTTGTCTCTCTCAAGGAGAGCGGCAATGCCCCCTGCTGGATCGTCTTCAGTCTCTCTAGTCCCTAGGCATTGCCGCTTGCTTCAGCCTCTCTAATCCCCCATTCGTCCTAGGGGATTAGAGAGGCTGAAGACGATCCAGCAGGGGGCATTGCCGCTCTCCTTGAGAGCAGACGGCAGGTTGTCTCTCTCAAGGAGAGCGGCAATGCCCCCTGCTGGATCGTCTTCAGTCTCTCTAATCCCCCATTCGTCCTAGGGGATTAGAGAGACTGAAGACGATCCAGCAGCCTTTAAAAACTATAAGCATGCATTAATTGCTGGAGTGTAAAATCCCAACAAAATATCAATGTAGCTATTTAAACAGAACGACAAATCACTCACCTATTGAGCTGAATGTATTCACGTTAGACACAGAGAGAAGGGGTGCACCGTTCCCGGAGGTACTGCAATACCAGGTCGATGCGTGGAGTGGACGGAGCAAGCCCCTATTCCATCTCCTTGTTCCAAAAATCAATTTAATATATGGTCCCCGGGTAGGGGACGTATCAGATATTAAACTGATAAGAACAGATACTACACTTGATCTTAGCCAAAAGGCCGAGAAGCGATAACTGAGAATGGGTCGGAGTTAGAGGACTGGTCCTCTGCAGCGTCGGTCTCACTCGCGGTTTCACAGAGTCCAATACGAGTCAAAGACAGATTTCACTTATTTAAAAAAAAAAACTTTGATTAAATATACTTTAATACACAAACCAGTCTCAAATGTAACAAGGGGAATAAACTGGAAGTCACATTAGAGTCTGATCTGTAGTGGAGGAGAACATGTTTTTAACGATGTGTTAACTAACAGAGTTGCAGCACCATCTAGTGGAGAAAACCGCGAACGGCACCCCACCGCATTACAGAATGAAAAACAATTTCTAAATATATCCAAATATTTCTTTGTCATTTGACATTAAAAAAACATGGATTTGCCAACTAAAAAGGACAAACTAGAAAGCAGAGGGTATCCCTGTGCCATCTCGTCAGCTCGATAGCTGAGCTTCTTCTGAACAACACGGCGTGTCAACGTGACTATATTCGTGCTTGTTTAACTGCCCTGACACGTTTTTCATGTACTGGGGGCGCTGTTGGGCTTCAGGGGTTAAAAAGCTGTTTGCTCCTACTCAGGTCTTCTGTATCAGATATGTCACCTGAACACCGGTTCTCTTCGGACACTGCTGGGTTTCGACTTAGTTTTCTTTCGACAGTTTTATCAGGGGAGAGCGCGAACGCAGTCCCCCACTACCAGAAATTATGCAATCGAGATTCCCACATTTGGGGAATTCGCAGAGGTCAGCACAACCGGAGTGCAATGGCTGAGCCTCGCCCTGGGTGAACCACCTTCTTGATCATGGTATCTCCCTTGCCAGGTAAGTATGAGTTGTACAGATCCGAGCCGGGGATGTCTTTCACAGACACAGCACGCCGACTGATGGTGGGCCATCCACACATCATCCAAACTACACGCTGTATGAGGCTGTGGATCTCATAGACTGTATATAAGAAGGTGGATCTGCACGGATTCAACACACAAGGAGACGTTTTATACTAAATGTGTCTTTCTTGCCCGAGGCCTCACTTGTCCTTCATGCCCAACCTCTTATGCCCCCGTAGGCAATTCTGTGATACGCAAATAAAATTGTCAGGCTGAGCAGTTGGTGGACGTCCGACCATTGCCGTTGCCCTTCTCTGGCAGCCAATCGGGTCGGCGGGTTTGGCAACCCTTTCCCTCTTTGTCTACCAATCCAAGGTGAAAATATCACTCTGTGTCACGCTGCATTGTACGCTGCACTTTTCCCCCATTGAGTCACAGCAGACGGCAGGTTGTCTCTCTCAAGGAGAGCGGCAATGCCCCCTGCTGGATCGTCTTCAGTCTCTCTAGTCCCTAGGCATTGCCGCTTGCTTCAGCCTCTCTAATCCCCCATTCGTCCTAGGGGATTAGAGAGGCTGAAGACGATCCAGCAGGGGGCATTGCCGCTCTCCTTGAGAGCAGACGGCAGGTTGTCTCTCTCAAGGAGAGCGGCAATGCCCCCTGCTGGATCGTCTTCAGTCTCTCTAATCCCCCATTCGTCCTAGGGGATTAGAGAGACTGAAGACGATCCAGCAGCCTTTAAAAACTATAAGCATGCATTAATTGCTGGAGTGTAAAATCCCAACAAAATATCAATGTAGCTATTTAAACAGAACGACAAATCACTCACCTATTGAGCTGAATGTATTCACGTTAGACACAGAGAGAAGGGGTGCACCGTTCCCGGAGGTACTGCAATACCAGGTCGATGCGTGGAGTGGACGGAGCAAGCCCCTATTCCATCTCCTTGTTCCAAAAATCAATTTAATATATGGTCCCCGGGTAGGGGACGTATCAGATATTAAACTGATAAGAACAGATACTACACTTGATCTTAGCCAAAAGGCCGAGAAGCGATAACTGAGAATGGGTCGGAGTTAGAGGACTGGTCCTCTGCAGCGTCGGTCTCACTCGCGGTTTCACAGAGTCCAATACGAGTCAAAGACAGATTTCACTTATTTAAAAAAAAAAACTTTGATTAAATATACTTTAATACACAAACCAGTCTCAAATGTAACAAGGGGAATAAACTGGAAGTCACATTAGAGTCTGATCTGTAGTGGAGGAGAACATGTTTTTAACGATGTGTTAACTAACAGAGTTGCAGCACCATCTAGTGGAGAAAACCGCGAACGGCACCCCACCGCATTACAGAATGAAAAACAATTTCTAAATATATCCAAATATTTCTTTGTCATTTGACATTAAAAAAACATGGATTTGCCAACTAAAAAGGACAAACTAGAAAGCAGAGGGTATCCCTGTGCCATCTCGTCAGCTCGATAGCTGAGCTTCTTCTGAACAACACGGCGTGTCAACGTGACTATATTCGTGCTTGTTTAACTGCCCTGACACGTTTTTCATGTACTGGGGGCGCTGTTGGGCTTCAGGGGTTAAAAAGCTGTTTGCTCCTACTCAGGTCTTCTGTATCAGATATGTCACCTGAACACCGGTTCTCTTCGGACACTGCTGGGTTTCGACTTAGTTTTCTTTCGACAGTTTTATCAGGGGAGAGCGCGAACGCAGTCCCCCACTACCAGAAATTATGCAATCGAGATTCCCACATTTGGGGAATTCGCAGAGGTCAGCACAACCGGAGTGCAATGGCTGAGCCTCGCCCTGGGTGAACCACCTTCTTGATCATGGTATCTCCCTTGCCAGGTAAGTATGAGTTGTACAGATCCGAGCCGGGGATGTCTTTCACAGACACAGCACGCCGACTGATGGTGGGCCATCCACACATCATCCAAACTACACGCTGTATGAGGCTGTGGATCTCATAGACTGTATATAAGAAGGTGGATCTGCACGGATTCAACACACAAGGAGACGTTTTATACTAAATGTGTCTTTCTTGCCCGAGGCCTCACTTGTCCTTCATGCCCAACCTCTTATGCCCCCGTAGGCAATTCTGTGATACGCAAATAAAATTGTCAGGCTGAGCAGTTGGTGGACGTCCGACCATTGCCGTTGCCCTTCTCTGGCAGCCAATCGGGTCGGCGGGTTTGGCAACCCTTTCCCTCTTTGTCTACCAATCCAAGGTGAAAATATCACTCTGTGTCACGCTGCATTGTACGCTGCACTTTTCCCCCATTGAGTCACAGCAGACGGCAGGTTGTCTCTCTCAAGGAGAGCGGCAATGCCCCCTGCTGGATCGTCTTCAGTCTCTCTAGTCCCTAGGCATTGCCGCTTGCTTCAGCCTCTCTAATCCCCCATTCGTCCTAGGGGATTAGAGAGGCTGAAGACGATCCAGCAGGGGGCATTGCCGCTCTCCTTGAGAGCAGACGGCAGGTTGTCTCTCTCAAGGAGAGCGGCAATGCCCCCTGCTGGATCGTCTTCAGTCTCTCTAATCCCCCATTCGTCCTAGGGGATTAGAGAGACTGAAGACGATCCAGCAGCCTTTAAAAACTATAAGCATGCATTAATTGCTGGAGTGTAAAATCCCAACAAAATATCAATGTAGCTATTTAAACAGAACGACAAATCACTCACCTATTGAGCTGAATGTATTCACGTTAGACACAGAGAGAAGGGGTGCACCGTTCCCGGAGGTACTGCAATACCAGGTCGATGCGTGGAGTGGACGGAGCAAGCCCCTATTCCATCTCCTTGTTCCAAAAATCAATTTAATATATGGTCCCCGGGTAGGGGACGTATCAGATATTAAACTGATAAGAACAGATACTACACTTGATCTTAGCCAAAAGGCCGAGAAGCGATAACTGAGAATGGGTCGGAGTTAGAGGACTGGTCCTCTGCAGCGTCGGTCTCACTCGCGGTTTCACAGAGTCCAATACGAGTCAAAGACAGATTTCACTTATTTAAAAAAAAAAAACTTTGATTAAATATACTTTAATACACAAACCAGTCTCAAATGTAACAAGGGGAATAAACTGGAAGTCACATTATAGTCTGATCTGTAGTGGAGGAGAACATGTTTTTAACGATGTGTTAACTAACAGAGTTGCAGCACCATCTAGTGGAGAAAACCGCGAACGGCACCCCACCGCATTACAGAATGAAAAACAATTTCTAAATATATCCAAATATTTCTTTGTCATTTGACATTAAAAAAACATGGATTTGCCAACTAAAAAGGACAAACTAGAAAGCAGAGGGTATCCCTGTGCCATCTCGTCAGCTCGATAGCTGAGCTTCTTCTGAACAACACGGCGTGTCAACGTGACTATATTCGTGCTTGTTTAACTGCCCTGACACGTTTTTCATGTACTGGGGGCGCTGTTGGGCTTCAGGGGTTAAAAAGCTGTTTGCTCCTACTCAGGTCTTCTGTATCAGATATGTCACCTGAACACCGGTTCTCTTCGGACACTGCTGGGTTTCGACTTAGTTTTCTTTCAACAGTTTTATCAGGGGAGAGCGCGAACGCAGTCCCCCACTACCAGAAATTATGCAATCGAGATTCCCACATTTGGGGAATTCGCAGAGGTCATCACAGCCGGAGTGCAAAAGTCTACGTTGAACGTAGACAGTTACGCCTTCTGGTTGGTCAATTCTGAACGTAGACTACCAATCGGATCGCAGAATCTGAACGTAGACTACCAATCATATCGCCTCCTGGCGTCATGTGACTGAACGTAGACATTTACGGCTTCTGATTGGTTTGTTTATGCAGAGTTGAATTTTCCTCGAATGCTCCGACTATCATCAGTATTGGTAAGATTGAATTAATCAATTCATTTGTTATTACACTCACTACTCACTGCGCCTCATAAATTAATTTATTATAACGCCATTTATGTTGAGCATTGTCTTAGCGTTAATGTTAGCATTGGCGCCTAACGTCCTTTCGTGTAACCAACCAACCAACCAACCAACCAACCGTCCGTCCGTCCGTCTTCTTCAGCTTATCCGGGGTCGGGTAGAGGGGGCAGCATCCAATCTATCCTTCTTTAATCTTTATATAACTGCTCAAATCCTGCCACTCCACAGTATGAACCGGTCTGTTTTGACCGGTCTAATGTTATTACATATAACATTGTTATTACAATTTTCAATTCAATTCAATTCAATTCAAATGGCTTCATTAAGGTCTGATGTATGACATTTATTATGAAGGTTTAAAGATGCTAAAGCATCACATTACAATGAATCCGTATATGTGGACAGCACACAATAACTGTAATATGAACATTAACACATGTACAATATATCTCATGTGTGCATGTATCAATGACCTGTTGTAACCAATGTTCATTATTATATTAGTAATTGATAATAACAATAATAATAATCAATCTCAATCAATGAATCTTTATTTGTTTAAACACCAAATCAAAACAAAGTCATCTCAAGGCACTTAACACATTTCATTCAGATTTAAACAATATAATAACGATAATAATAACAATAATAATAATAACATGCATTGCTGTATTTCAGTATTTCCAGATTAAGATGGCGACCCCACACGTTAGGACCGTCAACCCGGATGCCCCTGCACATCGCCAACAGGCCATACTGATGGCCACCAGAGAAGCCCGTAATTATCGGGACAAGAAGGTGGTCTTCCCCAAACCTCCACAGGAGTTGCTGTTTGAGACAACTGCCCTGGTCCACACAGAGAAGCTCCTTCATGCAGAGGGTATCCCTCTGCCGTCCTGTCAGCTGTGCCTGGGAAAGCTGGTGCTGCCATTTGGCCAGTACGAGCATGCACCATTCCACTGGCTTGTGGCAAATGATGTGGGCTACATGAAGTAGTAAGCATGTTATATTTGATACCATTGTAGACATGTTTCAAACAAATTACCTGTATATCGGTCTGCAAGTTTCTTTACTCATTATCACAACTGCAATGATATTAATGATGTCAGTACTAAATTGTGTATATGCTTACAGTGTGATTGACAAGCACAGATTGGAAGGGACAAACCCAAACACAAAGGCAGTAATTGGGAACCAGTGGGTGAAGGACTACCTGGCAGAGTACGCAGAGAGCTTCCCACAAGTCTCCAGTGTCCTCGAGGCCAACGTAGAAAGGTGCATCTACGGCCAGAAAGGGTTCGAGGATCACACCTTTCAGGAGATGTGGGAACTCTACCGGCAGCACCACGCGGCGAAGAACAGGCCAGAGGAGTTTAGAGATGAGCAGCGGGAGCTTATAAAGAAGGCAAACAGTTCTGTGAGGAGATGGTTGAACACACCAGTGACCCACATCACCAGTGCGCTGATGAAACGATTCAGAAAATACATCAGCGAGAAAGATCAAGTGAGTACTGGTTTGATTTTTTTGTTAGAAACAGGAGTGAAATTGTTCAGATTAGTGACATTTTAAGCACTTGACCTAAATGTGCTTGTTAACTTTTGATAATTAAAAACTGGTACGTCATAACATCTAGATAATTAATTTACCTTTTTGTCCCCCAGCAACTGCATGCAAGCACCTCGTCGGATCTTTCATCATGGCCAGGTGATGAAGCAGAACTGTTGGCTGCAAGTCAGGCTGTGGAAGGTGACATACAGAGTTAATACACATCAAATGGGTTAGAAAAAAGAAAAAAAATCACAATATAAATAATACTACTTTGTTTGGACTTTTTTTTTAGACTTAGTCAAGACCCCTGTTCAGACTAAACAGCCTGCACCCGCTGTCCACTCCACTGCCGCTGCCGCTGTCCAGCCTACACTCCCTGCACCCGCTGTCCACTCTACTGCCGCTGCCGCTGTCCAGCCTACACTCCCTGCACCCGCTGTCCACTCTACTGCCGCTGCTGCTGTCCAGCCTACACTGCCTGCACCCACTGTCCACTCTATGCAGCCTACATCCGCTGCCACCACCTTGAGGCAGAGTGACTCTCCTGTAAGTGTAAAATCACAACATATACAAGCAATGTTAATGCATTTCTCAAAATCACCACATTATGGAAAATAAATAACTAAATGTTGCATATGCAGGTGGAGCTGGAAGGCTGGGTGCGCCTGTGGGAAGACCCCAATGGCATCCCTTCCGCAGACATCCCCTGGCTAAAAGAGGACAGCGAGAGAGGCCTCTTCACGCCCATCCAAATATACAAGGACATCAAGGGCGTGATCAGAAGGCGGCGTGTGCTGAAGTCGGACCGGATGTGGTTCTACCCACCCGAGCCACCCGGCTTTGTCAGCAGCGGGATTCCCTCTCCACAGGCCTTTTTCCGCGGGCGCCTTTTCTTTTGGCGCCCCGTCGGAGTGTGGCGCTGCTCGCTAAAGTGTCCGCGTAGAGAGAAGTGTGCTGGGGCTGGAAGCAACACACACCTCTCCAAGTCTGGCTACCACACCCGGGTAAGGCTCAGTCTCTTCACACCTGTGCTTAAGAGTGATACACACATCAGTATTGACTACTTAGTATTAACATACATGATCTGTGATTGACGTGTGATTCTATCTCTCTCTCTCTCTCTCTCTCTACCTCTCTCTCTCTGTTTTAGGTACGTCACATCTGTGACGTGTCAGGCTGGTACACCATGGCGACAGAGGTGCTGTCATGCGGGCCGTGTCTCAAGGCTGCCAGGGGTGGAGAGAGCGGTCCCATGGGTCGGTGGCTGGCGTGGGACGACGCCATCCTGCAGCAGCTGAGTGAGGCTCATCGGTCCAGGTTTCCGGCCATGCTGACTGCCAAGCGAGGGGTGGACAAGACCGTGATTCGCCTCCTGCGTGACCGGACGGAGGGCAACTCCATGGTCAAGGTGTGGCGGCAGGTGCAGGAGAACCACCTCGAGGACTACCACCAGAGGAAGGACCTCTACACCACGCTCCTCATGGCCCTGGTGGAACCCGGAGGCATCGTCCCTGCCTTTGGCCACGGCCAGTTCCAGGCGCCGCCTCCTCCAAGGGAGCTACCCTGCGCCCGGCTCCTGCGGCACGCCTTCCTCCTGGCCGAGGCAGACAACGTGGCGGACTACCGCAGCCAGGTCCTCTCCACTTTCGGCACAGTGCTGAAAATGGACTCCACAAAGAAGGCAAGTTAACCAAAAGTGTGTTGCATACATACAAGTACTCACAGGGAAACGCCACATTATGCAAAACTAAACTGTATTTGTTTGTTTGTTTTGTTGCAGGTGGTGAAGAAGCTGTCTGGGGAGGGCAAGGGCTCGGCCGAGTGGTTCACCAGCATCGGCAACGAGCTCTCCCAGATAGTCACCTTTGTGCTCACCTGCGAGGAGTCTGTGGAGAAGCTGGGGCCCATGTGTCGTGGACTGATGGAGCGGTTCCGCCTCGCCAACCAGCCCGTCCCCCGGATCCTGTATATTGACCGGGGCTGCTGCAAGGCACAGGGTCCGACCGCGGTGGAGACGCTCTTTCAGCCTTGGGTGGACGAGGGGATGGTGGTGAGGCTGGACATCTTTCACTGGCTCCATCGATTCGACGCCGCTCTGCGGACCGAGGCCCACTCCAAGTACGGGGCCTTCAAGTCCGCGCTGGTCGGGGCGGTCCTGGCGTACAACAGGGAGGACCTCCAGCTCCTCATCACTGCTGTCAGGGCCAGAGACCCGACCACGATGGAGGTGGTGACTGACCAGGATGTGGTCCGGCGTTACATCTCCCGGGACCAGCTGAAGCACCACGTCCGGCGTGTCACCCTCGGGGCCCAGGAGACGTTTCGCCTCGTCCACATCCTCATCGAGGAGCTCAAGGGTCCAGCAGGGCTTGACGAGAGCGGGGTCAGCCTCTTCAAGTCCCCTGGTAAGAAAAAAAAAAAAAAACCTGACACACACGCAAGCACATACACACACACGTGCAAAATGACTACAGCTCAACATGCATGTTTGTGTGCTTACAGATGCCATTGATGAGATGTGGGCAGCCCAGCAGCGCCACCTGGAGTGCGTCCAGGACCCACCAGGCATGGTGATGTACCGCGTTGCCCGCACCACCACCATCAACGGTGTGGACCTGCCGTACTACAAGGGCCTGCGTGGGAGCAACAGCCTGGAGGGGTTCCACAAGTCGTTGCCGCATATGATTCCAGGTAATTTAAGGGGGAAAAATACTTTCAAAACAGACAACACATTTGTATTACATTGTATCGATCTGATAATACCGGTTTGTCGTGATGTTCAGGTCCCCACTGTGCGGCACGGCCTTACCAGGTGTACCTAATCAGTGGTATCGCCAGGTGGAACTCCGACCGCAGCTCGGACGCCGTGTTTGGGGGCGGAGGCCGGCACCACCGCGTGTACTCTGCGCCGCTTATCGACCGCCTCAACACCCGCTGTCAGCAGCTGTTTGGGGAGACGGTGGAGAAAAATTTCAGGGCTCCGGCTGATGTCCAGTCTGATGAGCTGCTGGGGCTGGAATACCTTTTCAGCCAGAGTACGGGGGAGTCCTTCTCGCTTGAGGGCATCGTCCACGACGGTCCTGGGCCGGAGGAGGAGGTCGTTCAGCCTGGGGAGGCCGACCCAGACGCCAATGCCGATGAGGCGTACCAGAGCGAGGAGGAGGACCATCCTGATGTCGAGCCCCGCATCACGCTCACAAGCAGTGAGACTGCTTCGGTCAACCCTCCTGCCTTTGTGAGTAGAATACCTACTGATAGAAGAGAATACAGTGATAAATGTGACCCTGTTGAAAAAAAAAGACACTGTATGCATTTGAACTTACCTACTTTCCCTTCTCTTTCTCTCTTTCTCTCTCTCTGTGTGTGTGTGTGTGTGTTTGTGTGTGTGTGTGTGTGTGTGTGTGTGTGTGTGTGTGTGTGTGTGTGTATGTATGTATGTATGATTTACAGGAGGATGTCTGCAGTGACAATCCTCTGCCCGGGTTCCAGAAGCTGGAGGCATTCTGTGCTGCGCTAGTTGAGGTCGGCTTGACGGACCAGAAGCTGCTCCTCAACACTGCACAGAGGAACAGCGTCCTGGATGCCTGGAATGCGGTGGAGGAGCATGACAAACTGCCACAGCGGTACCACCAGCTGTACCGAACCCACTGGGGCAACACCCTCTACTGCAGGACCAAGAGGGACGACCTGGCTGACGCCGCCTTGGTCCAGCGGGTGAAGATGGCCAAAAGGTACGCGCCAGCTCAGCAGGACATCAGCCCGCAGCACAACCGGCTGATGTATGTGCTGGTCAAGCTGCTGTGGCTGAACTCCCCTCAGGCCTCTCGCTCCAGCCCCGAGAAGGTCAGCATCCTCAAGGCCTACGAGAGGATACAGCACCGGGTCTTGGTGGAGGACCCGATCCTCTGCAAGGCAGGCATCCCTCTCCCCAAAATCAACACCAAGACGGTGAGGGACTTTATCCGCCAGCAGGAGAGGCTGGTGAACCTGCACGCCACCAGGCAGCCAGCGATCACCTCAAAGACCGCCTCGGTGTCCTTTGAGCAGCTGCCTCCTGCACCGCGCCAGCCTGACGTCCTCCCTCCACCTGACTACCCTGTGATGGAGTACGTCCCCACGCCCAGCACAGCCGGCACAAAGGTTCTGAAGGGTCGGACCAACCTGCTTCTGGCGACGCCGCAGCCTCCTCCACAGCTTCTGCCTCTGCCGGTGATGAGGATCCCCGCCACCTCCACCATCAGCAGGCCTGTGCTGCCCCTCGTCTCCTGTTCTGCCCCGTCCACCATCACCAGGCCTGTGCTGCCCCTTGTCTCCTGTTCTGCCCCATCCACCATCACCAGGCCTGTGCTGCCCCTTGTCTCCTGTTCTGCGGGCCTCACCTCCACACAGCCGATGCTGCCTGCTGGTCAGGCATCCATCCCGCAGGTCACTCCGCCTGTGCCCATCATGCCAGCTGTTCAGCCGCCCTCTGGACAGAGTACTGCGGTAGGATCGTCATGGTCTCGATCCACGCAGTACAAAAGGAAGCTTGCAGACCACCCCACCGAGCTGGGCGTGAAGCTGACGAGGGTGCAGCATCTCCCGACCTGCAAGGTATGCGGGCACACGATCCAGGGACACAAGAAATACAAAAAAAAGACATACTGCCCTGCGATCAACCGTTCACCCTCCAAGGGACTGGAGAACAGAGTTTTCCAAAACTATGAACATTTTTTCTCTGTTGTGGACGGATTGGAGGAGTGAATGGCCGGCCCCTTGTAAATAGTGTATATAGTTCTTGTGTTTACTATTGTACGTTCTGTGTTGTTCTGTGCCTTGCAATTGCCCTTTAACACAGCACCTTTTGTTCTCTGCACTGTTCGTGCAATTTCTGAGGGCCCATTGTAAATAGTGTATATAGTTCTTGTGTTCATGTTTTACAGTTCTACATTCTGTGTGTTGTTCTCTGTGTTCTGGTCTTACAATTGCCCTTTAACATGACACATGTTGTTCTCTGCACTGTTGCACTAATTCATGCACTTTAACAGGGGTTTTTCTCTGTGTTCTGGTCTTACAAGTGCCCTTTAACTTTTCACCTCTCTAAACTGTGCCATTATGTATTGCTCCACAATACCATGCACTTCATGATGGGGTGTCCTCTGTGAGTGCCCTTTAACGCAGCACCTTTTGTTTTGCTCTGCACTGCACACTGCTGTCCTACTTCATGCACCTTGTCAGCAGCTGTTTACTGTGTTCTGGATGCTGGCAAGTTTGCTGTGGTACTGAATAAAATTGGTCAGTGCTACAGTCACAATGAGTTGTGGAGTGTCTGTGAATGGATTCAACAATAACAGAGCCTAATTATCAGAAATAAGGGGCAACATAAGTCCCAGAATAATTTAAAGTGAAGATATGGGGGCCTATAAAAGGGATAAATGCCTCTAAGTTAAGTCATAAGGGCCATAAGAATAAATGGCTTCTAGGGAAAAACAGTTAAGTACCATAAGAGGCATAGGAGTAAGTGATAATCATAATAATACGTTATTGAAAGAAAGGGAGCAAAAGAATTGCATGGCATGACTTTTGAATAGCTTTTTGTTCATATACACACTTGAAATATAGCAAAAGTATGACAATAAATTCATTTAATACTTTTGTGTGCAAATGCATGCAGATCACATAATTGTGATGTGCCATTGCAGATATAAAAGTCGTTTTTAATATCAAAAGCAACTTTGGATCAGTGATAATACAATAATACCCAAGATTTATACCTTTAACTCTTGACAGAGAGGTCACAGGTCACTGTTTCCTTTGTTTTGATGATGTCAGAGCCATGTGTGCTGTCAAATCATTGGACTTCCTGGTCCAAAATGCCTGGGGGAAGGCATATGCAAATTACTACTTGGGTCAGTGACATCAGAATTATTCATTTCTCCTACGTGGACTCTAAGCCTATGGCGTACAGGATCAATTGCACTCCTGTTCTGCGCATCCCCATTCGCAGAGGTCAGCACAACCGGAGTGCAATGGCTGAGCCTCGCCCTGGGTGAACCACCTTCTTGATCATGGTATCTCCCTTGCCAGGTAAGTATGAGTTGTACAGATCCGAGCCGGGGATGTCTTTCACAGACACAGCACGCCGACTGATGGTGGGCCATCCACACATCATCCAAACTACACGCTGTATGAGGCTGTGGATCTCATAGACTGTATATAAGAAGGTGGATCTGCACGGATTCAACACACAAGGAGACGTTTTATACTAAATGTGTCTTTCTTGCCCGAAGCCTCACTTGTCCTTCATGCCCAACCTCTTATGCCCCCGTAGGCAATTCTGTGATACGCAAATAAAATTGTCAGGCTGAGCAGTTGGTGGACGTCCGACCATTGCCGTTGCCCTTCTCTGGCAGCCAATCGGGTCGGCGGGTTTGGCAACCCTTTCCCTCTTTGTCTACCAATCCAAGGTGAAAATATCACTCTGTGTCACGCTGCATTGTACGCTGCACTTTTCCCCCATTGAGTCACAGCAGACGGCAGGTTGTCTCTCTCAAGGAGAGCGGCAATGCCCCCTGCTGGATCGTCTTCAGTCTCTCTAGTCCCTAGGCATTGCCGCTTGCTTCAGCCTCTCTAATCCCCCATTCGTCCTAGGGGATTAGAGAGTCTGAAGACGATCCAGCAGGGGGCATTGCCGCTCTCCTTGAGAGCAGACGGCAGGTTGTCTCTCTCAAGGAGAGCGGCAATGCCCCCTGCTGGATCGTCTTCAGTCTCTCTAATCCCCCATTCGTCCTAGGGGATTAGAGAGACTGAAGACGATCCAGCAGCCTTTAAAAACTATAAACATGCATTAATTGCTGGAGTGTAAAATCCCAACAAAATATCAATGTAGCTATTTAAACAGAACGACAAATCACTCACCTTTTGAGCTGAATGTATTCACGTTAGACACAGAGAGAAGGGGTGCACCGTTCCCGGAGGTACTGCAATACCAGGTCGATGCGTGGAGTGGACGGAGCAAGCCCCTATTCCATCTCCTTGTTCCAAAAATCAATTTAATATATGGTCCCCGGGTAGGGGACGTATCAGATATTAAACTGATAAGAACAGATACTACACTTGATCTTAGCCAAAAGGCCGAGAAGCGATAACTGAGAATGGGTCGGAGTTAGAGGACTGGTCCTCTGCAGCGTCGGTCTCACTCGCGGTTTCACAGAGTCCAATACGAGTCAAAGACAGATGTCACTTATTTAAAAAAACAAACTTTGATTAAATATACTTTAATACACAAACCAGTCTCAAATGTAACAAGGGGAATAAACTGGAAGTCACATTAGAGTCTGATCTGTAGTGGAGGAGAACATGTTTTTAACGATGTGTTAACTAACAGAGTTGCAGCACCATCTAGTGGAGAAAACCGCGAACGGCACCCCACTGCATTACAGAATGAAAAACAATTTCTAAATATATCCAAATATTTCTTTGTCATTTGACATTAAAAAAACATGGATTTGCCAACTAAAAAGGACAAACTAGAAAGCAGAGGGTATCCCTGTGCCATCTCGTCAGCTCGATAGCTGAGCTTCTTCTGAACAACACGGCGTGTCAACGTGACTATATTCGTGCTTGTTTAACTGCCCTGACACGTTTTTCATGTACTGGGGGCGCTGTTGGGCTTCAGGGGTTAAAAAGCTGTTTGCTCCTACTCAGGTCTTCTGTATCAGATATGTCACCTGAACACCGGTTCTCTTCGGACACTGCTGGGTTTCGACTTAGTTTTCTTTCGACAGTTTTATCAGGGGAGAGCGCGAACGCAGTCCCCCACTACCAGAAATTATGCAATCGAGATTCCCACATTTGGGGAATTCGCAGAGGTCAGCACAACCGGAGTGCAATGGCTGAGCCTCGCCCTGGGTGAACCACCTTCTTGATCATGGTATCTCCCTTGCCAGGTAAGTATGAGTTGTACAGATCCGAGCCGGGGATGTCTTTCACAGACACAGCACGCCGACTGATGGTGGGCCATCCACACATCATCCAAACTACACGCTGTTTCAGGCTGTGGATCTCATAGACTGTATATAAGAAGGTGGATCTGCACGGATTCAACACACAAGGAGACGTTTTATACTAAATGTGTCTTTCTTGCCCGAGGCCTCACTTGTCCTTCATGCCCAACCTCTTATGCCCCCGTAGGCAATTCTGTGATACGCAAATAAAATTGTCAGGCTGAGCAGTTGGTGGACGTCCGACCATTGCCGTTGCCCTTCTCTGGCAGCCAATCGGGTCGGCGGGTTTGGCAACCCTTTCCCTCTTTGTCTACCAATCCAAGGTGAAAATATCACTCTGTGTCACGCTGCATTGTACGCTGCACTTTTCCCCCATTGAGTCACAGCAGACGGCAGGTTGTCTCTCTCAAGGAGAGCGGCAATGCCCCCTGCTGGATCGTCTTCAGTCTCTCTAGTCCCTAGGCATTGCCGCTTGCTTCAGCCTCTCTAATCCCCCATTCGTCCTAGGGGATTAGAGAGACTGAAGACGATCCAGCAGCCTTTAAAAACTATAAGCATGCATTAATTGCTGGAGTGTAAAATCCCAACAAAATATCAATGTAGCTATTTAAACAGAACGACAAATCACTCACCTATTGAGCTGAATGTATTCACGTTAGACACTGAGAGAAGGGGTGCACCGTTCCCGGAGGTACTGCAATACCAGGTCGATGCGTGGAGTGGACGGAGCAAGCCCCTATTCCATCTCCTTGTTCCAAAAATCAATTTAATATATGGTCCCCGGGTAGGGGACGTATCAGATATTAAACTGATAAGAACAGATACTACACTTGATCTTAGCCAAAAGGCCGAGAAGCGATAACTGAGAATGGGTCGGAGTTAGAGGACTGGTCCTCTGCAGCGTCGGTCTCACTCGCGGTTTCACAGAGTCCAATACGAGTCAAAGACAGATTTCACTTATTTAAAAAAAAAACTTTGATTAAATATACTTTAATACACAAACCAGTCTCAAATGTAACAAGGGGAATAAACTGGAAGTCACATTAGAGTCTGATCTGTAGTGGAGGAGAACATGTTTTTAACGATGTGTTAACTAACAGAGTTGCAGCACCATCTAGTGGAGAAAACCGCGAACGGCACCCCACCGCATTACAGAATGAAAAACAATTTCTAAATATATCCAAATATTTCTTTGTCATTTGACATTAAAAAAACATGGATTTGCCAACTAAAAAGGACAAACTAGAAAGCAGAGGGTATCCCTGTGCCATCTCGTCAGCTCGATAGCTGAGCTTCTTCTGAACAACACGGCGTGTCAACGTGACTATATTCGTGCTTGTTTAACTGCCCTGACACGTTTTTCATGTACTGGGGGCGCTGTTGGGCTTCAGGGGTTAAAAAGCTGTTTGCTCCTACTCAGGTCTTCTGTATCAGATATGTCACCTGAACACCGGTTCTCTTCGGACACTGCTGGGTTTCGACTTAGTTTTCTTTCGACAGTTTTATCAGGGGAGAGCGCGAACGCAGTCCCCCACTACCAGAAATTATGCAATCGAGATTCCCACATTTGGGGAATTCGCAGAGGTCAGCACAACCGGAGTGCAATGGCTGAGCCTCGCCCTGGGTGAACCACCTTCTTGATCATGGTATCTCCCTTGCCAGGTAAGTATGAGTTGTACAGATCCGAGCCGGGGATTTCTTTCACAGACACAGCACGCCGACTGATGGTGGGCCATCCACACATCATCCAAACTACACGCTGTATGAGGCTGTGGATCTCATAGACTGTATATAAGAAGGTGGATCTGCACGGATTCAACACACAAGGAGACGTTTTATACTAAATGTGTCTTTCTTGCCCGAGGCCTCACTTGTCCTTCATGCCCAACCTCTTATGCCCCCGTAGGCAATTCTGTGATACGCAAATAAAATTGTCAGGCTGAGCAGTTGGTGGACGTCCGACCATTGCCGTTGCCCTTCTCTGGCAGCCAATCGGGTCGGCGGGTTTGGCAACCCTTTCCCTCTTTGTCTACCAATCCAAGGTGAAAATATCACTCTGTGTCACGCTGCATTGTACGCTGCACTTTTCCCCCATTGAGTCACAGCAGACGGCAGGTTGTCTCTCTCAAGGAGAGCGGCAATGCCCCCTGCTGGATCGTCTTCAGTCTCTCTAGTCCCTAGGCATTGCCGCTTGCTTCAGCCTCTCTAATCCCCCATTCGTCCTAGGGGATTAGAGAGGCTGAAGACGATCCAGCAGGGGGCATTGCCGCTCTCCTTGAGAGCAGACGGCAGGTTGTCTCTCTCAAGGAGAGCGGCAATGCCCCCTGCTGGATCGTCTTCAGTCTCTCTAATCCCCCATTCGTCCTAGGGGATTAGAGAGACTGAAGACGATCCAGCAGCCTTTAAAAACTATAAGCATGCATTAATTGCTGGAGTGTAAAATCCCAACAAAATATCAATGTAGCTATTTAAACAGAACGACAAATCACTCACCTATTGAGCTGAATGTATTCACGTTAGACACAGAGAGAAGGGGTGCACCGTTCCCGGAGGTACTGCAATACCAGGTCGATGCGTGGAGTGGACGGAGCAAGCCCCTATTCCATCTCCTTGTTCCAAAAATCAATTTAATATATGGTCCCCGGGTAGGGGACGTATCAGATATTAAACTGATAAGAACAGATACTACACTTGATCTTAGCCAAAAGGCCGAGAAGCGATAACTGAGAATGGGTCGGAGTTAGAGGACTGGTCCTCTGCAGCGTCGGTCTCACTCGCGGTTTCACAGAGTCCAATACGAGTCAAAGACAGATTTCACTTATTTAAAAAAAAAAACTTTGATTAAATATACTTTAATACACAAACCAGTCTCAAATGTAACAAGGGGAATAAACTGGAAGTCACATTAGAGTCTGATCTGTAGTGGAGGAGAACATGTTTTTAACGATGTGTTAACTAACAGAGTTGCAGCACCATCTAGTGGAGAAAACCGCGAACGGCACCCCACCGCATTACAGAATGAAAAACAATTTCTAAATATATCCAAATATTTCTTTGTCATTTGACATTAAAAAAACATGGATTTGCCAACTAAAAAGGACAAACTAGAAAGCAGAGGGTATCCCTGTGCCATCTCGTCAGCTCGATAGCTGAGCTTCTTCTGAACAACACGGCGTGTCAACGTGACTATATTCGTGCTTGTTTAACTGCCCTGACACGTTTTTCATGTACTGGGGGCGCTGTTGGGCTTCAGGGGTTAAAAAGCTGTTTGCTCCTACTCAGGTCTTCTGTATCAGATATGTCACCTGAACACCGGTTCTCTTCGGACACTGCTGGGTTTCGACTTAGTTTTCTTTCGACAGTTTTATCAGGGGAGAGCGCGAACGCAGTCCCCCACTACCAGAAATTATGCAATCGAGATTCCCACATTTGGGGAATTCGCAGAGGTCAGCACAACCGGAGTGCAATGGCTGAGCCTCGCCCTGGGTGAACCACCTTCTTGATCATGGTATCTCCCTTGCCAGGTAAGTATGAGTTGTACAGATCCGAGCCGGGGATGTCTTTCACAGACACAGCACGCCGACTGATGGTGGGCCATCCACACATCATCCAAACTACACGCTGTATGAGGCTGTGGATCTCATAGACTGTATATAAGAAGGTGGATCTGCACGGATTCAACACACAAGGAGACGTTTTATACTAAATGTGTCTTTCTTGCCCGAGGCCTCACTTGTCCTTCATGCCCAACCTCTTATGCCCCCGTAGGCAATTCTGTGATACGCAAATAAAATTGTCAGGCTGAGCAGTTGGTGGACGTCCGACCATTGCCGTTGCCCTTCTCTGGCAGCCAATCGGGTCGGCGGGTTTGGCAACCCTTTCCCTCTTTGTCTACCAATCCAAGGTGAAAATATCACTCTGTGTCACGCTGCATTGTACGCTGCACTTTTCCCCCATTGAGTCACAGCAGACGGCAGGTTGTCTCTCTCAAGGAGAGCGGCAATGCCCCCTGCTGGATCGTCTTCAGTCTCTCTAGTCCCTAGGCATTGCCGCTTGCTTCAGCCTCTCTAATCCCCCATTCGTCCTAGGGGATTAGAGAGGCTGAAGACGATCCAGCAGGGGGCATTGCCGCTCTCCTTGAGAGCAGACGGCAGGTTGTCTCTCTCAAGGAGAGCGGCAATGCCCCCTGCTGGATCGTCTTCAGTCTCTCTAATCCCCCATTCGTCCTAGGGGATTAGAGAGACTGAAGACGATCCAGCAGCCTTTAAAAACTATAAGCATGCATTAATTGCTGGAGTGTAAAATCCCAACAAAATATCAATGTAGCTATTTAAACAGAACGACAAATCACTCACCTATTGAGCTGAATGTATTCACGTTAGACACAGAGAGAAGGGGTGCACCGTTCCCGGAGGTACTGCAATACCAGGTCGATGCGTGGAGTGGACGGAGCAAGCCCCTATTCCATCTCCTTGTTCCAAAAATCAATTTAATATATGGTCCCCGGGTAGGGGACGTATCAGATATTAAACTGATAAGAACAGATACTACACTTGATCTTAGCCAAAAGGCCGAGAAGCGATAACTGAGAATGGGTCGGAGTTAGAGGACTGGTCCTCTGCAGCGTCGGTCTCACTCGCGGTTTCACAGAGTCCAATACGAGTCAAAGACAGATTTCACTTATTTAAAAAAAAAAACTTTGATTAAATATACTTTAATACACAAACCAGTCTCAAATGTAACAAGGGGAATAAACTGGAAGTCACATTAGAGTCTGATCTGTAGTGGAGGAGAACATGTTTTTAACGATGTGTTAACTAACAGAGTTGCAGCACCATCTAGTGGAGAAAACCGCGAACGGCACCCCACCGCATTACAGAATGAAAAACAATTTCTAAATATATCCAAATATTTCTTTGTCATTTGACATTAAAAAAACATGGATTTGCCAACTAAAAAGGACAAACTAGAAAGCAGAGGGTATCCCTGTGCCATCTCGTCAGCTCGATAGCTGAGCTTCTTCTGAACAACACGGCGTGTCAACGTGACTATATTCGTGCTTGTTTAACTGCCCTGACACGTTTTTCATGTACTGGGGGCGCTGTTGGGCTTCAGGGGTTAAAAAGCTGTTTGCTCCTACTCAGGTCTTCTGTATCAGATATGTCACCTGAACACCGGTTCTCTTCGGACACTGCTGGGTTTCGACTTAGTTTTCTTTCGACAGTTTTATCAGGGGAGAGCGCGAACGCAGTCCCCCACTACCAGAAATTATGCAATCGAGATTCCCACATTTGGGGAATTCGCAGAGGTCAGCACAACCGGAGTGCAATGGCTGAGCCTCGCCCTGGGTGAACCACCTTCTTGATCATGGTATCTCCCTTGCCAGGTAAGTATGAGTTGTACAGATCCGAGCCGGGGATGTCTTTCACAGACACAGCACGCCGACTGATGGTGGGCCATCCACACATCATCCAAACTACACGCTGTATGAGGCTGTGGATCTCATAGACTGTATATAAGAAGGTGGATCTGCACGGATTCAACACACAAGGAGACGTTTTATACTAAATGTGTCTTTCTTGCCCGAGGCCTCACTTGTCCTTCATGCCCAACCTCTTATGCCCCCGTAGGCAATTCTGTGATACGCAAATAAAATTGTCAGGCTGAGCAGTTGGTGGACGTCCGACCATTGCCGTTGCCCTTCTCTGGCAGCCAATCGGGTCGGCGGGTTTGGCAACCCTTTCCCTCTTTGTCTACCAATCCAAGGTGAAAATATCACTCTGTGTCACGCTGCATTGTACGCTGCACTTTTCCCCCATTGAGTCACAGCAGACGGCAGGTTGTCTCTCTCAAGGAGAGCGGCAATGCCCCCTGCTGGATCGTCTTCAGTCTCTCTAGTCCCTA
This sequence comes from Scomber scombrus, assembly GCF_963691925.1. Classification (NCBI taxonomy): domain Eukaryota; kingdom Metazoa; phylum Chordata; class Actinopteri; order Scombriformes; family Scombridae; genus Scomber; species Scomber scombrus. The sequence continues at coordinate 29,246,765 of NC_084978.1, forward strand.
GGCATTGCCGCTTGCTTCAGCCTCTCTAATCCCCCATTCGTCCTAGGGGATTAGAGAGGCTGAAGACGATCCAGCAGGGGGCATTGCCGCTCTCCTTGAGAGCAGACGGCAGGTTGTCTCTCTCAAGGAGAGCGGCAATGCCCCCTGCTGGATCGTCTTCAGTCTCTCTAATCCCCCATTCGTCCTAGGGGATTAGAGAGACTGAAGACGATCCAGCAGCCTTTAAAAACTATAAGCATGCATTAATTGCTGGAGTGTAAAATCCCAACAAAATATCAATGTAGCTATTTAAACAGAACGACAAATCACTCACCTATTGAGCTGAATGTATTCACGTTAGACACAGAGAGAAGGGGTGCACCGTTCCCGGAGGTACTGCAATACCAGGTCGATGCGTGGAGTGGACGGAGCAAGCCCCTATTCCATCTCCTTGTTCCAAAAATCAATTTAATATATGGTCCCCGGGTAGGGGACGTATCAGATATTAAACTGATAAGAACAGATACTACACTTGATCTTAGCCAAAAGGCCGAGAAGCGATAACTGAGAATGGGTCGGAGTTAGAGGACTGGTCCTCTGCAGCGTCGGTCTCACTCGCGGTTTCACAGAGTCCAATACGAGTCAAAGACAGATTTCACTTATTTAAAAAAAAAAACTTTGATTAAATATACTTTAATACACAAACCAGTCTCAAATGTAACAAGGGGAATAAACTGGAAGTCACATTAGAGTCTGATCTGTAGTGGAGGAGAACATGTTTTTAACGATGTGTTAACTAACAGAGTTGCAGCACCATCTAGTGGAGAAAACCGCGAACGGCACCCCACCGCATTACAGAATGAAAAACAATTTCTAAATATATCCAAATATTTCTTTGTCATTTGACATTAAAAAAACATGGATTTGCCAACTAAAAAGGACAAACTAGAAAGCAGAGGGTATCCCTGTGCCATCTCGTCAGCTCGATAGCTGAGCTTCTTCTGAACAACACGGCGTGTCAACGTGACTATATTCGTGCTTGTTTAACTGCCCTGACACGTTTTTCATGTACTGGGGGCGCTGTTGGGCTTCAGGGGTTAAAAAGCTGTTTGCTCCTACTCAGGTCTTCTGTATCAGATATGTCACCTGAACACCGGTTCTCTTCGGACACTGCTGGGTTTCGACTTAGTTTTCTTTCGACAGTTTTATCAGGGGAGAGCGCGAACGCAGTCCCCCACTACCAGAAATTATGCAATCGAGATTCCCACATTTGGGGAATTCGCAGAGGTCAGCACAACCGGAGTGCAATGGCTGAGCCTCGCCCTGGGTGAACCACCTTCTTGATCATGGTATCTCCCTTGCCAGGTAAGTATGAGTTGTACAGATCCGAGCCGGGGATGTCTTTCACAGACACAGCACGCCGACTGATGGTGGGCCATCCACACATCATCCAAACTACACGCTGTATGAGGCTGTGGATCTCATAGACTGTATATAAGAAGGTGGATCTGCACGGATTCAACACACAAGGAGACGTTTTATACTAAATGTGTCTTTCTTGCCCGAGGCCTCACTTGTCCTTCATGCCCAACCTCTTATGCCCCCGTAGGCAATTCTGTGATACGCAAATAAAATTGTCAGGCTGAGCAGTTGGTGGACGTCCGACCATTGCCGTTGCCCTTCTCTGGCAGCCAATCGGGTCGGCGGGTTTGGCAACCCTTTCCCTCTTTGTCTACCAATCCAAGGTGAAAATATCACTCTGTGTCACGCTGCATTGTACGCTGCACTTTTCCCCCATTGAGTCACAGCAGACGGCAGGTTGTCTCTCTCAAGGAGAGCGGCAATGCCCCCTGCTGGATCGTCTTCAGTCTCTCTAGTCCCTAGGCATTGCCGCTTGCTTCAGCCTCTCTAATCCCCCATTCGTCCTAGGGGATTAGAGAGGCTGAAGACGATCCAGCAGGGGGCATTGCCGCTCTCCTTGAGAGCAGACGGCAGGTTGTCTCTCTCAAGGAGAGCGGCAATGCCCCCTGCTGGATCGTCTTCAGTCTCTCTAATCCCCCATTCGTCCTAGGGGATTAGAGAGACTGAAGACGATCCAGCAGCCTTTAAAAACTATAAGCATGCATTAATTGCTGGAGTGTAAAATCCCAACAAAATATCAATGTAGCTATTTAAACAGAACGACAAATCACTCACCTATTGAGCTGAATGTATTCACGTTAGACACAGAGAGAAGGGGTGCACCGTTCCCGGAGGTACTGCAATACCAGGTCGATGCGTGGAGTGGACGGAGCAAGCCCCTATTCCATCTCCTTGTTCCAAAAATCAATTTAATATATGGTCCCCGGGTAGGGGACGTATCAGATATTAAACTGATAAGAACAGATACTACACTTGATCTTAGCCAAAAGGCCGAGAAGCGATAACTGAGAATGGGTCGGAGTTAGAGGACTGGTCCTCTGCAGCGTCGGTCTCACTCGCGGTTTCACAGAGTCCAATACGAGTCAAAGACAGATTTCACTTATTTAAAAAAAAAAAACTTTGATTAAATATACTTTAATACACAAACCAGTCTCAAATGTAACAAGGGGAATAAACTGGAAGTCACATTATAGTCTGATCTGTAGTGGAGGAGAACATGTTTTTAACGATGTGTTAACTAACAGAGTTGCAGCACCATCTAGTGGAGAAAACCGCGAACGGCACCCCACCGCATTACAGAATGAAAAACAATTTCTAAATATATCCAAATATTTCTTTGTCATTTGACATTAAAAAAACATGGATTTGCCAACTAAAAAGGACAAACTAGAAAGCAGAGGGTATCCCTGTGCCATCTCGTCAGCTCGATAGCTGAGCTTCTTCTGAACAACACGGCGTGTCAACGTGACTATATTCGTGCTTGTTTAACTGCCCTGACACGTTTTTCATGTACTGGGGGCGCTGTTGGGCTTCAGGGGTTAAAAAGCTGTTTGCTCCTACTCAGGTCTTCTGTATCAGATATGTCACCTGAACACCGGTTCTCTTCGGACACTGCTGGGTTTCGACTTAGTTTTCTTTCAACAGTTTTATCAGGGGAGAGCGCGAACGCAGTCCCCCACTACCAGAAATTATGCAATCGAGATTCCCACATTTGGGGAATTCGCAGAGGTCATCACAGCCGGAGTGCAAAAGTCTACGTTGAACGTAGACAGTTACGCCTTCTGGTTGGTCAATTCTGAACGTAGACTACCAATCGGATCGCAGAATCTGAACGTAGACTACCAATCATATCGCCTCCTGGCGTCATGTGACTGAACGTAGACATTTACGGCTTCTGATTGGTTTGTTTATGCAGAGTTGAATTTTCCTCGAATGCTCCGACTATCATCAGTATTGGTAAGATTGAATTAATCAATTCATTTGTTATTACACTCACTACTCACTGCGCCTCATAAATTAATTTATTATAACGCCATTTATGTTGAGCATTGTCTTAGCGTTAATGTTAGCATTGGCGCCTAACGTCCTTTCGTGTAACCAACCAACCAACCAACCAACCAACCGTCCGTCCGTCCGTCTTCTTCAGCTTATCCGGGGTCGGGTAGAGGGGGCAGCATCCAATCTATCCTTCTTTAATCTTTATATAACTGCTCAAATCCTGCCACTCCACAGTATGAACCGGTCTGTTTTGACCGGTCTAATGTTATTACATATAACATTGTTATTACAATTTTCAATTCAATTCAATTCAATTCAAATGGCTTCATTAAGGTCTGATGTATGACATTTATTATGAAGGTTTAAAGATGCTAAAGCATCACATTACAATGAATCCGTATATGTGGACAGCACACAATAACTGTAATATGAACATTAACACATGTACAATATATCTCATGTGTGCATGTATCAATGACCTGTTGTAACCAATGTTCATTATTATATTAGTAATTGATAATAACAATAATAATAATCAATCTCAATCAATGAATCTTTATTTGTTTAAACACCAAATCAAAACAAAGTCATCTCAAGGCACTTAACACATTTCATTCAGATTTAAACAATATAATAACGATAATAATAACAATAATAATAATAACATGCATTGCTGTATTTCAGTATTTCCAGATTAAGATGGCGACCCCACACGTTAGGACCGTCAACCCGGATGCCCCTGCACATCGCCAACAGGCCATACTGATGGCCACCAGAGAAGCCCGTAATTATCGGGACAAGAAGGTGGTCTTCCCCAAACCTCCACAGGAGTTGCTGTTTGAGACAACTGCCCTGGTCCACACAGAGAAGCTCCTTCATGCAGAGGGTATCCCTCTGCCGTCCTGTCAGCTGTGCCTGGGAAAGCTGGTGCTGCCATTTGGCCAGTACGAGCATGCACCATTCCACTGGCTTGTGGCAAATGATGTGGGCTACATGAAGTAGTAAGCATGTTATATTTGATACCATTGTAGACATGTTTCAAACAAATTACCTGTATATCGGTCTGCAAGTTTCTTTACTCATTATCACAACTGCAATGATATTAATGATGTCAGTACTAAATTGTGTATATGCTTACAGTGTGATTGACAAGCACAGATTGGAAGGGACAAACCCAAACACAAAGGCAGTAATTGGGAACCAGTGGGTGAAGGACTACCTGGCAGAGTACGCAGAGAGCTTCCCACAAGTCTCCAGTGTCCTCGAGGCCAACGTAGAAAGGTGCATCTACGGCCAGAAAGGGTTCGAGGATCACACCTTTCAGGAGATGTGGGAACTCTACCGGCAGCACCACGCGGCGAAGAACAGGCCAGAGGAGTTTAGAGATGAGCAGCGGGAGCTTATAAAGAAGGCAAACAGTTCTGTGAGGAGATGGTTGAACACACCAGTGACCCACATCACCAGTGCGCTGATGAAACGATTCAGAAAATACATCAGCGAGAAAGATCAAGTGAGTACTGGTTTGATTTTTTTGTTAGAAACAGGAGTGAAATTGTTCAGATTAGTGACATTTTAAGCACTTGACCTAAATGTGCTTGTTAACTTTTGATAATTAAAAACTGGTACGTCATAACATCTAGATAATTAATTTACCTTTTTGTCCCCCAGCAACTGCATGCAAGCACCTCGTCGGATCTTTCATCATGGCCAGGTGATGAAGCAGAACTGTTGGCTGCAAGTCAGGCTGTGGAAGGTGACATACAGAGTTAATACACATCAAATGGGTTAGAAAAAAGAAAAAAAATCACAATATAAATAATACTACTTTGTTTGGACTTTTTTTTTAGACTTAGTCAAGACCCCTGTTCAGACTAAACAGCCTGCACCCGCTGTCCACTCCACTGCCGCTGCCGCTGTCCAGCCTACACTCCCTGCACCCGCTGTCCACTCTACTGCCGCTGCCGCTGTCCAGCCTACACTCCCTGCACCCGCTGTCCACTCTACTGCCGCTGCTGCTGTCCAGCCTACACTGCCTGCACCCACTGTCCACTCTATGCAGCCTACATCCGCTGCCACCACCTTGAGGCAGAGTGACTCTCCTGTAAGTGTAAAATCACAACATATACAAGCAATGTTAATGCATTTCTCAAAATCACCACATTATGGAAAATAAATAACTAAATGTTGCATATGCAGGTGGAGCTGGAAGGCTGGGTGCGCCTGTGGGAAGACCCCAATGGCATCCCTTCCGCAGACATCCCCTGGCTAAAAGAGGACAGCGAGAGAGGCCTCTTCACGCCCATCCAAATATACAAGGACATCAAGGGCGTGATCAGAAGGCGGCGTGTGCTGAAGTCGGACCGGATGTGGTTCTACCCACCCGAGCCACCCGGCTTTGTCAGCAGCGGGATTCCCTCTCCACAGGCCTTTTTCCGCGGGCGCCTTTTCTTTTGGCGCCCCGTCGGAGTGTGGCGCTGCTCGCTAAAGTGTCCGCGTAGAGAGAAGTGTGCTGGGGCTGGAAGCAACACACACCTCTCCAAGTCTGGCTACCACACCCGGGTAAGGCTCAGTCTCTTCACACCTGTGCTTAAGAGTGATACACACATCAGTATTGACTACTTAGTATTAACATACATGATCTGTGATTGACGTGTGATTCTATCTCTCTCTCTCTCTCTCTCTCTACCTCTCTCTCTCTGTTTTAGGTACGTCACATCTGTGACGTGTCAGGCTGGTACACCATGGCGACAGAGGTGCTGTCATGCGGGCCGTGTCTCAAGGCTGCCAGGGGTGGAGAGAGCGGTCCCATGGGTCGGTGGCTGGCGTGGGACGACGCCATCCTGCAGCAGCTGAGTGAGGCTCATCGGTCCAGGTTTCCGGCCATGCTGACTGCCAAGCGAGGGGTGGACAAGACCGTGATTCGCCTCCTGCGTGACCGGACGGAGGGCAACACCATGGTCAAGGTGTGGCGGCAGGTGCAGGAGAACCACCTCGAGGACTACCACCAGAGGAAGGACCTCTACACCACGCTCCTCATGGCCCTGGTGGAACCCGGAGGCATCGTCCCTGCCTTTGGCCACGGCCAGTTCCAGGCGCCGCCTCCTCCAAGGGAGCTACCCTGCGCCCGGCTCCTGCGGCACGCCTTCCTCCTGGCCGAGGCAGACAACGTGGCGGACTACCGCAGCCAGGTCCTCTCCACTTTCGGCACAGTGCTGAAAATGGACTCCACAAAGAAGGCAAGTTAACCAAAAGTGTGTTGCATACATACAAGTACTCACAGGGAAACGCCACATTATGCAAAACTAAACTGTATTTGTTTGTTTGTTTTGTTGCAGGTGGTGAAGAAGCTGTCTGGGGAGGGCAAGGGCTCGGCCGAGTGGTTCACCAGCATCGGCAACGAGCTCTCCCAGATAGTCACCTTTGTGCTCACCTGCGAGGAGTCTGTGGAGAAGCTGGGGCCCATGTGTCGTGGACTGATGGAGCGGTTCCGCCTCGCCAACCAGCCCGTCCCCCCGATCCTGTATATTGACCGGGGCTGCTGCAAGGCACAGGGTCCGACCGCGGTGGAGACGCTCTTTCAGCCTTGGGTGGACGAGGGGATGGTGGTGAGGCTGGACATCTTTCACTGGCTCCATCGATTCGACGCCGCTCTGCGGACCGAGGCCCACTCCAAGTACGGGGCCTTCAAGTCCGCGCTGGTCGGGGCGGTCCTGGCGTACAACAGGGAGGACCTCCAGCTCCTCATCACTGCTGTCAGGGCCAGAGACCCGACCACGATGGAGGTGGTGACTGACCAGGATGTGGTCCGGCGTTACATCTCCCGGGACCAGCTGAAGCACCACGTCCGGCGTGTCACCCTCGGGGCCCAGGAGACGTTTCGCCTCGTCCACATCCTCATCGAGGAGCTCAAGGGTCCAGCAGGGCTTGACGAGAGCGGGGTCAGCCTCTTCAAGTCCCCTGGTAAGAAAAAAAAAAAAAAACCTGACACACACGCAAGCACATACACACACACGTGCAAAATGACTACAGCTCAACATGCATGTTTGTGTGCTTACAGATGCCATTGATGAGATGTGGGCAGCCCAGCAGCGCCACCTGGAGTGCGTCCAGGACCCACCAGGCATGGTGATGTACCGCGTTGCCCGCACCACCACCATCAACGGTGTGGACCTGCCGTACTACAAGGGCCTGCGTGGGAGCAACAGCCTGGAGGGGTTCCACAAGTCGTTGCCGCATATGATTCCAGGTAATTTAAGGGGGAAAAATACTTTCAAAACAGACAACACATTTGTATTACATTGTATCGATCTGATAATACCGGTTTGTCGTGATGTTCAGGTCCCCACTGTGCGGCACGGCCTTACCAGGTGTACCTAATCAGTGGTATCGCCAGGTGGAACTCCGACCGCAGCTCGGACGCCGTGTTTGGGGGCGGAGGCCGGCACCACCGCGTGTACTCTGCGCCGCTTATCGACCGCCTCAACACCCGCTGTCAGCAGCTGTTTGGGGAGACGGTGGAGAAAAATTTCAGGGCTCCGGCTGATGTCCAGTCTGATGAGCTGCTGGGGCTGGAATACCTTTTCAGCCAGAGTACGGGGGAGTCCTTCTCGCTTGAGGGCATCGTCCACGACGGTCCTGGGCCGGAGGAGGAGGTCGTTCAGCCTGGGGAGGCCGACCCAGACGCCAATGCCGATGAGGCGTACCAGAGCGAGGAGGAGGACCATCCTGATGTCGAGCCCCGCATCACGCTCACAAGCAGTGAGACTGCTTCGGTCAACCCTCCTGCCTTTGTGAGTAGAATACCTACTGATAGAAGAGAATACAGTGATAAATGTGACCCTGTTGAAAAAAAAAGACACTGTATGCATTTGAACTTACCTACTTTCCCTTCTCTTTCTCTCTTTCTCTCTCTCTGTGTGTGTGTGTGTGTGTTTGTGTGTGTGTGTGTGTGTGTGTGTGTGTGTGTGTGTGTGTGTGTGTGTGTATGTATGTATGTATGATTTACAGGAGGATGTCTGCAGTGACAATCCTCTGCCCGGGTTCCAGAAGCTGGAGGCATTCTGTGCTGCGCTAGTTGAGGTCGGCTTGACGGACCAGAAGCTGCTCCTCAACACTGCACAGAGGAACAGCGTCCTGGATGCCTGGAATGCGGTGGAGGAGCATGACAAACTGCCACAGCGGTACCACCAGCTGTACCGAACCCACTGGGGCAACACCCTCTACTGCAGGACCAAGAGGGACGACCTGGCTGACGCCGCCTTGGTCCAGCGGGTGAAGATGGCCAAAAGGTACGCGCCAGCTCAGCAGGACATCAGCCCGCAGCACAACCGGCTGATGTATGTGCTGGTCAAGCTGCTGTGGCTGAACTCCCCTCAGGCCTCTCGCTCCAGCCCCGAGAAGGTCAGCATCCTCAAGGCCTACGAGAGGATACAGCACCGGGTCTTGGTGGAGGACCCGATCCTCTGCAAGGCAGGCATCCCTCTCCCCAAAATCAACACCAAGACGGTGAGGGACTTTATCCGCCAGCAGGAGAGGCTGGTGAACCTGCACGCCACCAGGCAGCCAGCGATCACCTCAAAGACCGCCTCGGTGTCCTTTGAGCAGCTGCCTCCTGCACCGCGCCAGCCTGACGTCCTCCCTCCACCTGACTACCCTGTGATGGAGTACGTCCCCACGCCCAGCACAGCCGGCACAAAGGTTCTGAAGGGTCGGACCAACCTGCTTCTGGCGACGCCGCAGCCTCCTCCACAGCTTCTGCCTCTGCCGGTGATGAGGATCCCCGCCACCTCCACCATCAGCAGGCCTGTGCTGCCCCTCGTCTCCTGTTCTGCCCCGTCCACCATCACCAGGCCTGTGCTGCCCCTTGTCTCCTGTTCTGCCCCATCCACCATCACCAGGCCTGTGCTGCCCCTTGTCTCCTGTTCTGCGGGCCTCACCTCCACACAGCCGATGCTGCCTGCTGGTCAGGCATCCATCCCGCAGGTCACTCCGCCTGTGCCCATCATGCCAGCTGTTCAGCCGCCCTCTGGACAGAGTACTGCGGTAGGATCGTCATGGTCTCGATCCACGCAGTACAAAAGGAAGCTTGCAGACCACCCCACCGAGCTGGGCGTGAAGCTGACGAGGGTGCAGCATCTCCCGACCTGCAAGGTATGCGGGCACACGATCCAGGGACACAAGAAATACAAAAAAAAGACATACTGCCCTGCGATCAACCGTTCACCCTCCAAGGGACTGGAGAACAGAGTTTTCCAAAACTATGAACATTTTGTCTCTGTTGTGGACGGATTGGAGGAGTGAATGGCCGGCCCCTTGTAAATAGTGTATATAGTTCTTGTGTTTACTATTGTACGTTCTGTGTTGTTCTGTGCCTTGCAATTGCCCTTTAACACAGCACCTTTTGTTCTCTGCACTGTTCGTGCAATTTCTGAGGGCCCATTGTAAATAGTGTATATAGTTCTTGTGTTCATGTTTTACAGTTCTACATTCTGTGTGTTGTTCTCTGTGTTCTGGTCTTACAATTGCCCTTTAACATGACACATGTTGTTCTCTGCACTGTTGCACTAATTCATGCACTTTAACAGGGGTTTTTCTCTGTGTTCTGGTCTTACAAGTGCCCTTTAACTTTTCACCTCTCTAAACTGTGCCATTATGTATTGCTCCACAATACCATGCACTTCATGATGGGGTGTCCTCTGTGAGTGCCCTTTAACGCAGCACCTTTTGTTTTGCTCTGCACTGCACACTGCTGTCCTACTTCATGCACCTTGTCAGCAGCTGTTTACTGTGTTCTGGATGCTGGCAAGTTTGCTGTGGTACTGAATAAAATTGGTCAGTGCTACAGTCACAATGAGTTGTGGAGTGTCTGTGAATGGATTCAACAATAACAGAGCCTAATTATCAGAAATAAGGGGCAACATAAGTCCCAGAATAATTTAAAGTGAAGATATGGGGGCCTATAAAAGGGATAAATGCCTCTAAGTTAAGTCATAAGGGCCATAAGAATAAATGGCTTCTAGGGAAAAACAGTTAAGTACCATAAGAGGCATAGGAGTAAGTGATAATCATAATAATACGTTATTGAAAGAAAGGGAGCAAAAGAATTGCATGGCATGACTTTTGAATAGCTTTTTGTTCATATACACACTTGAAATATAGCAAAAGTATGACAATAAATTCATTTAATACTTTTGTGTGCAAATGCATGCAGATCACATAATTGTGATGTGCCATTGCAGATATAAAAGTCGTTTTTAATATCAAAAGCAACTTTGGATCAGTGATAATACAATAATACCCAAGATTTATACCTTTAACTCTTGACAGAGAGGTCACAGGTCACTGTTTCCTTTGTTTTGATGATGTCAGAGCCATGTGTGCTGTCAAATCATTGGACTTCCTGGTCCAAAATGCCTGGGGGAAGGCATATGCAAATTACTACTTGGGTCAGTGACATCAGAATTATTCATTTCTCCTACGTGGACTCTAAGCCTATGGCGTACAGGATCAATTGCACTCCTGTTCTGCGCATCCCCATTCGCAGAGGTCAGCACAACCGGAGTGCAATGGCTGAGCCTCGCCCTGGGTGAACCACCTTCTTGATCATGGTATCTCCCTTGCCAGGTAAGTATGAGTTGTACAGATCCGAGCCGGGGATGTCTTTCACAGACACAGCACGCCGACTGATGGTGGGCCATCCACACATCATCCAAACTACACGCTGTATGAGGCTGTGGATCTCATAGACTGTATATAAGAAGGTGGATCTGCACGGATTCAACACACAAGGAGACGTTTTATACTAAATGTGTCTTTCTTGCCCGAGGCCTCACTTGTCCTTCATGCCCAACCTCTTATGCCCCCGTAGGCAATTCTGTGATACGCAAATAAAATTGTCAGGCTGAGCAGTTGGTGGACGTCCGACCATTGCCGTTGCCCTTCTCTGGCAGCCAATCGGGTCGGCGGGTTTGGCAACCCTTTCCCTCTTTGTCTACCAATCCAAGGTGAAAATATCACTCTGTGTCACGCTGCATTGTACGCTGCACTTTTCCCCCATTGAGTCACAGCAGACGGCAGGTTGTCTCTCTCAAGGAGAGCGGCAATGCCCCCTGCTGGATCGTCTTCAGTCTCTCTAGTCCCTAGGCATTGCCGCTTGCTTCAGCCTCTCTAATCCCCCATTCGTCCTAGGGGATTAGAGAGGCTGAAGACGATCCAGCAGGGGGCATTGCCGCTCTCCTTGAGAGCAGACGGCAGGTTGTCTCTCTCAAGGAGAGCGGCAATGCCCCCTGCTGGATCGTCTTCAGTCTCTCTAATCCCCCATTCGTCCTAGGGGATTAGAGAGACTGAAGACGATCCAGCAGCCTTTAAAAACTATAAGCATGCATTAATTGCTGGAGTGTAAAATCCCAACAAAATATCAATGTAGCTATTTAAACAGAACGACAAATCACTCACCTATTGAGCTGAATGTATTCACGTTAGACACAGAGAGAAGGGGTGCACCGTTCCCGGAGGTACTGCAATAACAGGTCGATGCGTGGAGTGGACGGAGCAAGCCCCTATTCCATCTCCTTGTTCCAAAAATCAATTTAATATATGGTCCCCGGGTAGGGGACGTATCAGATATTAAACTGATAAGAACAGATACTACACTTGATCTTAGCCAAAAGGCCGAGAAGCGATAACTGAGAATGGGTCGGAGTTAGAGGACTGGTCCTCTGCAGCGTCGGTCTCACTCGCGGTTTCACAGAGTCCAATACGAGTCAAAGACAGATTTCACTTATTTAAAAAAAAAAACTTTGATTAAATATACTTTAATACACAAACCAGTCTCAAATGTAACAAGGGGAATAAACTGGAAGTCACATTAGAGTCTGATCTGTAGTGGAGGAGAACATGTTTTTAACGATGTGTTAACTAACAGAGTTGCATCACCATCTAGTGGAGAAAACCGCGAACGGCACCCCACCGCATTACAGAATGAAAAACAATTTCTAAATATATCCAAATATTTCTTTGTCATTTGACATTAAAAAAACATGGATTTGCCAACTAAAATGGACAAACTAGAAAGCAGAGGGTATCCCTGTGCCATCTCGTCAGCTCGATAGCTGAGCTTCTTCTGAACAACACGGCGTGTCAACGTGACTATATTCGTGCTTGTTTAACTGCCCTGACACGTTTTTCATGTACTGGGGGCGCTGTTGGGCTTCAGGGGTTAAAAAGCTGTTTGCTCCTACTCAGGTCTTCTGTATCAGATATGTCACCTGAACACCGGTTCTCTTCGGACACTGCTGGGTTTCGACTTAGTTTTCTTTCGACAGTTTTATCAGGGGAGAGCGCGAACGCAGTCCCCCACTACCAGAAATTATGCAATCGAGATTCCCACATTTGGGGAATTCGCAGAGGTCAGCACAACCGGAGTGCAATGGCTGAGCCTCACCCTGGGTGAACCACCTTCTTGATCATGGTATCTCCCTTGCCAGGTAAGTATGAGTTGTACAGATCCGAGCCGGGGATGTCTTTCACAGACACAGCACGCCGACTGATGGTGGGCCATCCACACATCATCCAAACTACACGCTGTATGAGGCTGTGGATCTCATAGACTGTATATAAGAAGGTGGATCTGCACGGATTCAACACACAAGGAGACGTTTTATACTAAATGTGTCTTTCTTGCCCGAGGCCTCACTTGTCCTTCATGCCCAACCTCTTATGCCCCCGTAGGCAATTCTGTGATACGCAAATAAAATTGTCAGGCTGAGCAGTTGGTGGACGTCCGACCATTGCCGTTGCCCTTCTCTGGCAGCCAATCGGGTCGGCGGGTTTGGCAACCCTTTCCCTCTTTGTCTACCAATCCAAGGTGAAAATATCACTCTGTGTCACGCTGCATTGTACGCTGCACTTTTCCCCCATTGAGTCACAGCAGACGGCAGGTTGTCTCTCTCAAGGAGAGCGGCAATGCCCCCTGCTGGATCGTCTTCAGTCTCTCTAGTCCCTAGGCATTGCCGCTTGCTTCAGCCTCTCTAATCCCCCATTCGTCCTAGGGGATTAGAGAGGCTGAAGACGATCCAGCAGGGGGCATTGCCGCTCTCCTTGAGAGCAGACGGCAGGTTGTCTCTCTCAAGGAGAGCGGCAATGCCCCCTGCTGGATCGTCTTCAGTCTCTCTAATCCCCCATTCGTCCTAGGGGATTAGAGAGACTGAAGACGATCCAGCAGCCTTTAAAAACTATAAGCATGCATTAATTGCTGGAGTGTAAAATCCCAACAAAATATCAATGTAGCTATTTAAACAGAACGACAAATCACTCACCTATTGAGCTGAATGTATTCACGTTAGACACAGAGAGAAGGGGTGCACCGTTCCCGGAGGTACTGCAATACCAGGTCGATGCGTGGAGTGGACGGAGCAAGCCCCTATTCCATCTCCTTGTTCCAAAAATCAATTTAATATATGGTCCCCGGGTAGGGGACGTATCAGATATTAAACTGATAAGAACAGATACTACACTTGATCTTAGCCAAAAGGCCGAGAAGCGATAACTGAGAATGGGTCGGAGTTAGAGGACTGGTCCTCTGCAGCGTCGGTCTCACTCGCGGTTTCACAGAGTCCAATACGAGTCAAAGACAGATTTCACTTATTTAAAAAAAAAAAACTTTGATTAAATATACTTTAATACACAAACCAGTCTCAAATGTAACAAGGGGAATAAACTGGAAGTCACATTATAGTCTGATCTGTAGTGGAGGAGAACATGTTTTTAACGATGTGTTAACTAACAGAGTTGCAGCACCATCTAGTGGAGAAAACCGCGAACGGCACCCCACCGCATTACAGAATGAAAAACAATTTCTAAATATATCCAAATATTTCTTTGTCATTTGACATTAAAAAAACATGGATTTGCCAACTAAAAAGGACAAACTAGAAAGCAGAGGGTATCCCTGTGCCATCTCGTCAGCTCGATAGCTGAGCTTCTTCTGAACAACACGGCGTGTCAACGTGACTATATTCGTGCTTGTTTAACTGCCCTGACATGTTTTTCATGTACTGGGGGCGCTGTTGGGCTTCAGGGGTTAAAAAGCTGTTTGCTCCTACTCAGGTCTTCTGTATCAGATATGTCACCTGAACACCGGTTCTCTTCGGACACTGCTGGGTTTCGACTTAGTTTTCTTTCGACAGTTTTATCAGGGGAGAGCGCGAACGCAGTCCCCCACTACCAGAAATTATGCAATCGAGATTCCCACATTTGGGGAATTCGCAGAGGTCAGCACAACCGGAGTGCAATGGCTGAGCCTCGCCCTGGGTGAACCACCTTCTTGATCATGGTATCTCCCTTGCCAGGTAAGTATGAGTTGTACAGATCCGAGCCGGGGAGGTCTTTCACAGACACAGCACGCCGACTGATGGTGGGCCATCCACACATCATCCAAACTACACGCTGTATGAGGCTGTGGATCTCATAGACTGTATATAAGAAGGTGGATCTGCACGGATTCAACACACAAGGAGACGTTTTATACTAAATGTGTCTTTCTTGCCCGAGGCCTCACTTGTCCTTCATGCCCAACCTCTTATGCCCCCGTAGGCAATTCTGTGATACGCAAAAAAAATTGTCAGGCTGAGCAGTTGGTGGACGTCCGACCATTGCCGTTGCCCTTCTCTGGCAGCCAATCGGGTCGGCGGGTTTGGCAACCCTTTCCCTCTTTGTCTACCAATCCAAGGTGAAAATATCACTCTGTGTCACGCTGCATTGTACGCTGCACTTTTCCCCCATTGAGTCACAGCAGACGGCAGGTTGTCTCTCTCAAGGAGAGCGGCAATGCCCCCTGCTGGATCGTCTTCAGTCTCTCTAGTCCCTAGGCATTGCCGCTTGCTTCAGCCTCTCTAATCCCCCATTCGTCCTAGGGGATTAGAGAGGCTGAAGACGATCCAGCAGGGGGCATTGCCGCTCTCCTTGAGAGCAGACGGCAGGTTGTCTCTCTCAAGGAGAGCGGCAATGCCCCCTGCTGGATCGTCTTCAGTCTCTCTAATCCCCCATTCGTCCTAGGGGATTAGAGAGACTGAAGACGATCCAGCAGCCTTTAAAAACTATAAACATGCATTAATTGCTGGAGTGTAAAATCCCAACAAAATATCAATGTAGCTATTTAAACAGAACGACAAATCACTCACCTATTGAGCTGAATGTATTCACGTTAGACACAGAGAGAAGGGGTGCACCGTTCCCGGAGGTACTGCAATACCAGGTCGATGCGTGGAGTGGACGGAGCAAGCCCCTATTCCATCTCCTTGTTCCAAAAATCAATTTAATATATGGTCCCCGGGTAGGGGACGTATCAGATATTAAACTGATAAGAACAGATACTACACTTGATCTTAGCCAAAAGGCCGAGAAGCGATAACTGAGAATGGGTCGGAGTTAGAGGACTGGTCCTCTGCAGCGTCGGTCTCACTCGCGGTTTCACAGAGTCCAATTCGAGTCAAAGACAGATTTCACTTATTTAAAAAAAAAAAACTTTGATTAAATATACTTTAATACACAAACCAGTCTCAAATGTAACAAGGGGAATAAACTGGAAGTCACATTAGAGTCTGATCTGTAGTGGAGGAGAACATGTTTTTAACGATGTGTTAACTAACAGAGTTGCAGCACCATCTAGTGGAGAAAACCGCGAACGGCACCCCACTGCATTACAGAATGAAAAACAATTTCTAAATATATCCAAATATTTCTTTGTCATTTGACATTAAAAAAACATGGATTTGCCAACTAAAAAGGACAAACTAGAAAGCAGAGGGTATCCCTGTGCCATCTCGTCAGCTCGATAGCTGAGCTTCTTCTGAACAACACGGCGTGTCAACGTGACTATATTCGTGCTTGTTTAACTGCCCTGACACGTTTTTCATGTACTGGGGGCGCTGTTGGGCTTCAGGGGTTAAAAAGCTGTTTGCTCCTACTCAGGTCTTCTGTATCAGATATGTCACCTGAACACCGGTTCTCTTCGGACACTGCTGGGTTTCGACTTAGTTTTCTTTCAACAGTTTTATCAGGGGAGAGCGCGAACGCAGTCCCCCACTACCAGAAATTATGCAATCGAGATTCCCACATTTGGGGAATTCGCAGAGGTCATCACAGCCGGAGTGCAAAAGTCTACGTTGAACGTAGACAGTTACGCCTTCTGGTTGGTCAATTCTGAACGTAGACTACCAATCGGATCGCAGAATCTGAACGTAGACTACCAATCATATCGCCTCCTGGCGTCATGTGACTGAACGTAGACATTTACGGCTTCTGATTGGTTTGTTTATGCAGAGTTGAATTTTCCTCGAATGCTCCGACTATCATCAGTATTGGTAAGATTGAATTAATCAATTCATTTGTTATTACACTCACTACTCACTGCGCCTCATAAATTAATTTATTATAACGCCATTTATGTTGAGCATTGTCTTAGCGTTAATGTTAGCATTGGCGCCTAACGTCCTTTCGTGTAACCAACCAACCAACCAACCAACCAACCGTCCGTCCGTCCGTCTTCTTCAGCTTATCCGGGGTCGGGTAGAGGGGGCAGCATCCAATCTATCCTTCTTTAATCTTTATATAACTGCTCAAATCCTGCCACTCCACAGTATGAACCGGTCTGTTTTGACCGGTCTAATGTTATTACATATAACATTGTTATTACAATTTTCAATTCAATTCAATTCAATTCAAATGGCTTCATTAAGGTCTGATGTATGACATTTATTATGAAGGTTTAAAGATGCTAAAGCATCACATTACAATGAATCCGTATATGTGGACAGCACACAATAACTGTAATATGAACATTAACACATGTACAATATATCTCATGTGTGCATGTATCAATGACCTGTTGTAACCAATGTTCATTATTATATTAGTAATTGATAATAACAATAATAATAATCAATCTCAATCAATGAATCTTTATTTGTTTAAACACCAAATCAAAACAAAGTCATCTCAAGGCACTTAACACATTTCATTCAGATTTAAACAATATAATAACGATAATAATAACAATAATAATAATAACATGCATTGCTGTATTTCAGTATTTCCAGATTAAGATGGCGACCCCACACGTTAGGACCGTCAACCCGGATGCCCCTGCACATCGCCAACAGGCCATACTGATGGCCACCAGAGAAGCCCGTAATTATCGGGACAAGAAGGTGGTCTTCCCCAAACCTCCACAGGAGTTGCTGTTTGAGACAACTGCCCTGGTCCACACAGAGAAGCTCCTTCATGCAGAGGGTATCCCTCTGCCGTCCTGTCAGCTGTGCCTGGGAAAGCTGGTGCTGCCATTTGGCCAGTACGAGCATGCACCATTCCACTGGCTTGTGGCAAATGATGTGGGCTACATGAAGTAGTAAGCATGTTATATTTGATACCATTGTAGACATGTTTCAAACAAATTACCTGTATATCGGTCTGCAAGTTTCTTTACTCATTATCACAACTGCAATGATATTAATGATGTCAGTACTAAATTGTGTATATGCTTACAGTGTGATTGACAAGCACAGATTGGAAGGGACAAACCCAAACACAAAGGCAGTAATTGGGAACCAGTGGGTGAAGGACTACCTGGCAGAGTACGCAGAGAGCTTCCCACAAGTCTCCAGTGTCCTCGAGGCCAACGTAGAAAGGTGCATCTACGGCCAGAAAGGGTTCGAGGATCACACCTTTCAGGAGATGTGGGAACTCTACCGGCAGCACCACGCGGCGAAGAACAGGCCAGAGGAGTTTAGAGATGAGCAGCGGGAGCTTATAAAGAAGGCAAACAGTTCTGTGAGGAGATGGTTGAACACACCAGTGACCCACATCACCAGTGCGCTGATGAAACGATTCAGAAAATACATCAGCGAGAAAGATCAAGTGAGTACTGGTTTGATTTTTTTGTTAGAAACAGGAGTGAAATTGTTCAGATTAGTGACATTTTAAGCACTTGACCTAAATGTGCTTGTTAACTTTTGATAATTAAAAACTGGTACGTCATAACATCTAGATAATTAATTTACCTTTTTGTCCCCCAGCAACTGCATGCAAGCACCTCGTCGGATCTTTCATCATGGCCAGGTGATGAAGCAGAACTGTTGGCTGCAAGTCAGGCTGTGGAAGGTGACATACAGAGTTAATACACATCAAATGGGTTAGAAAAAAGAAAAAAAATCACAATATAAATAATACTACTTTGTTTGGACTTTTTTTTTAGACTTAGTCAAGACCCCTGTTCAGACTAAACAGCCTGCACCCGCTGTCCACTCCACTGCCGCTGCCGCTGTCCAGCCTACACTCCCTGCACCCGCTGTCCACTCTACTGCCGCTGCCGCTGTCCAGCCTACACTCCCTGCACCCGCTGTCCACTCTACTGCCGCTGCTGCTGTCCAGCCTACACTGCCTGCACCCACTGTCCACTCTATGCAGCCTACATCCGCTGCCACCACCTTGAGGCAGAGTGACTCTCCTGTAAGTGTAAAATCACAACATATACAAGCAATGTTAATGCATTTCTCAAAATCACCACATTATGGAAAATAAATAACTAAATGTTGCATATGCAGGTGGAGCTGGAAGGCTGGGTGCGCCTGTGGGAAGACCCCAATGGCATCCCTTCCGCAGACATCCCCTGGCTAAAAGAGGACAGCGAGAGAGGCCTCTTCACGCCCATCCAAATATACAAGGACATCAAGGGCGTGATCAGAAGGCGGCGTGTGCTGAAGTCGGACCGGATGTGGTTCTACCCACCCGAGCCACCCGGCTTTGTCAGCAGCGGGATTCCCTCTCCACAGGCCTTTTTCCGCGGGCGCCTTTTCTTTTGGCGCCCCGTCGGAGTGTGGCGCTGCTCGCTAAAGTGTCCGCGTAGAGAGAAGTGTGCTGGGGCTGGAAGCAACACACACCTCTCCAAGTCTGGCTACCACACCCGGGTAAGGCTCAGTCTCTTCACACCTGTGCTTAAGAGTGATACACACATCAGTATTGACTACTTAGTATTAACATACATGATCTGTGATTGACGTGTGATTCTATCTCTCTCTCTCTCTCTCTCTCTACCTCTCTCTCTCTGTTTTAGGTACGTCACATCTGTGACGTGTCAGGCTGGTACACCATGGCGACAGAGGTGCTGTCATGCGGGCCGTGTCTCAAGGCTGCCAGGGGTGGAGAGAGCGGTCCCATGGGTCGGTGGCTGGCGTGGGACGACGCCATCCTGCAGCAGCTGAGTGAGGCTCATCGGTCCAGGTTTCCGGCCATGCTGACTGCCAAGCGAGGGGTGGACAAGACCGTGATTCGCCTCCTGCGTGACCGGACGGAGGGCAACACCATGGTCAAGGTGTGGCGGCAGGTGCAGGAGAACCACCTCGAGGACTACCACCAGAGGAAGGACCTCTACACCACGCTCCTCATGGCCCTGGTGGAACCCGGAGGCATCGTCCCTGCCTTTGGCCACGGCCAGTTCCAGGCGCCGCCTCCTCCAAGGGAGCTACCCTGCGCCCGGCTCCTGCGGCACGCCTTCCTCCTGGCCGAGGCAGACAACGTGGCGGACTACCGCAGCCAGGTCCTCTCCACTTTCGGCACAGTGCTGAAAATGGACTCCACAAAGAAGGCAAGTTAACCAAAAGTGTGTTGCATACATACAAGTACTCACAGGGAAACGCCACATTATGCAAAACTAAACTGTATTTGTTTGTTTGTTTTGTTGCAGGTGGTGAAGAAGCTGTCTGGGGAGGGCAAGGGCTCGGCCGAGTGGTTCACCAGCATCGGCAACGAGCTCTCCCAGATAGTCACCTTTGTGCTCACCTGCGAGGAGTCTGTGGAGAAGCTGGGGCCCATGTGTCGTGGACTGATGGAGCGGTTCCGCCTCGCCAACCAGCCCGTCCCCCGGATCCTGTATATTGACCGGGGCTGCTGCAAGGCACAGGGTCCGACCGCGGTGGAGACGCTCTTTCAGCCTTGGGTGGACGAGGGGATGGTGGTGAGGCTGGACATCTTTCACTGGCTCCATCGATTCGACGCCGCTCTGCGGACCGAGGCCCACTCCAAGTACGGGGCCTTCAAGTCCGCGCTGGTCGGGGCGGTCCTGGCGTACAACAGGGAGGACCTCCAGCTCCTCATCACTGCTGTCAGGGCCAGAGACCCGACCACGATGGAGGTGGTGACTGACCAGGATGTGGTCCGGCGTTACATCTCCCGGGACCAGCTGAAGCACCACGTCCGGCGTGTCACCCTCGGGGCCCAGGAGACGTTTCGCCTCGTCCACATCCTCATCGAGGAGCTCAAGGGTCCAGCAGGGCTTGACGAGAGCGGGGTCAGCCTCTTCAAGTCCCCTGGTAAGAAAAAAAAAAAAAAACCTGACACACACGCAAGCACATACACACACACGTGCAAAATGACTACAGCTCAACATGCATGTTTGTGTGCTTACAGATGCCATTGATGAGATGTGGGCAGCCCAGCAGCGCCACCTGGAGTGCGTCCAGGACCCACCAGGCATGGTGATGTACCGCGTTGCCCGCACCACCACCATCAACGGTGTGGACCTGCCGTACTACAAGGGCCTGCGTGGGAGCAACAGCCTGGAGGGGTTCCACAAGTCGTTGCCGCATATGATTCCAGGTAATTTAAGGGGGAAAAATACTTTCAAAACAGACAACACATTTGTATTACATTGTATCGATCTGATAATACCGGTTTGTCGTGATGTTCAGGTCCCCACTGTGCGGCACGGCCTTACCAGGTGTACCTAATCAGTGGTATCGCCAGGTGGAACTCCGACCGCAGCTCGGACGCCGTGTTTGGGGGCGGAGGCCGGCACCACCGCGTGTACTCTGCGCCGCTTATCGACCGCCTCAACACCCGCTGTCAGCAGCTGTTTGGGGAGACGGTGGAGAAAAATTTCAGGGCTCCGGCTGATGTCCAGTCTGATGAGCTGCTGGGGCTGGAATACCTTTTCAGCCAGAGTACGGGGGAGTCCTTCTCGCTTGAGGGCATCGTCCACGACGGTCCTGGGCCGGAGGAGGAGGTCGTTCAGCCTGGGGAGGCCGACCCAGACGCCAATGCCGATGAGGCGTACCAGAGCGAGGAGGAGGACCATCCTGATGTCGAGCCCCGCATCACGCTCACAAGCAGTGAGACTGCTTCGGTCAACCCTCCTGCCTTTGTGAGTAGAATACCTACTGATAGAAGAGAATACAGTGATAAATGTGACCCTGTTGAAAAAAAAAGACACTGTATGCATTTGAACTTACCTACTTTCCCTTCTCTTTCTCTCTTTCTCTCTCTCTGTGTGTGTGTGTGTGTGTTTGTGTGTGTGTGTGTGTGTGTGTGTGTGTGTGTGTGTGTGTGTGTGTGTGTGTGTATGTATGTATGTATGATTTACAGGAGGATGTCTGCAGTGACAATCCTCTGCCCGGGTTCCAGAAGCTGGAGGCATTCTGTGCTGCGCTAGTTGAGGTCGGCTTGACGGACCAGAAGCTGCTCCTCAACACTGCACAGAGGAACAGCGTCCTGGATGCCTGGAATGCGGTGGAGGAGCATGACAAACTGCCACAGCGGTACCACCAGCTGTACCGAACCCACTGGGGCAACACCCTCTACTGCAGGACCAAGAGGGACGACCTGGCTGACGCCGCCTTGGTCCAGCGGGTGAAGATGGCCAAAAGGTACGCGCCAGCTCAGCAGGACATCAGCCCGCAGCACAACCGGCTGATGTATGTGCTGGTCAAGCTGCTGTGGCTGAACTCCCCTCAGGCCTCTCGCTCCAGCCCCGAGAAGGTCAGCATCCTCAAGGCCTACGAGAGGATACAGCACCGGGTCTTGGTGGAGGACCCGATCCTCTGCAAGGCAGGCATCCCTCTCCCCAAAATCAACACCAAGACGGTGAGGGACTTTATCCGCCAGCAGGAGAGGCTGGTGAACCTGCACGCCACCAGGCAGCCAGCGATCACCTCAAAGACCGCCTCGGTGTCCTTTGAGCAGCTGCCTCCTGCACCGCGCCAGCCTGACGTCCTCCCTCCACCTGACTACCCTGTGATGGAGTACGTCCCCACGCCCAGCACAGCCGGCACAAAGGTTCTGAAGGGTCGGACCAACCTGCTTCTGGCGACGCCGCAGCCTCCTCCACAGCTTCTGCCTCTGCCGGTGATGAGGATCCCCGCCACCTCCACCATCAGCAGGCCTGTGCTGCCCCTCGTCTCCTGTTCTGCCCCGTCCACCATCACCAGGCCTGTGCTGCCCCTTGTCTCCTGTTCTGCCCCATCCACCATCACCAGGCCTGTGCTGCCCCTTGTCTCCTGTTCTGCGGGCCTCACCTCCACACAGCCGATGCTGCCTGCTGGTCAGGCATCCATCCCGCAGGTCACTCCGCCTGTGCCCATCATGCCAGCTGTTCAGCCGCCCTCTGGACAGAGTACTGCGGTAGGATCGTCATGGTCTCGATCCACGCAGTACAAAAGGAAGCTTGCAGACCACCCCACCGAGCTGGGCGTGAAGCTGACGAGGGTGCAGCATCTCCCGACCTGCAAGGTATGCGGGCACACGATCCAGGGACACAAGAAATACAAAAAAAAGACATACTGCCCTGCGATCAACCGTTCACCCTCCAAGGGACTGGAGAACAGAGTTTTCCAAAACTATGAACATTTTGTCTCTGTTGTGGACGGATTGGAGGAGTGAATGGCCGGCCCCTTGTAAATAGTGTATATAGTTCTTGTGTTTACTATTGTACGTTCTGTGTTGTTCTGTGCCTTGCAATTGCCCTTTAACACAGCACCTTTTGTTCTCTGCACTGTTCGTGCAATTTCTGAGGGCCCATTGTAAATAGTGTATATAGTTCTTGTGTTCATGTTTTACAGTTCTACATTCTGTGTGTTGTTCTCTGTGTTCTGGTCTTACAATTGCCCTTTAACATGACACATGTTGTTCTCTGCACTGTTGCACTAATTCATGCACTTTAACAGGGGTTTTTCTCTGTGTTCTGGTCTTACAAGTGCCCTTTAACTTTTCACCTCTCTAAACTGTGCCATTATGTATTGCTCCACAATACCATGCACTTCATGATGGGGTGTCCTCTGTGAGTGCCCTTTAACGCAGCACCTTTTGTTTTGCTCTGCACTGCACACTGCTGTCCTACTTCATGCACCTTGTCAGCAGCTGTTTACTGTGTTCTGGATGCTGGCAAGTTTGCTGTGGTACTGAATAAAATTGGTCAGTGCTACAGTCACAATGAGTTGTGGAGTGTCTGTGAATGGATTCAACAATAACAGAGCCTAATTATCAGAAATAAGGGGCAACATAAGTCCCAGAATAATTTAAAGTGAAGATATGGGGGCCTATAAAAGGGATAAATGCCTCTAAGTTAAGTCATAAGGGCCATAAGAATAAATGGCTTCTAGGGAAAAACAGTTAAGTACCATAAGAGGCATAGGAGTAAGTGATAATCATAATAATACGTTATTGAAAGAAAGGGAGCAAAAGAATTGCATGGCATGACTTTTGAATAGCTTTTTGTTCATATACACACTTGAAATATAGCAAAAGTATGACAATAAATTCATTTAATACTTTTGTGTGCAAATGCATGCAGATCACATAATTGTGATGTGCCATTGCAGATATAAAAGTCGTTTTTAATATCAAAAGCAACTTTGGATCAGTGATAATACAATAATACCCAAGATTTATACCTTTAACTCTTGACAGAGAGGTCACAGGTCACTGTTTCCTTTGTTTTGATGATGTCAGAGCCATGTGTGCTGTCAAATCATTGGACTTCCTGGTCCAAAATGCCTGGGGGAAGGCATATGCAAATTACTACTTGGGTCAGTGACATCAGAATTATTCATTTCTCCTACGTGGACTCTAAGCCTATGGCGTACAGGATCAATTGCACTCCTGTTCTGCGCATCCCCATTCGCAGAGGTCAGCACAACCGGAGTGCAATGGCTGAGCCTCGCCCTGGGTGAACCACCTTCTTGATCATGGTATCTCCCTTGCCAGGTAAGTATGAGTTGTACAGATCCGAGCCGGGGATGTCTTTCACAGACACAGCACGCCGACTGATGGTGGGCCATCCACACATCATCCAAACTACACGCTGTATGAGGCTGTGGATCTCATAGACTGTATATAAGAAGGTGGATCTGCACGGATTCAACACACAAGGAGACGTTTTATACTAAATGTGTCTTTCTTGCCCGAGGCCTCACTTGTCCTTCATGCCCAACCTCTTATGCCCCCGTAGGCAATTCTGTGATACGCAAATAAAATTGTCAGGCTGAGCAGTTGGTGGACGTCCGACCATTGCCGTTGCCCTTCTCTGGCAGCCAATCGGGTCGGCGGGTTTGGCAACCCTTTCCCTCTTTGTCTACCAATCCAAGGTGAAAATATCACTCTGTGTCACGCTGCATTGTACGCTGCACTTTTCCCCCATTGAGTCACAGCAGACGGCAGGTTGTCTCTCTCAAGGAGAGCGGCAATGTCCCCTGCTGGATCGTCTTCAGTCTCTCTAGTCCCTAGGCATTGCCGCTTGCTTCAGCCTCTCTAATCCCCCATTCGTCCTAGGGGATTAGAGAGGCTGAAGACGATCCAGCAGGGGGCATTGCCGCTCTCCTTGAGAGCAGACGGCAGGTTGTCTCTCTCAAGGAGAGCGGCAATGCCCCCTGCTGGATCGTCTTCAGTCTCTCTAATCCCCCATTCGTCCTAGGGGATTAGAGAGACTGAAGACGATCCAGCAGCCTTTAAAAACTATAAACATGCATTAATTGCTGGAGTGTAAAATCCCAACAAAATATCAATGTAGCTATTTAAACAGAACGACAAATCACTCACCTATTGAGCTGAATGTATTCACGTTAGACACAGAGAGAAGGGGTGCACCGTTCCCGGAGGTACTGCAATACCAGGTCGATGCGTGGAGTGGACGGAGCAAGCCCCTATTCCATCTCCTTGTTCCAAAAATCAATTTAATATATGGTCCCCGGGTAGGGGACGTATCAGATATTAAACTGATAAGAACAGATACTACACTTGATCTTAGCCAAAAGGCCGAGAAGCGATAACTGAGAATGGGTCGGAGTTAGAGGACTGGTCCTCTGCAGCGTCGGTCTCACTCGCGGTTTCACAGAGTCCAATACGAGTCAAAGACAGATTTCACTTATTTAAAAAAAAAAACTTTGATTAAATATACTTTAATACACAAACCAGTCTCAAATGTAACAAGGGGAATAAACTGGAAGTCACATTAGAGTCTGATCTGTCGTGGAGGAGAACATGTTTTTAACGATGTGTTAACTAACAGAGTTGCAGCACCATCTAGTGGAGAAAACCGCGAACGGCACCCCACTGCATTACAGAATGAAAAACAATTTCTAAATATATCCAAATATTTCTTTGTCATTTGACATTAAAATAACATGGATTTGCCAACTAAAAAGGACAAACTAGAAAGCAGAGGGTATCCCTGTGCCATCTCGTCAGCTCGATAGCTGAGCTTCTTCTGAACAACACGGCGTGTCAACGTGACTATATTCGTGCTTGTTTAACTGCCCTGACACGTTTTTCATGTACTGGGGGCGCTGTGGGGCTTCAGGGGTTAAAAAGCTGTTTGCTCCTACTCAGGTCTTCTGTATCAGATATGTCACCTGAACACCGGTTCTCTTCGGACACTGCTGGGTTTCGACTTAGTTTTCTTTCAACAGTTTTATCAGGGGAGAGCGCGAACGCAGTCCCCCACTACCAGAAATTATGCAATCGAGATTCCCACATTTGGGGAATTCGCAGAGGTCAGCACAACCGGAGTGCAATGGCTGAGCCTCGCCCTGGGTGAACCACCTTCTTGATCATGGTATCTCCCTTGCCAGGTAAGTATGAGTTGTACAGATCCGAGCCGGGGATGTCTTTCACAGACACAGCACGCCGACTGATGGTGGGCCATCCACACATCATCCAAACTACACGCTGTATGAGGCTGTGGATCTCATAGACTGTATATAAGAAGGTGGATCTGCACGGATTCAACACACAAGGAGACGTTTTATACTAAATGTGTCTTTCTTGCCCGAGGCCTCACTTGTCCTTCATGCCCAACCTCTTATGCCCCCGTAGGCAATTCTGTGATACGCAAATAAAATTGTCAGGCTGAGCAGTTGGTGGACGTCCGACCATTGCCGTTGCCCTTCTCTGGCAGCCAATCGGGTCGGCGGGTTTGGCAACCCTTTCCCTCTTTGTCTACCAATCCAAGGTGAAAATATCACTCTGTGTCACGCTGCATTGTACGCTGCACTTTTCCCCCATTGAGTCACAGCAGACGGCAGGTTGTCTCTCTCAAGGAGAGCGGCAATGCCCCCTGCTGGATCGTCTTCAGTCTCTCTAGTCCCTAGGCATTGCCGCTTGCTTCAGCCTCTCTAATCCCCCATTCGTCCTAGGGGATTAGAGAGGCTGAAGACGATCCAGCAGGGGGCATTGCCGCTCTCCTTGAGAGCAGACGGCAGGTTGTCTCTCTCAAGGAGAGCGGCAATGCCCCCTGCTGGATCGTCTTCAGTCTCTCTAATCCCCCATTCGTCCTAGGGGATTAGAGAGACTGAAGACGATCCAGCAGCCTTTAAAAACTATAAACATGCATTAATTGCTGGAGTGTAAAATCCCAACAAAATATCAATGTAGCTATTTAAACAGAACGACAAATCACTCACCTATTGAGCTGAATGTATTCACGTTAGACACAGAGAGAAGGGGTGCACCGTTCCCGGAGGTACTGCAATACCAGGTCGATGCGTGGAGTGGACGGAGCAAGCCCCTATTCCATCTCCTTGTTCCAAAAATCAATTTAATATATGGTCCCCGGGTAGGGGACTTATCAGATATTAAACTGATAAGAACAGATACTACACTTGATCTTAACCAAAAGGCCGAGAAGCGATAACTGAGAATGGGTCGGAGTTAGAGGACTGGTCCTCTGCAGCGTCGGTCTCACTCGCGGTTTCACAGAGTACAATACGAGTCAAAGACAGATTTCACTTATTTAAAAAAAAAAACTATGATTAAATATACTTTAATACACAAACCAGTCTCAAATGTAACAAGGGGAATAAACTGGAAGTCACATTAGAGTCTGATCTGTAGTGGAGGAGAACATGTTTTTAACGATGTGTTAACTAACAGAGTTGCAGCACCATCTAGTGGAGAAAACCGCGAATGGCACCCCACTGCATTACAGAATGAAAAACAATTTCTAAATATATCCAAATATTTCTTTGTCATTTGACATTAAAAAAACATGGATTTGCCAACTAAAAAGGACAAACTAGAAAGCAGAGGGTATCCCTGTGCCATCTCGTCAGCTCGATAGCTGAGCTTCTTCTGAACAACACGGCGTGTCAACGTGACTATATTCGTGCTTGTTTAACTGCCCTGACACGTTTTTCATGTACTGGGGGCGCTGTTGGGCTTCAGGGGTTAAAAAGCTGTTTGCTCCTACTCAGGTCTTCTGTATCAGATATGTCACCTGAACACCGGTTCTCTTCGGACACTGCTGGGTTTCGACTTAGTTTTCTTTCAACAGTTTTATCAGGGGAGAGCGCGAACGCAGTCCCCCACTACCAGAAATTATGCAATCGAGATTCCCACATTTGGGGAATTCGCAGAGGTCAGCACAACCGGAGTGCAATGGCTGAGCCTCGCCCTGGGTGAACCACCTTCTTGATCATGGTATCTCCCTTGCCAGGTAAGTATGAGTTGTACAGATCCGAGCCGGGGATGTCTTTCACAGACACAGCACGCCGACTGATGGTGGGCCATCCACACATCATCCAAACTACACGCTGTATGAGGCTGTGGATCTCATAGACTGTATATAAGAAGGTGGATCTGCACGGATTCAACACACAAGGAGACGTTTTATACTAAATGTGTCTTTCTTGCCCGAGGCCTCACTTGTCCTTCATGCCCAACCTCTTATGCCCCCGTAGGCAATTCTGTGATACGCAAATAAAATTGTCAGGCTGAGCAGTTGGTGGACGTCCGACCATTGCCGTTGCCCTTCTCTGGCAGCCAATCGGGTCGGCGGGTTTGGCAACCCTTTCCCTCTTTGTCTACCAATCCAAGGTGAAAATATCACTCTGTGTCACGCTGCATTGTACGCTGCACTTTTCCCCCATTGAGTCACAGCAGACGGCAGGTTGTCTCTCTCAAGGAGAGCGGCAATGCCCCCTGCTGGATCGTCTTCAGTCTCTCTAGTCCCTAGGCATTGCCGCTTGCTTCAGCCTCTCTAATCCCCCATTCGTCCTAGGGGATTAGAGAGGCTGAAGACGATCCAGCAGGGGGCATTGCCGCTCTCCTTGAGAGCAGACGGCAGGTTGTCTCTCTCAAGGAGAGCGGCAATGCCCCCTGCTGGATCGTCTTCAGTCTCTCTAATCCCCCATTCGTCCTAGGGGATTAGAGAGACTGAAGACGATCCAGCAGCCTTTAAAAACTATAAACATGCATTAATTGCTGGAGTGTAAAATCCCAACAAAATATCAATGTAGCTATTTAAACAGAACGACAAATCACTCACCTATTGAGCTGAATGTATTCACGTTAGACACAGAGAGAAGGGGTGCACCGTTCCCGGAGGTACTGCAATACCAGGTCGATGCGTGGAGTGGACGGAGCAAGCCCCTATTCCATCTCCTTGTTCCAAAAATCAATTTAATATATGGTCCCCGGGTAGGGGACTTATCAGATATTAAACTGATAAGAACAGATACTACACTTGATCTTAGCCAAAAGGCCGAGAAGCGATAACTGAGAATGGGTCGGAGTTAGAGGACTGGTCCTCTGCAGCGTCGGTCTCACTCGCGGTTTCACAGAGTACAATACGAGTCAAAGACAGATTTCACTTATTTAAAAAAAAAAACTATGATTAAATATACTTTAATACACAAACCAGT
This sequence comes from Scomber scombrus, assembly GCF_963691925.1. Classification (NCBI taxonomy): domain Eukaryota; kingdom Metazoa; phylum Chordata; class Actinopteri; order Scombriformes; family Scombridae; genus Scomber; species Scomber scombrus. The sequence goes on from NC_084978.1 coordinate 29,276,125, forward strand.
CTCAAATGTAACAAGGGGAATAAACTGGAAGTCACATTAGAGTCTGATCTGTAGTGGAGGAGAACATGTTTTTAACGATGTGTTAACTAACAGAGTTGCAGCACCATCTAGTGGAGAAAACCGCGAATGGCACCCCACTGCATTACAGAATGAAAAACAATTTCTAAATATATCCAAATATTTCTTTGTCATTTGACATTAAAAAAACATGGATTTGCCAACTAAAAAGGACAAACTAGAAAGCAGAGGGTATCCCTGTGCCATCTCGTCAGCTCGATAGCTGAGCTTCTTCTGAACAACACGGCGTGTCAACGTGACTATATTCGTGCTTGTTTAACTGCCCTGACACGTTTTTCATGTACTGGGGGCGCTGTTGGGCTTCAGGGGTTAAAAAGCTGTTTGCTCCTACTCAGGTCTTCTGTATCAGATATGTCACCTGAACACCGGTTCTCTTCGGACACTGCTGGGTTTCGACTTAGTTTTCTTTCAACAGTTTTATCAGGGGAGAGCGCGAACGCAGTCCCCCACTACCAGAAATTATGCAATCGAGATTCCCACATTTGGGGAATTCGCAGAGGTCAGCACAACCGGAGTGCAATGGCTGAGCCTCGCCCTGGGTGAACCACCTTCTTGATCATGGTATCTCCCTTGCCAGGTAAGTATGAGTTGTACAGATCCGAGCCGGGGATCTCTTTCACAGACACAGCACGCCGACTGATGGTGGGCCATCCACACATCATCCAAACTACACGCTGTATGAGGCTGTGGATCTCATAGACTGTATATAAGAAGGTGGATCTGCACGGATTCAACACACAAGGAGACGTTTTATACTAAATGTGTCTTTCTTGCCCGAGGCCTCACTTGTCCTTCATGCCCAACCTCTTATGCCCCCGTAGGCAATTCTGTGATACGCAAATAAAATTGTCAGGCTGAGCAGTTGGTGGACGTCCGACCATTGCCGTTGCCCTTCTCTGGCAGCCAATCGGGTCGGCGGGTTTGGCAACCCTTTCCCTCTTTGTCTACCAATCCAAGGTGAAAATATCACTCTGTGTCACGCTGCATTGTACGCTGCACTTTTCCCCCATTGAGTCACAGCAGACGGCAGGTTGTCTCTCTCAAGGAGAGCGGCAATGCCCCCTGCTGGATCGTCTTCAGTCTCTCTAGTCCCTAGGCATTGCCGCTTGCTTCAGCCTCTCTAATCCCCCATTCGTCCTAGGGGATTAGAGAGGCTGAAGACGATCCAGCAGGGGGCATTGCCGCTCTCCTTGAGAGCAGACGGCAGGTTGTCTCTCTCAAGGAGAGCAGCAATGCCCCCTGCTGGATCGTCTTCAGTCTCTCTAATCCCCCATTTGTACTGGGGGCGCTGATGGGCTTCAGGGGTTAAAAGCTGTTTGCTCCTACTCAGGTCTTCTGTATCAGATATGTCACCTGGGGCCCGTTTCAGAAAGCAGGTTTAGTGAAAACTCTGAGTGAGTTAACCCCGAGATGAGGGAAACTCTGGTTTTTCGGTTTCACAAAGCCAGTTCAGCTTAACTCTGAGTCAATTACCCTGGCAACATACTCCGTGAACCTAACCTGCTTGCTGGCAGGTTTTCTACAACTAACCCGGAGTTTCTCCTGCTCTTAAGTTGAAGCTTGCAGACTGAAGGCAGTGGCAGACCTGGCGTGTCCTTTCCTTGAAGAGCCAGTTGATGTTGAGGCGCAGATACTCCGCAGAAATCTCCGTCGGGAGAGGATTATTAGACCCCGATTGGATGTATTATCATTTCCTGATGAGTACCTATTTGAGCGTTTCCGTTTTTCTGCATCATCAATAATTTATTTAAACGATATTCTCAGCCCTCACCTCGTTCACATGACACATCGTGGACACGCTCTCAGTTCCGAGCAAATTCTTTGTGTTGCACTTCGTTTTTTTGCTAACGGCAGTTTTTTATATAACATCGGTGATGCAGAGCATGTGTCCAAGGCAACTGTCTGTCGGGCTGTCCGAAATGTGACGCTTGCACTTAAACGGCTACTATATACGTTTGTAGTGTTCCCAAGTCACAGACCCACCAGACTTCTCAAAGAAGAGTTCCACAGAATTGCAGGTATCAGTCTAAGCACTAATTAATTTATGTCATAAAGCTTTGAGACTTGAAGCACTAATCAGTCAATTTGATATATTTTAGGGTTTCCAGGTGTGATTGGCTGCATAGATGGCACTCACATTCCGATCATAGCTCCTTCAATAAATGAAGGAGATTATGTGAACAGGAGATCTGTCCACAGCATTAATGTACAGGTAGGTCTAAATAGTATCCCTTAACATTCCAAATGAAATATACTTCACTATACAGCTAATTACTGTTCTCCACTGTGAAGATCATATGTGATGCAGCCCACATGATAAACAATGTGGAAGCGAAGTGGCCTGGGTCTGTGCATGACTCACGAATGCTTCGCGAGTCTACACTGAGTGCCAGATTTGCCTGTGGTGAGTTTATGTATATAGCTATATCCTATGATCAAAATGTTGTCAATTTTGTTAATAAACTGTATCTTGTATCATCATAGGAGAGTTCGATGGTTACCTACTCGGAGACAGAGGGTACCCCTGCCAGTGCTATCTGCTGACCCCTTACCCTGACCCTGACCCTGGCCCACAGCAACACTACAACTTGGCTCACTGCAGGACACGAGCCAGAGTGGAGATGACCATCGGGATGCTCAAGGCCCGGTTCCAGTGCCTTCGTAGGCTCAGGGTCACCCCAGAAAGGGCTTGTGACATATAGTGGCATGTGTGGTCCTCCACAACATTGCCACTATTAGAGGGGAACAATGTCCTACTCGTTCCCCTAATGATCCAGATATTAATCCTGACCCCCCTGCTGATGCACGAGATGGAAGAGCGGTTAGAAACATGATATGCTTCAATCATTTCTGACTGGCCCATCCCCTCCCCAGTGTCAAAGAACGACAATATGCCTCTCATTTTATGAGGTCTTCTTTATTTCCTAGAAGGACAAATTTTGTACAGTTAATCCTTTGTTGTTGAAACAATTAAAAATCATGTGGGCACATCACCCCCCTTTAACTGATGGTCCAGCAGTTGAATTTCCATTTTTGTCTTGGTGATCTGCAGCCTTATATGTTCCATTTCTAAATGTGATTTGTTGATTTGTGCTTGTAAATATACTTTATAGATTTGTTTCACAGGGAACTATAGGAACAAAAATGACATTAAATTTCACAGTGCCATGTCTACTGTAGATATATGCTATAACTTGTCAAATGCTAAAATATCAGATAATGTGATTTAGTACTGTATTGTTTGTTTCAATGGTTAAATGTGGTACAATGTATAACAGTGAAAACATGATGTGTGTCATAAGGAGAGGAATACACCCAAGACATGTGAAGAGCATGGGAACCAGTATCACACGGAGGTGTGATTGGAAGGGGGTGACTGTATTAACATAGTCCTGAGTCTCCATCTGTTGATCAGCTGGTAACAACAGGGTCAGAAAACATCTGGATTTGTTTGTATGGGTAACTTTTAACCTTTAGTTGGGCAATGGGAACGAACCCTTGAAAGACCCCCCGCAGAATTTCTGGAGATTCTGTAGGGGTCAACACGGGAATCACACCTTACCCCACCTGTAAGGGATTTTCACAGGGAGGTCACAGATCCTGGAGTCAGAAGATGAAGGATGAAGCCAGACCTACAGCCCAGCGGGAGACGGCACAACTCACATTTCAATTTGCATTCTGTTTTTGTATTTAGGAGGGTCAGGGAAAGAGATAGGAGTCAGAAATTTACGAACGCTGACAGAAACGCTGTTGAATGTTAGGGAGAGTAAATTGACCCGGAGCTCTGTATATGCTTTATACATTTACTGTTAAATAAATAGCGTGTTGAGACCGAATATTCTTCTCCTATTTTTTCATCAAAACGAACACGTGGACTGAGCTCACACATAGAGAAAGATTTAGCAAGTAGAATAGCTCAGACCGCAACACTACTTAGTGTCATTGTAAGTTGTGGGTCAATGCTGAACAACATCTTACTGAGGTAAGCTGTGCTGTGGAGGTTGATGGACCCTCTTCCTCATTGTAATTTCCAGCATTGCTCTGTTAGAGAAAGAAGTTGCAAGTTGTATTGTGGAACAACACTATTAACTGAAACCAAAGTTTTGGGTTTTTTTTTTTAAAAGAAAAAAAAAAGCAGCTGTAAACCTCAACAGGCCTCTCTGCATCTTCCCTCTCTGTGGCAGCTGATAAGGTGTCTTCATCATCCTCCTGTAATGAAACAGAATGTTTGTGTTATATTCTACCCATTATGACAAATCTGTGTAATATTAAGGGTACTTACAACTGCATGGAGGTGTTTTATGGCAGAAGGCTCCACAAGACAGATTACATCATCAGTAACTGGTAGAAGATGAAGATTAGACAGTTGATGAATACCCAGAAAAGTGCCCCACCTAATTTAATTTTTTTTGTTTTTACAATGGTGTGCAGGTCCCATCACAATTTTTCAAACTCTGAGTCACCTTAAAATAGATTGATATCTGAAAGCAACAGTAGCCAATTACAAAGAACTGTAGCCTACTGCTACAAGAAAGATCAGTGTGCCAAGTTGTGTCTAAGATGAATGGGTGGCCATTACTGAACGAACACTAGAAAAAGGATGAATGTACATGCCATTCATTTGAATATCTTACCTCTTATGTAGGCCCCTGTGTTCTGGGGCATGGCTGGGTCCGATGAGCTCCCCCCAGAGATGCCCTCAGCAATGGGTCGCCCACTGTTCTGACTGAGGGCCATCTCTTCAGCCTCCGTGAGAGGTGGTGGTGGTGGACCGCCACCTGTTTTGCGGGCCTCAGCCTTTTTTCTGTTGGCTATAATGGCGGTCAAATTTGAACATATCCAGAAAACACACATTTGGAGACTTGTAGGCTATGTATAAAGGCATTCAGGTGTTGCTTTCATATAGACAATATTAAATACTGGCAGTGTTGGGATTTTTCTTTGTTTAGCAGATTACCCTAATTACTTAAATATATATATATCACATGTTGAATATAGCCACTGAATGCTGTTTAATGATGGCAGGCTGAACAACATCACAATTGCTTGTACTTAAATTATACCTTACCTGTTTGAACTACATTTTTGTATTTCATCTTTAATTGCTGCCAAGTCCGTTTGGTGCCTGTTGGGTTGCACCTGTGCGCACAAACACACATATGGAATATAATTGTTGAATAAGTGGATCATTCAAGACAAAATATTTCTTTTTTTCTCCAATTAATACTCACGCATTGACTCGGTCAGCAATTTTCTGCCACGCGAGCTCCCGCTCTTTCGCTGCTGCCACAGTATTGCTTTTTCTTTTAAATATATGCTCACTTTCTGCATATGCGGTCATTAATATATCCAACTCCACTGGGGAGAAGTACGAGGATCGAGGCTTTTTGTCACTTGTTGCCATGGTGAGTCATGTGTTCTGTGTTCCATTGATGAGGGCTTTTTATATCCTCATGCACGGGCTTCAATCAGGGTTACCTTGACTCAGAGTTGATTGAACTAACTGTTATCACCTGTTCTGAAACCGAAAACTCAGAGTTTGACAGCTCAGAGTCGGTCAACCTAGAGTTACGGTTTTACCTCGGAGTTAGTTAAACCTGCTTCCTGAAACGGAAACTCAGTTACGCTCACAATCTAACACCAGCCCGATTAAAATGAGAGATGGGTTATTCAGCCTACTTTCAGAAGATGAACCGTCAGCTCTTCGTGTTTCTGGATTTTGGCGGAGTTTCAGCGGGATGCGATCTCGTTAAGACTCCGTTGTTCCTCGAACTGCGTATGGGCTGCGGGAACCGGTCTGCTGGCTTAAACGCTGCTCGTTCCGGCTGGTCTCCGAAGGCGTTGTCTCTCTCTGGGGTCCCGGTGGTGAGCACCTGGGATGGTTTCGGTGCTTTCGGTGGAGTTTAAAGCGTACTGATAATTTAATTTGTTGCTCAATGCAGCTTCAAAAGTCGGAGCTGGCCAAGCATCTAACTCTCGAAGTCCGTCAAACAGAACGAAACTTAGAAGAAAAAAAAAATCTAAATAAGTATTAAATGTCTTTGGTTGAGCTTCGGCTTGAAGATACAAAACTTGCTGATTATATAAAAAGTGTTCAAGAATTTTGAACTATGCCACGTAAAATTGACAAAACTAAAGGAAGTTACTTAAAGGGGCTATATTTCAGGAATTTTATTTTTGCTATGTCAACAACTAATGGTGTATTGACATCTGGAGTAGAGAGTTACGTCACACGCCCTCTGTGTGTGTTGTTCTGGAGCCTTTGTTTTGAAAGCCGGTCTGGAAGCGCGTTCATGTTAGTGCATGTGAAACACCTCCTCCTCTCCTCCCCCGGAACCGTTAGTCCACTCCCCCTATATAACTGCTGCAGCGAGGGCGGAGCAGCGGAGCTTGAGCTTCTTCTCTTGGACAGGTAAGTAACTTTATGTGTGTATACAGTCACATATCTGTTTAGTTAGTGTTAGACTAACGTTAGACATAATGTCGCATATCATGTTCATTTAGTTGACAGTCTTAGGACGGGCTAACGGTCAGGCTCGAGCTGTTGATTAGTTATATTTGAGGCTCAGGTGACAGAGCAGCAGACAGCCGCCTGTGCTGCAGCTCGGCTTCATGATGGCTATGGAGCTAGCATTCAAACACAAAGTAATATAAAGTGTTTGTGTGTGTGTGTGTGTGTGTGTGTGTTATACTGGTGGTAGCCGCAGTTACAGTGAAAGAGATGGTTATAAGTGTATTTGTCCTCTATGAGAGAGATAAAGAAGAAGAATAGGACTTTTGTTTTGCTGTTAGCATAAACAAGCTAAAGCTAAGCTATGCGAGCTAGCGTCATACCTCTGAGCTGGTAGCCATGTGGCTAACGTTAGCAATAAACATTGTGAAATATTAACAGAGGAAGGAATGGGAATGCTTATGACTAGTGCTATGTGTTATCACATTGTATGTCCACATATTCTGCGCATGCTTTTATATCCACTCATGTAATTGCAGAAACGTGGGTGTGTTAATTGTTAATGTGTCTCTGATGTGCACATCACCCAGTCTGAGGACTAATTGTTTTCACATTTATTTATTATAACAGTTTCCCAGCATCACCTCTAAGTGTCGCCAAAGGATCAACAGCTGTAGAAACGTGCGTACGCCAGCCATGGAGTTGGCGTGGGGCACCGCACATTTCCACGGTCATTTCACTCTTGATACATCTGAACTCTGCCGTGAAAAAGAACGTACGCCACGTTTTTGTGCGTACGCACCCTTTGTACATGAGGCCCCTGGAGATTCCTTCCTCATATAGACCTTTATCAATTCAATATATAGATTCCAAAATATTGTCCAGTATTTTGGCAAGACGTCTTAACTCGTATTGCCTAAGTTAGTGGCAACAGATCAACTGGTTTTGTTCGAAATCGCCATTCATACTCAAATATACGACGACTATTAGGTATCATGCAGTATGTAAGATATAACAAGAATAATGCAGTAATAGTGACACTAGATGCTGAAAAAGCATTTGATAGAGTAGAATGGAATTATTTATTCAGAACTCTTAATGAATTTTCTTTTGGTGATACTTTTATTGATTGGGTCAAATTGCTTTATGCATCTCCACAACCTGCTGTATCTGTTAACGGTTTGACTACCCAGATATTTTTTCCCCGCCCAAGTTCTCTAATTAAATTTTTTACCTATAGTTACTAAAATCAAATCAGACCTTCAAAGATGGATGAATTTACCAGTGTCTTTACTAGGCCGGATTGCAATTATTAAAATGAATGTTTTGCCACGCTTATTGTATCCAATTCTGATGTTACCTACCAGTATTCCATTAAAATTGTTTAAATTAATACATAGTTCAATTCGTAGATTTGTCTGGAAAAATAAGCGCCCTAGGTTGAAGTTACAAAAGCTCCAATCGCCCATAAGAAAGGGTGGGTTAGCCTTACCTAATTTGATTTATTATCACTGGGCCTCACAAATGAGATTTGTCACAGACTGGGTAAAAGATAGTCAGTTTTCTTTTACAGATCTCGAAAGTATAGGTCTAGATAATGTATCAATGTCAGACCTTCCCATTGTATGTTCCAGGAAGTTACAAATCAAGATGAGGATAATTTTATAGATACAAATATATGCAAGTCTTTGAATAGCATACGTAAATACTTTGGACTTAGTCAATATTCATTTTTAGCACCCATTGCTAATAACCCTGACTTTGAATATACTTGTGTAGATATAGGGTTTAGAGATTGGAAGGCTGCTGGTATCACAAAAATGTATCATATGTATTTGGGTGATGCACTAAAGTCTTTTCAGCAACTACAAGAAGAGTTTAATCTCTCTAGAATACACTTTTATCGTTATTTACAAATTAGGAGTTCTCAAACTCAACTCCATATTACAAAAGTGGCAGAAAGCTGAATATTTTTGATAGTCTTATCACAAAGGCAGCAAGAATTAATAAGAAAGTGATGACTAATATATATGATCAGTTGCTTATGAATGATAACACTACAATAAATATCAAAAGTAGCTGGGAAAAAGACTGCTACAGAGAAAACGAAATTGTATTCATGCATAGAAAAAAAAATTTGAACTCCGAAAAAAGGAGGTTGAATGTTCCTTACAAATAGAAATACTCAATGTAATTTTGAATCCTCCTCGTATTCACAAAATGAAAAGCCGAACTTAAATTAACCAACTGCCGTCTGTGTCTCTTCCTTACTGAAGCGTGCAGCTGTCAACCTGAATAAAAAAAGGGACTATTTCACTGAACAATGTAAAATATAGCAGTGTGAAAATAAATCATAGCCGCCGCTCCTTCAAATTTCTCCCCTATTTTTTTTTAAATTGTTCACCGTCCACCTTCACAGCAGAGTCCTGTCGGGTACTCGCGAGCACTAAGGTAAACTAGGAACTTTGAGGTTATGCGGTTGTCAAGGCAACAGGTCAGAGAGTCAGCGGAGTGTAAAGCGGCGACTTACCGCCGGAGAAAAGGTAGACTTAGTAGTTATTAGCTTGAGATAACTCGACAGCACTAGCAGAGGAGTTGAGAGACAAAAGTTTGAAGAAGCACCGGCTTCATTCAAATCTCCGGTGTGGGTTCATTTCGGTTTCGCCATTGAATATATGCAGGTGTCTCCCGTAAATTGATAGCGGCTGGATCGATCGAGCAAGCAAGAGTGCGCGCTAGTGAGTGACTGTACGTGTGTGTGTGTTTGTGTGACTATCAATGTAGCGCGTATGAGAGCACAACATCCTTACAGCTATGTGTTGCAGCTTCTTAGACCAATCCCCCCACCGGACCGACACCGATCGCCCACCCCCTCCCCCCCCTTCCCCAACTCAGTGTAATGTTTTATACATATTTTATACTGTATAGCGTATACAGTAGTCAAGGAATAAGAGGCAGTTTACCATTTGAAAGTATTGTGTTTGGTAACTGTTAACTTGAAAGGAAAGTGTTATATTGTTCAGTACACCAGTGATACTGTAATTGTTTACTGTGAAATGCATGTTTTTGCTGACAAGCAAAATAAAGAGATAATTTTGGGAGAAAAAAAGTTGTTCTCTTTACGCACAAAACACGTACCGAAACGGAACCGAAACCGTTGCCCAAAAACTGAGTGTGAACTGTGAGAGGGATTTTTCAACAATAAATAGGGTAAGACATTTAATAATATATCAAAGGAAAAAACTAGAAACAATTTTAAAATGAGTGTGTAGTAAATTGAGAGAAACAATCTCATTTTTGTTTCTATTTGTAGGTGAAGACTGACTTGAGAAACAGGCTGCAGGGCGACCACCTTGCAGCATGTATGATGCTGAGCATCAGTGGGCCACCTCTGGCAGCGTTTCCTTACAACAGAGCCTTAGAGCTCTTCTTTAAAAAACAAAGAAAGATTCAGTATTCTGAGGCAGGGTGCAAACCTGCAGAAATTATTATTTATTGTTTTTACTTTTATTTATTTCATTTCTATTGTTTTATTTATTTAATTTTATTCATTTATTTTTCATTACATTACATTAAAATTTTTACATACAGTGGACCACTGAATAAATGTGTTGTAAAAGTAAAATCTGCAGTCAAATGTCATTTGTTTACACCGCCGCAGCTCCCCAGAGAGCCTGCCCCCACTGCTGAAAAAAATCCTAGAGGAAACACTGTATAGCCTATATTTGCAAAATAATAGCAAATTAAAATATTTACTTTACCTGGTTAAAGCTTAGCGCACAGCGTCTGCACATCAGGGCTGTAAGTTGTCACCCTCATCTTCACGCAAGATTGCAAGCTGTCATCTGTGAGGCGTGAGCGATGTTTTTTTTTATATAGTTCATGGTGGAGAAGTAAGGAGCCCGTAAAGGGACATGGTGAAAATAAAATAAAACTTTGGTTTCCTGTAAGCACGAGAAACATTTCTGGTGAGCACGAGATACTTTCTGGTGAGCACGAGATACTTTTCTCGTGCTCACCAGAAAGTATTGCATGCGCGCATGATGTCTGAAAGAGGACCAATCCGACCATTTTTTTGTGTATTATTTTATCATTATTAAGGCAAAAGAACGCAATTTATGTCCATTGACATTATAATGAATAGGCTATAGGCTTAATATTAGTTTGCATCCAGCGTGCAGTGTGGACTTCATTACATATGCTGCACGGCTGTTACCACAATTATGAAATGCTAAGTTTATTGTCTGTGACTGTGACCCTCATAAAAGTAATATTTTACAAATCTACATTATATAAACTAACGAAATTCGTTAAAGTAAGTCATTTGGCGACTTATAAGTCATTCAGTTAAACTAAGTCTATTCCTGTGAGCGTGAATGATCACTCCAAGTGAACGAACTTTCTTACTTTACTGGAGTAAAGAGTTGAATCAGTACGTCTGCTTTTACTAGTCTTTTTTACACAAATATCTAGTACTGCATACTACACAGGCATAACTCAGAAGAACAAGTTTGTACTTTTTAATCATAGTGCGTTGTGTTAATTGATTAGCTGTTTTGTGTTTTACCGGCGCACAGCACGCAAACACACACCTGTGCATGTTTTATGAGAGTAAACTGTCTGCCTATGTTTCGGTTTCTCGTGAGCAGCAAAAGTTTTATTTTATTTTCACCATGTCCCTTTACGGGCTCCGTAGAGAAGACCTGCTTACATACATATGTGGATCTGAATCGACAGGATGCATATTTTTTCATGTTGGTGTAAGTGTCGGCGATGGCATTCCACGTTTCAAAAACAAGTTGGTCCGATTTAGGAAGGTTTTCAATCTCTTTCCATTTGTGATTGTGAGCAAGCATGGCCTTCTGACGGGCAACATCTTCAAGATCAGCTGTCAATCGCTGGAACTTGGACACCCACATATCTTTGTCGGCTATGCCGGCCAGTTCCATCTCCAGATCTGGTTGACTTACACTTGCAAATGCAGTCATATTCAGTAGGCATGGATTGATGGTCAGGGGAGTGACAGGGAAGGATGATGTGTTTTTTTCATCTCTGAAGTCACAGAATCTTTTCCCAAACGATGTTTGCATTGCAGTGATTGCAGACTGCAAATACTCCACATTTATCATGTTGTGATCTTGTTTGAACTCTCTCAAAGAGGGGAAGTGAGACAGTGTACCTCTCTGTAAATATCTGGCAAACACTGTCAGCTTGCGCTTGAATGCCAAAACCTCCTCCTGCATGTGCAGGACTGTGCCTCCTTTCCCCTGAAGAGTTGTGTTCAGCGTGTTCAGGTGCGCTGTCATATCTACCATGAAGTGTAGTTTTTCCAGCCACTCTGGCTGTTCCAGCTCAGGAAAGGTGAGCCCTTTGCTGCCCAGGAAAGTTTTCACCTCTTCCAGACACGCAGCAAAGCGTTTCAGCACCTCCCCTCTACCGGACTCTGTTGTGCAGCAGGAGATCAGAATGCATGCTTTCCACCTCGTCCAGTAACAAACGGAACTGACAGTGATTTAAACCTTTTGCCATTATTTTGTTGACAATCTGAATGACAACATTCATTACTTCTGTGCATTCCAGAGGAAATGTTTGAGCACACAATGCATCCTGGTGCGGGATGCAGTGAAATGTCACCAGTGTTCTACCCAGTGACTTCTGTAGTAAAGCCACAAAGCCCTTGTGCGCTCCTGCCATACTCGGTGCCCCATCAGTAGCCACTGACACCAGGTGGGTAGTGTTTATTTGTTTGGTTCTTAGACAATCCAAGACAGCCTCAGAGATCGGATTTTCTGCACAATTTCACTCTTGTTTTTAAAGTCTGTGAATAGATGTTCTGAAATCTTAATGAATTATTATTTTATATATTCTCCATCTGTGAACGGCTTCCCGTGCCTGACTATTTCCTGAGCTGACACAAAACAAACATATGTAGTTGAATTTGCAGACTTCATCCACTTCTTGAAATTATTTTTGGCTCTGTTCAGCCTTCCGCATCAGTTCTGATACGGCTTTTTTTCTCTCATCTCCATCCGGATATTTTTCAGAAAAGGCTGTATGCTTATACTGGAAATGTCTTGCAACATTTGACTTTTTGTTGTTTGCCAATTTCTCACCACATATTAAGCATACTGGTAAACCAGTTTCGTCAGGGGTGAAAGCAAATGAATCTGCCCACGTAGCATTGAATGTTCTGTTTTCTTCAGAAACTTTTCTTTTCTTAGATTTATCCATGGTTGGCTTAACTTGGGTCGAAGTTCACTAAATAGAGGGCTGGGCCTGCTGGCGGGTGTCGCACATCGGCAGTTGTGACGTATATTTTGAGCAACAAAAAATTAACACATTTTATTTTAATGTTACAAGATCACCATAAATTCAAATTTAGAATTATATTTAAAAAACTAACGAACTAAAATAAAATACAGTTGAATTAAATACTCGATAGCAAGGAGTATATGTGCTAGTTGCCACTATTCTGAGGCAGTTAGTGTGAAAAAGTGAAGGACTTTGATCAGCGTCCTTACTGCACACAGCTCGCCACAGGAAGCCACAGCAGAGGGAAGAAAGAGCCGCATGAGGCTCCGGAGCCGCAGGTTGCCGACCCCTGACCTAGATGACCAGACCTGGTGCAAAGTTTTGTATAATGCCAAGAAAATCACTAGATTAGACAAATCACATGAAACACAATATAAGATAATTAATAAACTGCATGTGACTCCTGAAATATGTAGTAAATGTGATGACTCATGTTCTGCATCATGTAGGAAGTGTCAAAAACAACACTTATTTTCATTTAATATGGTCATGCTCATTGATTAAAATATTCTTGTTTACTGTTCAAACAGAGATGGAGAACTTCTTGGGCATTAAAATAATAATGGATCCTTAACAGTGTATTTTTGGCATCAGCCCCGTGCCCTTGCCTTGTCAAACTGTAAAATTGTTAAATATCATGTTGTATGCTGCACGCCTTTCGATCCTGCAGTTTTGGCTTGAGGTACATCCTCCTACGATATCAATGTGGTACGATAAACTATTATCAATTCTTCCTTTTGAACGGTTATCTCATGACCCAACTCTGGAGGATTTTGTCAAAGAGTGGTCCCCCCTTAGTATTTATTTTGGTAGTGAGTGGCCAGCAATAACAAGTATTGGAGTAAATTAAGATTCAGCATTAGCATTCACTGGTATTATGAATCCCCCCTCACCCCGCACACACAATTTGTGTTTTTTAAATGTATTTATTTATTTTTTGATTGCTTGTTTTGTTTTGTGTTTTGTTTTTGAATATGTGTATGGTCTTGTATTATATGTTATCTTTTTGTGACAGCAGAAAGCTGTGATCATATGTTGCCCTCTTGATGAGTATTTGTTTTGCTGTCTCAAAATGAAAATTAAAAAGAAAGTTAAGAAGCAGAGGACCTTAACAGGTTATTTGTCCGCTTTGATGCAGATAACAACACCAGGGTAATGGACAGGCTGCCATCAGATCATCAGGCACTCATTCTAGACTCAAATGAGTTTATGAGGGCACTGGGCAACATCAACACGAGGAAGGCGGCTGGACCAGACAGCGTTCCGGGGCGGGTACTTCAGGCATGTGCAGATCAGTTGGCAGAGGTCTTCACTAACATCTTCAACCTTTCCCTGAACAACACTGTTGTCCCAACTTGTCTCAAAGCAACAACCATTGTTCCTATGCCCAAGCAAAAAAGCATTAGTTGTTTAAATGACTATCGCCCAATTGCACTCACCCCGGTCATAGCCAAATTCTTTGAGAGATTAATTCTGGCCCAGATTAAACGTTCCATCCCTGCCACGCAAGACCAACACCAGTTTGCCTACCGGGCAAACAGATCAACAGAAGACGCAATCTGTGTTGCCCTCCACACTACACTGGAGCACCTGGAATGTCCTGACGGATATGTCAGGATGCTCCTCTTGGACTTTAGTTCAGCCTTTAACACTGTCATTGGTAACAGCCCAGTGTCTAAACTTCATGGATTGGGCCTGAACACAACCATATGCAACTGGGTCCTGTAGTTCCTGACCAACCATCCTCAGATTGTCAGGCTGGGAAAACAAACATCCTCCACTCTCATCCTGAACACTGGTGTTCCTCAGGGGTGTGTCCTGAGCCCTGTCCTGTATGCCCTCTTCACCCATGACTGCAACCTGTCCATGCAACAAACACCATCATAAAGTTTGCAGATGACACGACAGTCATGGGTCTGATCTCCAACAACGATGAGTCAGCATACAGGGATGAGGTGCAAAACCTGACAGTCTGGTGTTCCACTAATAACCTCATCCTGAATAATAAGAAGACAAAGGCTTCCGGGTTGATGGCGTGCTAGGGCAAACGTGCAGAGGAGAGCTCCCGAGCAAAGTCCGTTTTATTTGTAAATTTACGCCTGTAAAGTGACCATAACCTTACTCCAACGACCTCTCTCTGCTAAACTCACGTTCAGGATGTCGGACAAAGGCAGAAAAGACAAGACGTTGACCAAAAGTACTGAAGAGGGATGCACCACACGCACAATGGTGGCAGAGCAGCTAACACTAGCCATGTTGGTGACTGAACTTGAAAAGAACCGGATTAACATCACGGAATATGGAGTTTATTCCCTATCTTAATTCAAGAGCATATTAAATGGATTTGAGAGCAGTATTTATTGATTTCATGCTCAGATTTTGTGATATTTACTATCAAAACTCTGCTCTCGCGCTCAAATTTGCTGCGCGCATGCTCGCACTGTGTCCTCGCACTCGGTTACAACGCTGCTCGCGCAGATTTCCTGCACTCACACTCGTGTTCTTCCTCTCGCGCTCAGGGAGTTTGTGCTTGCGGATCTCTGCCCTGCTCTCGAATCAAAACTGTAAACGCGTGCGTTCGCTGCTCTTCGAGGAGCGTTGCATACAGGCGGGCACTCTTTCAACCGGGTTTATCCACTCCTGACCTCCGGTGCTGTAATAAATGTGGTTTCTTTCATTTTTTTGACCACTGTTGGAATAAAATATCATGTAATAAATACACAAGCGTCCGTGATGTTCATTAAAATAGCTATATTGTATAATAATAATAATATTTATTAATATCATTATTAATAATAGTATTATTAATGATATTATTTTTTTGACCACTGTTGGAATAAAATATAATTTAATAAATACAAAAGCGTCCGTGATGTTCATTAAAATAGCTATATTGTATTATAATAATATTCTCTGTTTCCACCACTTTCAGGAGAGAGAGCGTGTCCTACAACTGGCAATAAAGAAGCGCCAGCTCTTTTACGAGGGCAAGAAAATCTTTATTTTCCCAGATCTGAGCGCTCGTCTGGCGGCCAAGGGCAGCGCCTACAAGAGAGTAAAAACACAGTTTTAGTTGACTTTGGCTGAGTTGGCAAATGACTCCTAACGACAGGGACTGTCTTATCAACAACAGGGGTCACCCTTGGATAGACTTTCACCCAACGGACTACACTCAGCATGGATGTAACGCCCAGTTACCAGTTTCACCCCGCTTTCATGGCGTCCGGTTGCTATGGTAACCGAACACTGTAAGTGCCCTTGGAGCCTTGCTCTTTGAATTGACTTATCTACAGGTATGGCACCTTAATGCACAGTTATCATTATGTTTTAATTAGCATTGGCTATTCTTAGTTCATTACATTTTATTTTTTAATACTGGATGTTTAGTTTATTTTATTTTATCCCTGCCAATGTGTTTTTATTTGTGTTTTTATTTGAGTTTTACCTTATTCTTTATTCTGAAGAGGCACCCTAATGCACAACATTATTCTGGTTTAATATATTATTGGCCACTTATCTTTAATTTCATTATATTTCACTCCGTGGCTTACTGGGTGCTCTCGGTTGAATTGCTATTTTTATACTGTGACCAGTCATTTCTTATAAATGCCTTAGATAATCTTTAGTTGGTCTCTGTTCGGCAGTCGCTGGGACACGGTTGTTACCTCATATTGAACTGGCTGAATAATCAAGACTTAAGGAGAAAGGGACAAAATCAATCTGGATATTGGTACTATCAGAGAAATGAGAAGACCAGTTAGATACATTTTCCTTCTAAATCCCACCATCAACTTAATTTTATTGTCATTATATTGATCTATTCTCGTTCTTTTCTTCTTTCTTTTCTAGGTGTATCTTTATTTCATGATGTTCTTATTATATTTCCATGGTTCATATTGATTTTGGCGTTATATGTTAAGAATGAATGCTCAGAGAGCTCTCCCAGGGAGAGTAGATAACTTAAGGATAGTTACAAGGAAGTTAAGTGTTTATCACAGGGGGTGGGGAATGGGGAGGTTGGTGTTCACACAGAGATCTTTTATTTTTAATTTCACATCAGGATTACAGTACATTTTGATTAGAGGTTACCAAGATGACTAACTTCACTATACTATCCCTCAATGTTAGAGGGTTAAATTCACCATTTAAGCAACATTTGGAACCGGTCGATGTTCGACGTATGCAGAACAAACAGTACAAAATAGTGGCATCCTCAGGGGATGGTTCTAAGACCAAAGGGGTTATGATCTTAATGAAACGTAAACTAAATCTGGTAATTGAGAAAATTAGTTCTAACAACTCAGGGAGATTGGCTTACTGTGGGGTTTGTAGTCAGGGGAAAAAATAGCCTTTGCAAGTATTTACGCCCCCACGCCCTTCAACCCATCTCATTTTCCTTGGTTGACCAAAGAGCTGCTGAGTCTCTCTAACTACTCACTTATTGTAGGATCGGATATGAATACGTTTTTTTATTGTAATTCAGATAGGTCTAATCCATCTATTACACATACACAAGCTTTATCCTCCGAAGCTTTAAAAAACTTTGTTAAGGATATAAATCTGATTGATATTTGGAGGGTTCAGAACCCTACGGCTAGAGATTACACATATTTTTCCCCACATCATAAAATGTTCTCGAGAAGAGATTACATTTTATCCACACCAGACTTGATTCCAACCATTGACAAGGTGGTTTTCTTGCCTCGTAATAATCTCTGACCATAATGCAATAATAACCATATTTAATTTTGATTTTTTAAAAGGTAATCCGTCCAGATGGAGTTTTAATACAACCCTTCTGAGAAACGAAAACTACCTTGCACAAGTTAAACCCAGACTGGAAGAATTTATTAATATTAACAAAGATTCAGTTTCAGATAAAGCAATAGTATGGTCAGCAATCAAAGGCTTTCTGTGCCACAATGCGATTGGTTTCTCATCTTATCTTAAAAAGAGTAGAATGCAAAAGATTACCCAATTGGAACAGTCTTGCAGTAATTTAGAGAGAGAGCTTAAGGACAGCTATAGTAATGAGGTTGAAGCAAAGCTAAGGTCTGTGAGGGCAGAACTAGATAATATACTGAGGCAACGGGTTGAATTTATGATGCATATCACCAAACATCGATATTACACTGATAGCAGTAAACCAAGCCGTCTCCTTGCATTAACATTGAAACAGCAAGAAAAAACAATCTAATATTCCTTCTATAAACTGTCCGGTGAAGGGACTGGTCACCAAAACAGCTGACATTAATAATACGTTTAAGTCATTTTTTGAGAATCTACATTCCTCAGAGGACCGATTTTCGCAGGACTTATTTGATTCATTCTTTGACAATCTGAATTTGCCTATGCTATCTGACGATGAATCTAAGGAACTGGATGTCCCTATAACATTAGATGAACTACACACAGCTGTTAAATTAACCAATAGGGTCTCCCCAAGGAATTGATAGGATCCCGGCTGAGCTTTATTTAGAATTATGGGATATTGTAGGACCAATTTGGCTAGATACTATTAATTCAGCTATAGAAAAGGCTATTTCCACAAAGATCTCAACACAGTGCTTATTTCAGTACTTCATAAGCCCGGGAAGGACCCCCAGAATTGCTCAAACTATCGGCCTATATTGCTAATCAATGCAGATATTAAAATTTACTCCAAAGTTATTTCCATGTGTCTGGATAAATTTACTGGGAAGTTAATCAATCCGGACCAGACCGGTTTCCTTAAAGGACGGTTGGCATCAGGTAACGTCCGCCGGCTTTTGCATATTATCTCTGATACCAAAAAGACAGGCTCACCTGGACTCCTATTTCTCGATGTGGAAAAGGCGTTTGATCGCTTGGAATGGAGGTATTTGTGGAATGTCCTGGAAAAATTCAAATTTGGCCCAAATTTTATTAAAATGATAGGCCTCAAGTATTATATTCTAATCCCTCATCTAGGGTTGTCACAGCTGGGCACCTTTCCGATCTTTTCAGTATATGTCGTGGTTCTATACAGGGGTGCCCAACATCTCCCTCCATCTTTAATTTGTCACACGAACCATTAGCCCAATACATACGGCATCTAGAGGATCTATATCACATTCCATTTCTATCTACGCTGACGATACAGTTGTTTACCTCTCTGATTTACGACGGTCCCTCCCAAATGTACTGAAAATCATAGAACACTTTGGTACACTGTCTGGGTACAAGACCAACTACTCCAAGTCGATTTTGCTGCTGTTGAACACAGATCTGAAGAAATTGAATATACAATCCCGCATACCAGTGGCGCAAAAGGCGGTATATTTAGGTGTAGAAATCAGTCCCTGTATCCAGGCTATAGCAAGAAATAATTATTCATCTATTTTGAAGAAAGTTGAGGACGACCTTGTGAGATGGGCGGCACTCCATTCGTCAATGCCCGCCCGCGTAGCTACAATCAAAATGAATATTCTTCCACGTATAAATTTCATCAGCTCTATGCTCCCATTACCAACCCCAGCAGGGTATTGGCAGAAACGTGAATCAAAGCTTAAAAAGTTCATTTGGAATGGGAAGAAACCACACATCAAATGGTCCACCAAAGCCGTTAAACTAATGAACACGGCCTGATCCCCTCATCCCACTCACCAACAAACACTCACTGATTGTGGCCTACTGTTTCAACAAGAATTGCTACTGTTTGCTGTGTTTGCACCTTTTTATATTGCATATTGCACTTTGTTGCTCTTATAGATTGTTAATGTTGTATTTATGTATTAAGTTGTTTTTAATTGTCTTAAATGTTGTAATGGCTCAGGGAGCTCTATCTAAATTTCGTTATATTGTTGTCTGACCCTTAATATAGTGACAATAAAGCTACTAAACTATCAGCAACATGGCATTGTTGGTCACAGCCTTCCAAAGGCACACTATCTACTTGGTTAAGGAAAGATTATCTTCATTTTTAGGATAGGTTTCAGCCGTCAGAAACCTACAGTATTTATAGTTGGGGTCACATTCACATCCAATTAATAGCAACTGCACAGTACAAGAATACCACAAAAAATGTCCAAAGCAGCTGGGATCCCTGAGGCACTGTAATCCAGTGTAGACGCTTGTCAGTAATATGGGTCAAACCCAAGAAAGGAAGGTGTGAATGAGTTAGAAAAGTATTAACACAGACATGACAAAAAGAGAAGGGAAAGTAGGCTACTCCGTGACAAAAATGGGAAAGGAAAAAAACTGAAGGTGGTAATGTGACCACAAGAAGCCACTAAAAATCAAAGACATAAGAAGCATGGTTGCAGAGATGACCCAGGAAGAATGCAAGGACAGAAGTGGTGGGAAGATGAATGAATGAACATCAATGAATGATACTGACCCTCTTTTTTCTAACAAACAAGTAAACCTCAAGAAATGAAATGACAAAAAGAAAGGTAAGTAGTAATTAAGGATTAAAAAAAGAAAAAAAATAGGTATTCTAGTGAGTGAGATAAGAAAAGAGATAGGAAGGCAGGTAGGTAGCAAAGTATAAATTATGTAAGGAAAGAATGAATGAAAGATGAATACATGGCTTGTGCACGCTATCCCTGATATGGTAGATGTAGAAGGATAGTGGTGTTTAGTGGAGGCAGACCTTCCCTCATTGCACATAACAATAAATGATTGGAACCATAAAGAAGAATGGTAACGATGGCCCGAATCAATGCTGCTATTCATCACAATGGAATTTATGTCGACTCAAATCCACACAGCCATTCTTACAGCTGCGACAGAGAGCCAGAGAGAGAGAGAGAGACAAAACGCACGTTTGCAAGTATTTATTTTCATTTGCTGTTGGGCTCCGGTTGAATCCAAGGTCTTACACGAGAAATGTTTTGCCATCAATCTGTTGCTTCTCCTTTTTCATCTGCCCCATTCATTTTCCTCCTTTTTGTTTTGCTTTTCTTCGCCCATATGCACTCCAACATCCTCAAAATCTCACAAAATTTCCAGCATTTGACATATAGAGTTTAAATATTTGAATATATCACTTAATCGTTGCAAGCGATTTGACGTGACCTTGGACTTTGTGATTATGAACTCCTTTACTTAAAAAAAAAGATTAACAGTCAATTTACAGGAAAAAAAATCATTGAAATGTAAAACTAACCTCTAACCAATGCTACATCCATATGATCCTGTAAGAATATATATTCAGATACATTGTATGATTCAGCAGATTCATTCACGGACTGTGAAACATGCTCACACAGCCAGATAGTCCTGAGATTCCATGTGAGCTGTGTGGTCTTTAACCTAACCAATATTACTGATATGAGTAATGGCTCAAATGACTATGTACCACCACCACAGGATGGATCCAACCCAGTGAAACTAAAGCAATACTTTTCACCTGGGTTGTCCAAGCATTCAAAATAATGTGACATTTTGAAAAAGACATGAAAAATTATAAATATGGGGCTTCAACTTAAACCCAGTACATAACGACCTCATGCAGCAATGACCTGCTTTACATCTATAATCAGTGTTGTCATTCAACTTGTGACATCACACATACAGCAGCCAGTGGACGCTGGCCTCAACACTCACAACTACTTCCTCTCTTTTCTAAGCATTCTGCTACAGTTTTCCATTAGTGGTGACAGCAGGGCCATTGCACGGCCCATAAAGTTTGTATGGCTTCACTCTTTTGTGGCTGGACCTCGCTCTGTCACACTCACTCACAACAACACATCAGCTGGATGTATGGTCGCCTGCAGACTGGAGGAAGACATTTCAATTACTCTGGGGGTTGTAGCTGCATGTGTGTGTTTGTGCAAGCACCAGACAAATAACAATTTTCAGTCAACAATGTGGGCTGTTTCCACAAACACACACACACACACACACACACACACACACACACACACACACACACACACACACACACTCGGTTCATGATCACAAAAGAGAGGATGGAATAAATCATCTCTTTATCAGATAGGAAGCAATGCCATAAGATGAAGTAGTATGTGACTACACACACAAATAGGGAAGCATATATAAACACATACACACACAATGCTAGCTGGTTTAACCTTTGTGTCGTCCTCCCGGGTCAAATTGACCCCATCTGTTTTGACTGTTCCTTCTTTCATCCCTTCCTTCCTTCCGTCTGTCCTTCCTCCCTCCTTCCTTCCTTCCCTCCTTCCTTCCTCCCTTCCTTCCTTCCTTCCTTTCCTCCTTCCTTCCCTTCCTTCCTCCCTCCTTTCCTTCCTTCTTCCTTCCTTCCATCTTTCCTTCCTTCCTTCCTTCCATCATTCCATCCTTCCTCCCTTCCTTCTGGAACCAGAACCAACTGGAACCAGGGGATTTATTCGATCACATTTTCACTGTAGTACAAAGTCAAGAGGTTGGGATATGTAGCACAAGGTAGTGAAGCCGTAAACAGAACCACATTCCTGCACAGTCTGCATTACACAGAACTACTCTCCAGAGAGTGAAAACATGATCACTGTTATTAGTGTTTGGATCTGCTTCTTAACAAATTAATATGACGACGCTTAGGAAGATGTCAGCGAGTGCAACAGTGTGGCTCTTTTGTGTGTTTTTAATAGTTTTTGGACAACAATG
Organism: Scomber scombrus; assembly: GCF_963691925.1. NCBI lineage: Eukaryota > Metazoa > Chordata > Actinopteri > Scombriformes > Scombridae > Scomber > Scomber scombrus. The sequence goes on from NC_084978.1 coordinate 29,298,557, forward strand.
GAGGTCTATGGCACAGATGAATACAATATACCCTGTCTTTCCAAAGTAAAGTGATACTTGATATTCTCTATGACAGAGGCGGTCAAGGGATGGAACAGTCAGCTGCAACACAAGATGATACTGGACAGAGAGCTGCAACTGAGTTGATAATAATATAATAAATAAAATAAAATAAATACAAAATTTAAAAAATCTCTCAGTAAATTGACAAGCCAAGATAACGATATGTTGATAAGATTCTTACTTTTATTAATAGCATTAATTTCATTGAGTTATATGTGTTATTTTATGGCAGTTCTAAGTCATATGTTTTATTTTTTCACCTCATGAGGAAAGTTAGACTGTCCATGACTAAAGACAGGTCTGGACCACGTGTACATTTTGAACATTTTAAGTACAAAAGTACAAAAATACGGCTGAATGCCACAAATTGTCCTAATTTTCTCACATGTGCCTCAAGTAGCTGTGGAAGTCCAGGGGTGGATGGGAGGACACATCTACTGTACATTCAACTCTGTCAAACCAGGTTACTTCCACCACAAATGACACTGCAAACTCACATCTTCCTAGTGACTTTCACATTTTGAAATTGAAGATTACACAGTGTCACCACTGCTCCATTTCTGTTGCGGGCAGTAATTGTAAAACTCAAGACTTAACTGCAGGGATATGGCAGTTCAATACATGAATCGAACACACTGACTAATATGGTCTCTGACTGTGGAGGAAGGAAGCAGGCAGGGACTTAACAACAGTAGCAAGCAGAGTCCAGAGCTCAAATACAAAGCTAATGATTAATCAATAAGTAATGTCCTCCGATATCAGACACAAGCAAGCTGCATTTGGATGAGCCTGTGGAGCAGATCAGATCCCATATGTTGTATTCAGTCTTGAAATACATTTTTGGAAGAGTGCAGCTGCTGAAATGTGCCTCAGCTGTAGATGGGGACCCGGTGAGGTCATGGCCAAACCTCGCAGGGATTTCCTGTCATGCAACAGACCAACAAAGGAGTTGAATCAGTACTTTTTTTCCCTACTACTTTTATTTACAGTCTTTTTTTACACAAGTATCTATACTTCTACTTAAGTACAGAATGTGAGTACTTTTGCCACCTCTGGTAAAGAGTTGCTGATTTCCAAACCCAGAGGCCTGTACTATGAAACAGGGTTTGAGGTTAGTGAGGTCATTTCAGGTTTAACTCTGGGTTTTCAGGAGCGCATTGGTAGCCAAGTGGTTCCTGCACATGCCACATAATGGCAGTGTCCCTGCTTCGATTCCTAAAAGGGACCTTTACTGCAAGTCATTCCCCACTCTCTCACCCTGTTTCCTGTTGGCCCCCATGTCGCCTACTGTCAAATAGAGGGGAAAAAAAGCTAAAATAGATCTAAAAAAACCCCAAAATCTCTAGGTTATCAAGGTTATGATGGTGGTTCACTTCTTATTGGGGTACCTCACTATGGTAACTTGCTGAAGTGTGCAACGGCCATGTTTGATTTGAGACAACACTACCCTGTCAAAATTTGCGCACCTTGCAAGTAAGTACAGAGTGTAAACAGTGTACTGCACAGAAGTGTACTAATGGAAGTATATGATTTTAGACACAGTGTAGGTCAAAACCTGGCTGGACTGTGTATGAAATGCTAGAGGGCTTTTAATTTAAAACAACAGATATAGGAAATGCTGATACTCCACGACCAAGCCCCCAGGAAGTGCGCCATGCTTTGGCTGAAGTCAATTTGACAAATGGCTTTCCTCAATACTAGGTTCCGACGCACATACTTGCTAATTTGGACTTGGAGTACAAACTTCTGAGGACGGTAGGATGCAGTATGATCGTTCTGCAATTAAACAGCAACAGACTTTCTGACAGCAGCAGCTCAGCTTTAAAACACCTACCTGACTGTAGTGTGACAAAATATGAAAAACATGTGTAGGGCTGGTCTAAAGAATGCATGAGGTTGGCACATTCTCACATTATATTGTGTGCAGTTTATGTGCGTGAAATAGTGTATGTACACATGCTTCTGATTCTTAGGCTTATGTTCAAGGACACTTCAGTGGAGAAGATAGTTGCCAACACTCCTCTGGAATTATATCATGCCCCAGCCAGACTTTTGGCACAGATTTTTCACACATACAACCATGCTTATTTCCATGACAACATCAATGATACTTTATATTCTAGACAGGTTAGTTCCCTCTTTATCTGTTCTATTCTCAGCCAGCTGCCATCTAACAGCTTGGTTGTGTTTTGGGACCCAGACAACAAAATATTATCTGGGATGATTTTCATAGTTTTATGAACCTTCTTTGCAAATAAAAATCGCTGCTCTAAACAGATTGGCATTTTCACTGTCTGGATTAGAATTAACTGTAGAGGAAAGACAGTGGACTTGAGGGATATCATATAAAGTCATACATTTAAATCGCTGAATGACAAGACTGCTACTTTCAGTCCTCTGAGTTTATTCACTCTTTTTATTCAGAAAGGTAAAACTGGGAATTATCTTGTCTACTCAGTAAGGAGATTTGTTGTAGTTTGTTTTTCTTTTGTAGCATGTGATTGATCTGAGGCCTGTACTACGAAGCTGGATTTTCTCTTATCGAGGTAACTTCAGGGTTAACCCTGGGTTTTCCATCCTACGACGCTGGTTCACTTCTTACCGAGGTAAATCACCATGGTAACTTATGCTGAACGGCTAACCTGCTCCGGAGCAGGTTATGTTTCAGAGTAAGATCCAAACTTACACAGAAACTTGCACACCAAAAAAAAATCATCATTCCTACAGGATCCCGACATGGACAAAAGTCCTGAATTTACAATAAAGCAACACGTTTTTTAAAAATTGGATAAATATAGGCTGGCTAAATGTTTATACGTCATTAGAAACATCAAGGCTTTTTATTTCCACTCCGGTTTTAAAGCAGAGCTTCTAACAAACAGTGATCATTATTACTGTAGCTACACTAAACACATAATGATGTTTTTAACTACATTTGAATTGTGCAAAGTATAGTTTATCTCCAGAGTGAAGCTGATTGTGGATGAATATAGACTCCGATTTATCACTGCAGCTCAGAATAACATGAAAAAACTATGTGATGATCACTGGAAATAATGAAAATTATATTTTAAAAAATCCACACACTATTAATGTTCTTCAGTGATTATAAATGTAACACTTGGATCAGATAGATCTCAGTCATTAACTACGTTTCCTCTCTTTGCTTCAGCAGCAGATACAGTCTGACATGTAGGCTATATTTTATTCTTATGTGAGATATTCAGAATGATTCATTCATTATTAAAATACTCACTCTGATGAATATTTTAAGTCACGCTAATACCTGTTCTTTGTGCCCTAAACTACTTTTAATATTTGGAAATCATTTCTAGTGGTTTCTGTTAAATTAGACAAGATGATGTGTGTAGAATGCGGAATTATATGGGAACTACAAACATATATTCAGGCAATACAGAACTGAGGTAAACTACATGAAAGAATAAGGCTGGTATCTTGTTCTGTTGTATGGTTACTCTCGTTTATGTTTCGCCTCATTGCATATGACTTCTTCGCAGTGCGTAAAGCATACTTTTGTCCGTGCGTGCGCCTCACCGTTTCCTCTCATATCATAGGCTACAGCTGTGTACAGTCACGGTGCTGATTTTTGTCGCTCGTAATTAACAACTCCGCCTCTTTCACGTGAACGCGCTTGTAGCTGGGTAGGAAAACCCAGGGTTGACTGAGAGAGTTGATAACTCGCTTCGTAGTACAGATAATCCAGATGTCCAATGTTTGGTTAAGTGAAGCCGGGTAACTGAAAGATACCCTGGTATGTTAAACTTGCTTAGTAGTACAGGCCTCAGCTCTGTCTTTGCATCTGTGTACATTTTTCGTGTGTGTTTATGTTTAACTTCCTGTTGCCTTGTTAGGTGTTTGGAAATGTCAGTGGTGGCCATGCCTGATTTTACAAGTTGATAAATGTATCAGCTGTTCAGAAAAGAGAATCATCTCTGAGGAAATATCCTTGTGTTTATGGTTCTGTTTTGTAGCTCAGAGCAGACCGGCATCACACATTGAATTAGTTTCAAGGGTGAAGATGAAGGAGAAAAGATGGTGCATGAGGGAGAGGGAGACAGAGTGACTCAAAATGGCACATATGTACATTGAAAGGGCTCATTTACAGTCATTCCCTGGCTCTCAACCGTAAGCATGAATACATTATACGCATCCTGATGGCTGCTCTATTACATCTCAGTACAGTCTCAGCCTCAGTACTAATCTCTACCGAATGACAGGTCATGTGGGGCACAACAATACAACTGCTAAAAAGCTGCTATAATCAATGTTTTTATATCAACTATTAATCAAATGACTACATGTAATATAAAAAGGCTGAATCCTGGTGACAAAAACTGATTTTTCACCTGACTTTGCAGTTCACCTCAGCCTTAATGAGTTGTTTCAGCATTCCTAAGGTCAGTGTTGGCAGTTTTCTGCACTGCAGCTTTAAAGTCTTCATTCAGTCACAGCACATTCATCAACCTTGGTTTCAGCTTGCAGGCACCTGTTTTCAGTTAAGAGTTGTGATAAGCAGACTGTACACTACCTGCTTAGTAGTCAGATAAAGTTAGCTACTAGCTGGTGAACACAGTGGAGCTTTTGGTGGCACCCACCGAGTTCCTAGCATGAGTACTGGATTTACATTCAGATCCAGAATAAAAGTCTTAACACAAAAGAACATTGTAAATATACAACACAAAATGGAGGGTAATTTAACGAACCACACATAGTATGTTCACATGAAACACAATGCGATTGTGGCTCATTGAGTGCAGTAGGTACTTTTAAGGGTGTAGGATAATAAGGTTAGGTGGGCTTTATGTCCTTAATAGCCTAAGAAGTTGCCGGACAACGCTACCTTGGGAATATCACCCAAATAATTATTTACCTTTAATAATACACAGGTTTGTATACTCAATAGGCAGAAGACGTGCTTCTATGTTTTAAAAAGGTGTACACTTTATTACCAAAAATATGTTTATAATACAACAACACACACACACACACACCAAAACACACACAATTCAATTCATACGGGAAGGGGGAACATAATCATGAGCTGAGGCCTACTGGTGGGACAGGAGCTAGTGAAGGGAGAGGGATCAAAAATATATCACACACACACACACATTAAGTGAGATGACACAAAATCCCAGGGTTAACAATTATTCATAGACTGTCAAATGAATAGCAATGTGAGCGTGTGTGTGCATGTGTGTGTGTGTGTGCCCTCCCTGCCTGACTTTGACTGATGTGCTCAGTGGCCAACAGTGTTTTGGTATCTGTCTTTAATGACATCTTTGGACAATTTCAACATCCCAACTTTGATGGGTTAGTCCTGAGAGAAATAGCAGTCAGGCAGAGGAATAGACAGAAACACACAGTAAGTCGAGGCAGCAGAGCAGACAGACAAATATGTGGATGGTCAAACTGAGAAGGAGAAAAAGTTCCAGAGAGAAGGCCATTTAGTCAGAGTACAGACACTGCAACATGAACCATCGAAGATTCCTCCTCAAGATAACATCTGAATATCAAATATGCACCCCCTGTAGGGATTGAAGGATGGCCCCCTTGCAGCACAATTTGCCTATTTTTGGCTGTTTGTAACATACTGAGCACAAATATGGACAGGAGCAATGTGGATTATGCTGCAGTAGTGATGTGATCTTTAGATTTGATATGGTCGATCTATATTAGACTAGTTAATACTGTCAACATAATGAGAAAAATACTACAATATACTCACCATGCGCAGTCACAGCAACCTAAACACACTCACAAAGCAACTAGGTGAACCACTTGTGCATCCCAGTGCCTTTAAACACAGCATGCAGTGAAGACCTCACCCAGTAGAACTAGCCTTCCTCAGCAGACCGGCACTCAGCTCCACTAAATCAAAGAAAACAAAAAGAAGTACAAACACAATTAAACAAAATAATACCAGGTGGTTCCAGTACCACTACCCTAAAAGACAGACAGGTGGTGACCACAGTGGTAGGAAAAGGTCTATGAGCAGGACTGACAGGAGACACTAGCAGGGAAACTAGCAATCATATATTGCCTGCTGGCCAGGCCACATGGCAGGATAAAAAGGAACAATGAAAACAGGTGTGTTAAATAATCTAGCCCTGATTAGGTGATGGTTTAAAGGAGGAGTCAAGCCTGCGGCTGTGTTCACTACCACTACATATGATATTGTCTTTACTTGGACTAGAGGAGCATTACACATCATATTTACATTAAATTACTGCAATGCCTCTCAGTAACACATGGTGTGTTTACTAGAGCCAGACTGATATATCGGACAACCGATATTATCGGCCGATATTAGCCTGTCACAGATATATCGGTATTGGTGTTTATTCCATCTGATATGTGCCGATAAAAAAAAAAAAGAAGATATATAAGTTAGTTACGCTCTCCTTAAATTGACAGCTGCAGCCAACATATAATCAAGACTTTTACTTTGACGGCAAGCTGTCTCTTAATGTGGCTCTCAACTTCCTTTTTTCAATTTTCACTAGACAAGTTGAACAAACTGACACTCTGGCACTAAATTGCATTGCAATCTTAGGAAAATGAAATTAGGAAATACCCCTAATATAATATAAACATGCTAATATAATAGACTATTGCATCCACTCAACACAAAGGGGTAGAAATGTTGATGCTCAGTTTCAATCAGAACTTTCATTTCTCATTCTCAGCTCTAATATTTGCTCACGTCTGGTCTCAACTCTTCAGCCTGTTTAGAATCTGCACCAGGCTGAGGGGAATTATTACATTTCACTGCCCTGGTTTGGCACAGGACAGGAGCTCTCCTCTACAGTCACTGCACACACTCTCTACTGTTTTTCATTATGTGGTCCTTTGTGCTGTGTTTCGTATCCCATACACACTCCACAGTAGAGACCCAGCTTCAGCTCCTGGCAGCCCACAGTTTGGCAAGACATGTTTGTGAGTCAGAAGCCAGTGAGGGATCACACCTTTGTTGTTGTAGCTCAGTGGTCACCAACCCTGCTCTTGAAGAGGTACTGCCCTGAATGTTTAAGGGATCTCCCCACTCAAACACACCTGATTATAATTATTAGCTCATTATCAAGCAGCTGAAGCTTGTCAAGGGCTTGATAATGAGTTCATTATTAGAATCAGGTGTGTTAGAGTGGTGAGATACCTAAAACATGCAGGGCAGTAGCTCTCCAGGAACAGGGTTGCAGACCACTGCAGTAGTTCCTCCTAATACCTGATGCCTCCATATGTACCAGTATACAGTACACATTATTCAGCACCATACCTAGACTGATAAAAGGGGACTGTTCACCCATTATAAAGTCATGCATAAACGCTGGTCCAAACACAGTCTTTATGCAAATTTTCTTGAGGCTCCAATCTACCTTTTGTAGAGATCTACCCAACTCCACCTGCTGATTTTGTATTTCTCCCACTAACAATGCATACAGGCTCTCCTCCACCTTGTAGGCCTACCTGGTTGAGCCTGGCTGAGCCCAGACTGCACCACTGCTGATCATCAGGAAAATTGTAAAAATGTGTTTGTCACACCCACACGCACCAAGCACCAGGAATTAAGACTTGAATCTGCGTCTATGCCCTGTTTTAAGAAAATAGGGCCCTGTGTGTTACTGAGACAAATTCCCCCCAAGGACAAAAAAGTTAAAGCTGAAGTTAATAGTATTGTAATACAGTATTAGAAAAAAGCAATACCAGAGTGTTATGTCACTCTTATATAACCATAAATTGCAGCTTTCTATGGAAAAACATGCTTGGACAAGCGGGACGGAGGTTAGATTTTTGCTTTATTCATATTTCCAAGCTGTACGTGTCAAGAGCACATTAAACCACGTGTTTCTGGACAGAATTATAATAAAATAAGACACAGTTTAGTTTAGTTTAGTTATTTGCACAAACTCAAATGTTTGTTTATATGTAGTCCAAACCACCCAGTAAATGACATGTTATGTCACAACGACAAATAGACTGCAGTACAACACAATTTCTAGTACAGACTTCAGTGTGTTTCAGTGGGTATCTATAAAACACTACATTTTGATAGCAGAGGAAAAACTTGATTTATTTTTCTTTGGAAATAACATAAAATGAGAGAAAAAGTCCCAAACCTATTCTTAAAAATAAAACTTTTCTCAACAGTGTGCGGAAAAAGGGAAAATAACATAAATAACAAGTAAAACTAAAAGTAAAGACTAAGCTTTTTTTTTCAATAAATTATTTATATGGAGTAATGAGAAAAGGAAGGCACTGATAAACAGAATGAAATGGCAAAAATTACTTTTTCTCCAAATCAGCCATTTATCTGAGCAAAAAAACAAACAAGTAATTACATTGTGTGTGTGTGTGTTTGTGTGTCTGAGTGAGCATGAGAGAGAGAAATCAAACACAACAGCTCCCTGAGCAAAACTAAATGTTGCAAACACACACACACACACACACACACACACACACACACACACACACACACACACACACACACACAAACTGAGACTGACCTGGTTGGATGTCTGAAAGCAGAGACAAAGTGGGCAGTGGGCAGTTTCTGCAACAAACAGAATCTGCACATTGTGTCACATTAGAGACGCAAACACAGGATCAAAAGGTCACTGGTTCAAATCAAAGTATTCAGAGTGTCCATTGGATGGTGGTTGCTCTTTGTCTGTTCAAGCATGACCTATTCACTCTGCACGACTGCAAGTATGAGTTGAAGGTTGGTAGACAGTCATACACACAGACAGATGATTGACAGTCAGTTGCTTCATTTAAATCTACAATAACATCTACTTAGCATTTAATACTCACATATTCGACTTTATGAACCGTTAAATATGAACATCAAATCCAGGATGAGCTCAATTTTTCAACACATTAATGTTTCAGAGGCTGCCAAGACTTTTAAATTCATGTCGCCAGCAGTGTTTTGATCTAGATTGTGATAATAATAGTGACTAGTTCTTCGCCAAAGGCATAAACATTTGTTTTGTCATGTCTGCTGTTTTTCTGTAAGGCAGTATATGCAGCGCCTGGTAAAAGTGACACAATTCAAATTGTTTAATCACTCACACAAATGGCGCGTGTCAGACGTGTATTATTGAACACTGAAACGATGAAAGTGACATTTTCAGGTCTGTTTTGGAATCAGATATGGCTGGCTGATTTTGAAAAGACGAAGATGTAAATGTAGAGGGGCACAAACATAGAACTGGACAATGAGATGAAACAGCCTCTGTTTACTGATGAGGACACACAAGCAGGAGGGAGTGGAATGTAAAAAGTTGATCTCTCCCTAGAGCCAGAGTCTGTCTCAGTAAACTCCTTAAAACTGCAAAGATGTCAGCATGCCAACAGCACTGCAGATGGTATGTAGGCGCAATGGTCCATGTGGGTCCACATGATATGAATTTTGTAGTCCACATGGGTCTACGTCAGTGGTCTCCAACCCTGCTCCTGGAGAGCTACTGCCCTGCATGTTTTAGGTATCTCCTCACTCTAACTCGTTATCAAGCAGCTGAGGCTCGTCAAAGGGCTTGATAACGAGTTGATTATTAGAATCAGGTGTGTTAGAGTGGACCCCTCTGCAGATGTGTACATGACTACTGGAATTTGTGACCATGCAGACTAGCCGCACATGCATCACAAAAGCAGACGGAACACTTTTTAATGTACTGTATAGTATGTGTGTGTATGTACTCCACTGTAGTCCCCATCAATGGTCCTATTCTCACTGAGTAGTCACACACACACACACACAGTATTGTTTTTTGAATTTGTACTGCTGTTCAGCTCAATACAACAAACACACTCTTGTTCTTGCTGTTGTGAGAGCACTTGATGTGTGTGGAGACGATTGCAGTATGTATAGATGGTCATACACTGTCCATGTGGAAATCAGCAGCTGTGTGTGTCTGTCTTATCATGATGATAAGAAGGTTCAATGTTTGCTGCATTCATTATCTTATTTTAACATTTGCTAATTAGCATTAAACACCAAGTACAGCTGAGGCTGATGGGAATGTCATTCATTTTTGGGTTATAAACCAAGGTATTTGACATATTGAGATTTTGACCTGGCACAGCATCAATGTATCCTTGTTGGCAACGAGCAACCCACCAGTCGGTCAAACACACCCCCTATCTAGAGGCTAGGAGGTGTATTCTGGAAACACTTTCAGTGAGCTGAGAAATGATTCAGAGTTCAGTTGATGGACATGTGACATCTGAAACATGGTGCATTGAAATAATGATCTGCCATATCAAAGGCCAAAGGAACAAGCTAGTTATGTGCTTTAACCATCCAGTTACTCTAGCTTGATAGCTCAAGTTAGCCTGAATGTTAACTAGTTTAGAACGTAACCCTGTAACGAATCTGTAAGTGAATCATATTTGATCCATGAGTTTTAGAGACCTCTACATCATCAGTGTGATTTTATTTTCTTCTGAAAAACCTGATGCATACAATCAGATAAGGGCTTTAAAATGTTGTATTCGATATGAATAAAAGGTCAGAAGGTCAGTAGCTTCTATGAATTAGAATTTTTGGCCAATTATTTGACTGTTCAGACTTTACAGGGTTAAATTCCCAAGAGATTAAAATAGTCAATTGTTAATCAACTTTAGCTGCCATTAACACTATTCAAAGTAAAGTACTGTTTCATGTATGGTCTTTTTTTCAAAAATTGAGTGTTTTTATATTTCCCAGCAGAGGCAGAAACACTGGAGAAACAACAAATTGGAGAACGATTCAGTCCCAATCATGGTTGTGAAGGAATTTTATATATAGCCTGCTGTCTATCCTTATTTGGGTCAGGCTGACTTCTCTATCTGGTCATTCTCATGGGAACCTGCACTAAAGTAAATTATGTTATAACTCGGGCCAAAGCAGTCTAGTAAATAAAGCCCTATCTGAAGTTTAACTAGATGTTGCTCACAGCTTTCCAGCAGACTATTGGAGTAGCAGTCATGGTGTCAGGTCTGCACTTTGTATCCCAAGTGTCTCCAAGATAGATTCAAATCTTAAAATTCTACTGCTTAAAACATCCAAGGTTCCTGGTATTTCTGAATTAACAAGCTCAAGAGTTAAAGTAAAAGTCCAGCATTATAGCGCCGTTTCCATTAAGGAAGTTCCTGGTAAAATGTAGGAGATGGGACCTTTACAGGAACGTCCTCTCACTTGGACTTCTCAGCTGTTGTGTCTCCATAGCAGAGAAGGACCGACCGGACTCTGACCGTGACGTCACCGAGGCGACTCGCCAAAAGCATAACAAAAACAACGACAAACATGGAAGGAGCTGAGTTGGTTGCCGCGTTTCTGGTTTGTGTGTTCTGGTGGACGTTATGAACTTTTTTCCGGCAGTGTAGATGCTTTCTACTACTGTTCTTCTTCTGCTGGGTTTTAAAAATGCCGCTTATTTTAGCGCTTTCTGTTGGCTTTGAGTATACCCAATCAGCACCGGGTAAACCTCAAGTCCCACCCTGGAGTTTTGCGGGGACGAACGGAGTATTTAACCCTAGGTAGGGACTTGTTTAGCCCCCGTAAAAGTTCTGGGAGATTGTCCTTCGGGGGAGGTTCCTGCTATGGAGATACGCACCAACGGCCCCGGCCCCCATAAAATTGCCCCGAAGTACCTGCAGTGGAAACGGGACTTATGAATATTATGAGCAAAGCTTACTTAAAATGTGATATATTATTACATGATTTTATTGTAAATGGCAATGCATCAAGTTATAAGCAACATTTTACTGTTATGGTTGCTGTAGGTGGATATAGTTTTAACTACTTTATGCACAGTTAGTTAGTTAAGTCAAACCTAGAGGCGGGCCAGTGGGTTACAAAATAAATCTGAGGGACTGTTAGATGATAGGAAGGAATAAAGATGACTAAATGTTAATGAACTGCTTACAAATGCTAAATAGAGTCTTAAAGTTAAGTGTAGGCTTGTATATTAATACCTGTATATTTGAATGTATTTTATGGGACACATTGTAGTAAGCTAGTAGGACTCACAGAGAGACATACTATGGAAATTAAGCAGACAAACCTAGTAATATAAAGGTACTCCAGCAAATAGACGGACTCAAAAAATACAATTATCCACATCTACAAAAGCACAACCTGTTGCCAGTCTTGGTTATGCAGGCAGACAATAAGGCTCTCATTTTCCTGGCTGAATGTTTTCTCAAGTGTCAAGAAAATGTGTTCAGAATCAGAATCTCTGTCGTCACTCTGCTCCTCTCTGACTTTGTACAAAGTTTCTAAATCCCTCTTCCTCCTGTCTTGAGCAGAAGCTTAGGCTGAAAGTAAATACTCTCTGAAGAGACAAACATACCAATACAGCAATCACAGCAGTCAGCTTTATTGCACCTGTGTGCTGCAAACTCTCAGCAACAATCAACTGTGGAGCTATTAGGAAAGAGGAGTTGTTTGCTGTCATCTCATCTACAGTTTAAGATGAATTTCGAAGGTAAAGCAGATTGCGATGCAAAAAAAAGAAAACATTTTTTTCAGCTTTTCATCAGTCGTCAATGGGGGTCTAAATTAAACTGTGTAAAAAATATACAACAACTTTAGCTCCACTAATTTTGTGAGGAATTAATAAATTTCCATAAGGCATGATCACAATCTATGAAGTTAAATTTATAACATTGCAGACGTGACACTATTGTAAAATAAAAATACAGACTTCATTTAGATTTAAAATTTAAAATTCTCTTTTTAGTTTTTAAGCCAAAGTTGTAACTTTATGAACTCACTTTAAAGACCAACTTGAAGGTTGGAGACCCCAGTGAATTAATGTATAAGAAAATGAATCTGGAGTGACAGAATTTTAGATCAAGGTTTAATCCCAGCACCAAAATTCAAAACACTAACTTGTAAGGTACTATTACATTTAAACTGATCAGTAAGTGTTTTAACACATAGAGTAACAGCAGGCAAACAGAGCAACAACTAACCTATGTCAATGACATGAGGTCAGGATAGTGCAGTGCCTACCCTGGCCAAAGGCCAAAAATACAAAACAACGTGACATTTAATTAAAATTGTTTACAGACTCAATCTTGTCACAATTTGTAGTTTATTTGCATACTTGATAATTTTGCTCCAAATTTCGTTTTAAAAGTCCTTGAATCTATGATCGAACAGCCGCGCATGTCTTGTAAGCTTGCCTATATCGAAATGAATGGTGAAAGCTCTGCTTTTCGTCTTCATTGCTTTCAACGGTGGGCATCTTCGAGGTTGCGCATGCGTATTAGGTGGTTTAATCAAACGTCTATGGCCGAGGAAAAGCACTGCTTATTTGGGGAGCGGGAGCGGGAGCCAATCAGGGCGGAGAAAATGTGAAATTGTTACAATCAGATATATATGTCAGATATTTGCACTGTCACTTTCGAGTCCGATATAATGTCCACTATTGAGCGTTTGAAAAACTTCAGCAGGCTGGATTACCAGCAGAAAATGCTTATCATCCAGCAAGGCAGGTGTACACCTCCTCTCCGTGACCTTCACCAGTGTAAGGGACCGAAAATCGTCCGGTCATTTCAACCGGAGTGGTACTCTCGCAAAGAATGGCTGTGTGGATGCGATGCTAGCAGTAAACTTTTGTTTCCCTTGTCTTCTCTTCTCAAAAGAGAGGGATAACGTGTGGGTAGGTCCTGGCTACAGTGACTTGAACAACTTGCCTACTGCTATAACTAAGCATGAGTGGTCGAGTGCACATATTCAACACCAAATTGCGCTCAAAACTTTCGGAAAATGCACTCCGATCAGCATCGCTTTAAACGAGGCTAATCGACTGCAAGTCTCCGTGCACAACGTCAAGGTGCGGGAAAACCGAGAGATCCTCAAGGACTTAATACGTGCTACGTATTTCTTGGCTAAGCAGGAGCTAGCATTTCGGGGAAATGATGAGAGTGAGGGCTCCAGTAACCGAGGCAACTATGTGGAACTATTGAACATCCTTGCAGAGAAAGGTGAATGATTGGAAACCCATTTACAAGTTTCCACGGTTTTTACTGGCACGTCTAACCGGATCCAGAACGACCTTATCCAGGCAGTGAGTGACACTCTCCGTCATGATATTCAAGTGGAGGTAAATGCAGCCCCTTATGTGTCTGTGCAAGTGGATGAGACAACTGATGCCACGAACAAAGCTCAACTCTCCGTCATATTGCGGTACGTCAACCAAAGTGACGTAAAAGAGGCTTTTTTGGGGCTTTACTGACGTTAGCAGTGACCGCAAAGCAGCCGCTATAACTGAGCATATATTGGCCAAGTGAGTTCTCAGTTTAATCAGAGGCTGAACTGAACACAAACACACAGGCAGACTCCCACAGTCTCAGCCGGCTGCACACAGCACAATCTGTTGCCACCTAGCTTACATCTAGTATCTGTACAGTCAGTGTGTTGGCTGCTTCCCAGACAGCACCAGACACAGGCACATAGGCACACTTATGGATGTTCTGCTTGTACAGAAAAAGACCCTCTCCCCCCAGTCATTTCTTTATGACTTGGGCCCATTATTCTGTCAAATCTGTACTTTTAGATACACTGTGTGTTTGTGTTGTGTTTTGTTCTTTTGTTTGAGTTTTTTAAGTTGCAGATGTCATATCAAATCCCTGTGGTTGGTTAATTAAAGCTGATTTAAAGGTGTAAGGTAGATGAAGTTTCTAGTATTGGTCATGAATTATACTGTTTATTTAAAAACATCTCACCAATCTTAAAAGTAAATGCTGTTTTTTAAAGAGCATGAAACTAGCATAGTCTGATAAAATAGTTATGTACTTCTGCAGGCCGTTCTCATCTTCTGTTCGTATGATATCGTACGAAAAGTTGTGCACTACTTTTCGTACGATATCCCAGGCAAAATACAAAGGAAATCCCACATATATATAAATCCCACATATATATATATATATATATATACTTGGTTTTATTTGATTTCACCATCCCATACATCTCTGGTCATTAGGGCACAAAAAGACAATGTGACCCTGTCTGAAACCAGTCCAAACATTCTTTATCTACCTAGCAAACATTCTGACGTTGAAGAGATGTTGATATGACGGACTGCACCAACACTGAAAAGCAGAGCGAATATCGAGCCAGTCTGAGAGTTAGAATGGCCTGTTTAATGTCCTTAGATGCTGCCAAATGTGGGAACTGGGTACAGTATCAGGGATATGATGATGAAAAAATCCAAATGTTTTTATATTCTATAATATCGCAGCCTTTAGTATTTCTTATTTACTGCTCCTTGCACTTCGCTGTCTCTCCAGTACTTGATGTGTAGGTGTACTGTCTGAATCCTTTCCACCTTCTTCTTACTTACCGTTTTATAACCAATCTCTCTATCTCTGTTTCATACTTCAGTCCTTTCCTCTCCACCCTCGCTCTCATCTATAAATGATTAGGCTCTGTTTGTTAATATGCTCCACTTATTCAGCTCCACTTCCAATTCATCTTCACACATTTGGGCTGCAGACACTTTGAACTGCCTTAGTACAGTAATATGGTGAATGCACACACATATATACATTTATGAAAAACAAACACCTACACTTGGAAAAACAAACTCCTGTGGCTTCTCCATACTAGTTTTGCTACAACTTTTAATTTGAGAGAAGCCCAAGGATGCAAAAAGTGTTTTTTATTCTGTAGACCACATGTTCAAAGACTCTGTGTCTTCTTTGCCTTTGATTTAAACAGTTTTCATCCTCTTGGAACAGCTTGTGATCAACTTCTGACTAGGTTAGGAGGGTGACGATAGATGTGGTCACCAGAGCCAGATCCAGAATGTGACAACCTAAGACACAGAAGTGCTCCTCTAAACAATATCCCTCATGTACAGGACTATAAATTGAACCAGGTTTAACATCATTGATTAGATTCAAATACCACTAAATCCATAAATCAGGTCAAAGTTAAAACTTACTTTTAATTATGTACCTTAAATCATGCATGTCCAAACTATTCCATGAACGGCCATGTGCCTGCAGGTTTTTGTTCCAACCAATAGTTCCAATAACAGCATACATAAATCGACCAATCAACTGTCTGAAGACTAAGATCAGTTGATTAAATGAGTCAAGCTTGGTGTGTGCCTGCTTGGTTGGAATGAAAACCTGCAGCCACATGAACCTTTGTGGATGGAGTTTGACATGCCTGCTTTATGAAATACTTGGACATGTCTGTCTTAAATAAACAAAGCCACTGAATTAATATCCCATCTCATAATGCTTTAGCTTACATGCTACACCACAGTGTGTCCTGTATATGGTTCCCTTCACTCAAGTCAACTAGAGTGTCTTCATTCTGGCTTACATTAAAGGAGTGAGGAAGCGATGGAAACGCCAGAGCAAGCTACTGTACACATTCAGCTGTTAAATTATCATGACAGAGTTTATATCCATGGATCAGTCACGCCCTTTAACAAAAACAGTTGATGGATGTATTCCGGCATAAAACAGTGTAGTTCTCGTGAAACTGTTGACATTATTGTTGTTAACCCTGTCATTATTTTGAATGACATGTTGCTGGTTAGGATGAGCTACACACAACACAATGCAATTTTAATTCTGCTTGACAAAATTCAAATGTGGACTGTGGCTCAGGAGGTAGAGCGGGTTGTCCACCAATCGAAAAATCAGTGGTTCGATTCCCGTTTCCTCCAGTCCGCATGTTGATGTGTCTTTGGGCAAGATACTTAACCCTGAATTTGTCCTGATGGCTGCACCAACGGTGTATGAATGTGTGTGAATGGTTAGACTCCATCTGATGAGAATGTTGGCACCCTGTGTAGTAAACCCTGTCATCAGTGTGTGAATGGGTGAATGTCACAGGTAGTGTAAAAGTGCTTTGAGTGGAAAAAAAAACATTAGAAAAGCGCTATATGAGTATAGACCATTTACTGAAATGTGGACTGTAAATGTCAATCTGGAGCCAGATATTAAAACTGGTGATTCAAAAGCATAGGTCCACTTCAACAAAACAACTCCATATTTGTAGGAAGGTGCTCACTATGAAGGGGGTACAGTAAGTCCCTTACTTTAACATTTATCTAATGTCCATCTTATTACTCTCATTACTTGTGGCATTTCTGATGATGGATGAGGATGACGAGAGCTCTGCTTCAGCCCACTGCTGATATCACTGCAACAAAGAGTTAACCTTTCAGCTAAACTGTAATTAGTGATCCGCCTAGTTGGTATTTGCTGAAAAATTGAGTAGAATAAATATTATTTACACCCTTTTGGTTTTTAATTAGGCTTCTATAGCTTCTACAGTATAGACTCTCAGTGAGGACCAAGCACTAAAGGGTTAACGAATGTCTCAGAGTAGAGACTAAATGTATGGTGAAGTCACTACACCCTCTCAGCACAGTAGAATAAGAGATTCTTCAGTTTCTGTCAGTTTAAGTTGGACTTCTAGGTGACCATGATGTCATAAAGGGAGAGAGAAACTGATTTTACACGATTTCATCTGCTTTTGAGCTATTGAATAAAGAATATCAAGGAACATAAGTTACATTTGGCTGGATCCTTTGATTGACAAGAAAGACTAAAGAAGCTGAAACACATTTGCTTTGATTTAGAGAGCCGGAATCCTGACCAATAATCATACTCGAATTCGCTTCGAGGCTTCCAGGACAAGTTAGACGCAGGAATAATTCTTTGTTCACAGTACAGGGAAGTTACACTTGCCGACATAACAAAGAGAGATGACAGATCAAAGTTTCCAACATGGCAGATCAAAGATGAACATCAGCAATATAAATAGATCACTCCTTCTCAGCGTCTCCTAGGGATAAATGGTATGAACTCGGATGGCATGAAAGGGCATTGATGCAACCTCCTGCAAACATGACGTGGACAAGCGAGACAGTAAAATCACTGTGGTGAAAATCCAACAGAAACAGCATGAAACTTTTTACTGTAACCTCATATTATTGTATTTATCAGCTATTGTGTCGCTGTAATGTCTGTATAACATTACCTTTCAATGCTGTCTAGAATCAATTTAAACTTTTAAAGGACCATTTTTGTACATCACACACAACTCTGTTAACAGGGGAGTGCTACTGTATATATTAAAAAAAAGTTGTATTAAACCTTTTGTGGCTCAAGAGGGAGCTGTGCAAATTCTAAATCTGGGGGTTTGAAGTTATAAAGAAGTGAGGTTACCTGACCTCCGTATCCAACTCCCCATTTCTGCTTGAAGCTAGCGGCTTGAGGCAATATTAACCACTTCAAGCATAAAACCCTCACATCACTGGTTGAACTGTTAGCGGTCTTGTTGCGTGGTGGTTATTGTAGGTTTTTGACAAGAAATAATGTGTGAAATTAAAAAAGACAATGTCCCAGGTTCTGCCGCATTGATTTTGATTATTTAAAAAAAACTGTCCATCATGAATCTGAGAGTTATTGAAGTGCATGCTGAATAGAGTACTCGAACATTTTCCAGGGTACTGAATCCAAATTTTCGCACAAAGGCAAAAGTATTTGAAACGTTTAAAAAAGGGTAACCACCATTATAAAAGATATATTATGATTTTAATTCATTCTTTTAAAACTTCCCCTGAGCCTAAAAAAGCATTCCTTACATCCCAACATTAAGAACCACTACTACTGTGCATAGGATATTCTGTTGGCCTCACAAAACAGAAGCAAACCCAGAAGCTACTAAAGTTTTTTGACTTATGAGCCAAAGAATGTAATGTATTATACATTACTCGTTACATTTTTTTATTTTATTTTAATTAATGCGATATGTTACTTAATTACTCCCTGTGTAAAGTAATCAATTACCTTACTAATTACATTACCTTTGAGTTACCCCTTAGCAACGTCTGAGATAAAGATAATATAGTCTATAAAGTCTTGGCCATTATAACACCATGTAGTAAATAATAATTGCCTCAAAATAATAATAATAATAATCAGAATAAGAGACTGGCCTTCCTAACACCATTAGATTTCATCTCCTCGGAGTCAGCACAAGTGCAAGGGCACACTATGGCCTTTCCATCCTGGCATAACACAGGTCCAGATAGCTCACCAAAGTTTTCCTGTCTGATGACGGCCGTCTGTTAACAACACTTTAATAAGTATGTTTCTGAAAGACAGAGAGTCCTCTGTACACATGAGCAACAGACAAGCTTTGGCTGCTTGGTTGGGATCTACATACACTCAGCTTGAGCATCACTGAGGGTCCATCAGTGTTTCATTACTAGCTTTGTGTTAGCATGAGGGGTCAGGAAATTTGCGAGCGTGCATGAAAAGAACCTTTGATTATTTTTTTATCTACCCGATTCATACATAATAATTTAAGAACTTATGTAATGCAAGTAACAATGTATAATGTATAAACTGTAACACATTACATTATAACGTGTTACACACAACACTGTGTCTACCCCACCTCTTTCACTAAGACATGTAACTCTTTAATGTTTAATATTGTGTTATGAAGACAAGTCAAAATGTCTGCTGTTTATGAAATGGTTTAATGACAGTGCTTGCTAATCGACAGACTGAAAACTAATTTTCTTCAAATCTGTTTCATCATTTCCTGTAAGGCAGAAGCCACTGAGCATGTGCAGGAGCACGGTTCTGTTTACAGGGCTCCTCTGTCTTGTTGTGCTATATATCACACAGGATGCTTTCACAGTATCAGCAGTCATGACCATAAGGTCACTGAGCTGATTAGAATTTACTGAAGTGAAATTATGCAGTTGAATATAAAGGGAGAGACAGCAGAGACACGTTTCTTCTTCTTCTTCTTCTTCT
Organism: Scomber scombrus; assembly: GCF_963691925.1. Lineage (NCBI taxonomy): Eukaryota > Metazoa > Chordata > Actinopteri > Scombriformes > Scombridae > Scomber > Scomber scombrus. The sequence goes on from NC_084978.1 coordinate 29,318,432, forward strand.
TCTTCTTCTTCTTCTTCTTCTTCTTCTTCTTCTTCTTCTTCTTCTTCTTCTTCTTCTTCTTCTTCTTCTTCTTCTTCTTCTTCTTCTTCTTCTTCTTCTTCTTCTTCTTCTTCTTCTTCTTCTTCTTCTTCGATATAGTGAGACAGAGACCTCTGTGTGTTTAAAGAAGAATGTGGGCCACTGGTCGGGCACCAGTGGAGCTAATTAAGTGACTGGTTCCTGCATAATTTAAAGTGTTTTATGTTAATGAGGCAGAGCGATGATGGACAGCCTCCTTGGATACAATTTCCAGGCCAGAATGAGAAGGATTAGTGCTTCTGCCACTCCAGATTCAGCATTTGTCTTCCCAGAATCCCCTCTGATTGAAGCTGACGCCACACACACAGACTGTACAATCGGTGTTCTGTGTGTCCTGGGACCTACTGACATGAGACAGTGAAATATGGTTTGTCAGAAAAGGAATTACGGAAGCGTTATTGACTTGGACATCTCCCCTGACCATGTCACTCTATTTCTAATACACAGAGCCGTGAGCCAATTCTATTGACTTGTCCATCAAGAGCAAGCACTTAATTGCAACATTTGGGCTTCCTTTTTAAAAAATTATATCCATGTTCTTCCTATCCATCAATGCTTTAAGTAATCAGATGATAAAGTGAGATGTGGAGATTTATCAGTCAGTACATTCCCTCCAAACATTTCTTGAATCTCTGAAGAAAAGTTAATGAAAGAAAACTGGAAGTGATGAGAACTTGTATATGACAGCTATGACAGGCAATCGCAGGAACAACTGGAAGTGGTTCTACAATATTTTTGGGAGGTAAAGTGGGGAAATTATAATAATAAAAAAGGGTGGTGATGAAATATAATTGTCGTCAAACCGATTTCTCTGCTGGAATCCCTCCAGTCTGTGTTTGCCTTGGGACTGTGTCTGCCTTTCAACTCTCTGACAGTTCATTCGCAGGCAAACTCACAGGAGAGCCGGTGCGGAGCGACAGAGCATAGCTGTCAATCACTACACGCATATATATAACAGCCAGCACACATCTGTCCCAGGGACATGTTATAATGATCCCTCCATGTGAGTGGGTTAGTCATGCAGCAGGTGTTTATGTGTTCGTATGAAGAATGGTTTAACAGTTAAGGGCATTTGTGTCAGCAGTGAATGAAAACTAATCTTTTTCTTCTTTATATAACCCAAGTATATTTCTGTTTGATTGTCTTTTATTTGATTTGTCACCAGAGTTTAAATTATCCCTTTAATCAATGCCTAGTTTATCCATATGCCTAGGGGGCAGTGGATAAAATGAAGAAGAAAAAACATTTTTAATAGTTATTTAGGCCTGTCATAAGTTATAACATCATAGCTTTCTAAGACTGAGTGTAAAATGATGGAGATGAGTCCACAACTTTACTTTTACTAAAATTAAGATTTGATCTTTTGAAATGAGGCAGGTTACATGTGATGATGTGTCACATTCTGGTGCACACAATTTCAGTGCAACACAACACACCATCCACACCCTGCTGAAAAAAACAGCATAGTGACCAGCCCTATGTTGGTGGTTTTTGCAGGTGTATGCTGGTTTAAGCTGGCATTTGACCAGCCTGACCAGCCTTGCTGGTCTAAGCTGGTTTGGTTTGCTGGTTTAGAGGGGTTTTGGACACTTTAGCTGGGCAGGATTGCTGGTTAAACTGGACAAGACATGGCTGGTCACAATGGTCTTGAGTACATTTTAGTTGGGATAGCTTGATGATTAAGCTGTTCGTAGATGATGATGATGATTGTGACACCGTTCCCAAATGATGAATTTGGTGAACAGTGATCTCCTGACAAATGCTGTAGCTCTGTCATGAAGTCAGTTTCATTTTGTCCAATCCTTTGGTCTATCACCAAATACCTGCAAACTAAGCCTCATCTGTACTTTCTGTTTCAGTATTTGGCTGTTGTTTTTCTGTTTTCCTGATTGTCAGCAAATATCATGTGCAGAGCCAAACCAACAATCAACTGTTACGTTTACAGAGCCAGCTTGTTGTGCTACATAACACAACCTCTTAACACCGTACTGCACAGTAAATTTCTCAAAGAACTTCAGTACAAAACTAAGAGGTTGTGTTATGTAGCACTATAAATCCTTTAAGTGCCAATTAGCAACATTAGCATGCTAAACTAAGATGAACACTAGGGTGAACATGTTAAACACACCTAACAATCCACGTTGTTATCCTTAGAGTATTAGCATTCTGGTGTTAGCTTTTAACTGAAAGATTCTTAATCTTGTTTCCAATATTGTATTCCCATTATCTATATTGTTGATGTGTGTGTTACTTTCCCTTTTCCCCTACGAGCTGGGGTTCGTAACAGTGTGGACATCCCTCTCAGGGCTCCACCCTAACAAGACAAACACCTACGCAGTGTTAGCACCTCAATATAACAACATGCAGTATACAGGGTGGCAGAAACCAACCTTATCATAGCAATAAGAGCATAAGAACATGGTGTAAATACTCAACCTGGCATGACAAATACATAAAGGATGTAGTTTAAGTAATGTTCAATATTCAAACACACAATCTGATCCAAGGCATTATCCAGACTAACTATATTCTCATGCTCTCCATGTCATTGAAGCACAGTTTTTTGTTGTTTAATTGGTAAAAAATCAAGGATTTGGCACACAGTCGTTGCTCATGCCTGTCACAACAGGTCATCCAGTTAAACAGGTTCAAGATGCCTGAAGGCCCACTTAATGTGTGATTCTGTCTGGGCTGTCTGAGACAAAAGTTGTCAAATGTGAGAGAAACATGTCAATCTTACATGGTGGTCCTACATCGCATTGTGAGACTGATTAACCGACAACTGATTTGGAGCTTTGGAGACCAATGTCTGATACACATAATATGACAGCCTCAAATTGATATACAGCCTGACACATATTTGGGCCAAGATTTTATTATATATAAGTGTTTCGCACAATGTGACATTCAATAAATGTACACAATCGTTATTGCACAGTCTAAAAGGTGCCATAACTGACCAATATTGGTAATTGAGGGGCTGCACAGGAGCAGTAAAGGTTTCACAGCCTTTCCTATTAAAGGACTTTTCTCCTCTCACCCAGATTTGCATGTTGATGTCTGAGCAGCATCAACTTTCTCATCACAAACTCACATCTCAAGGATTTTGACATTTACATGACATTTGGCACAGCCGCCTGTAATTTTTCATCCCCAGGATCTTGTCCCATTGTGATGGAAATACATTTACACTGGCTGTTCACTAATTGTACATATTCCTCATTGAAAGTAAAGGACACTGACAGCTGCAGTCTCACTCATTAACATGTGGAAGACAGAAACAATGAATAATGTGTAATGTGAACAATGATGACAAGCTCTGTCTGTGCTAACTAATGTTTACAGGCTCCTGTTGCCTGGGGTATTAAAGCTATTGTGTGTAGAATTTGAAAATGTTACACTTTGGCACCCCCCAGTGGTAGTATCAAAAAAACATACAGTTGTAATTCAAATTAACTAGTATTCATTTCATCAACAAAAACTATGAAAACTTTTATCTGACCAGTTTTCTTACAACAAAAACAACACTAAAACTGAAAATCTGAGTATATTTTACTTTTCTTATTTTTAACTTTTTATTAATTATTTCTTTTTTATATTATTCAGGATTACTTAATATTGTATATATGTCTTACTGTTATGGACCACAACACCAGTTCTCAAAGTGTGTTTTAGTGAAAACTAACTCTGAAGCTAACCTCCTCCCTCTTACAGCATCAGACACATTGTTTCATTTAGCAGATTACTGTATGTCAGAAACAAAATCCAGGTTGGATATTAAGTTTAGTAATTTATTGAACAGTAGTTTTCACTCATAACGCACATGCTTAACTCAGAGTTGATTGAACAAATTGTTCTAAAACCAAAAACTCAGTTTCCTATCTCAGAGTACAACAACTCAGAGTTTAGCGTTAGTTAGTTAGGTTCCATAAAGAGTTGTGTGCCTGCAGATTTTTGTTCCAACTAATCAAGAGCACAAAATTTGACCAATCAGCTGTCTGAAGACTGAGATCAGCTGATTAAATGAGTCAAGCCTGGTGTACTGCTGATAGGTTAGAATGAAAACCTGCAGCCACATGAACCTTTACGCACTTCGCCGCCACCGCCGCGTGTTCCCGGCGTTATGGAATAGTTTGCACGTCTGCCTTAAATGGTCACACTATGTAACAAAAGGAGATTTCAGCTTTTTCAGAGCCACATTTCACTGCTGCAACAAAAATAATAAAATGCACATCTACCACATGTTTTTGTTTTGAGCTATTTTTTAAACTTGTTTTATCATTAAGTTGTTTTCATAACTTTTACCGGCCTTCACTAACAGGGCTTTTTTGCACTTAGCCTTTAATCTGGCAACTTAACCGGGGGATTGTTTTTTTTCCCTACTTTTTTTTCTTTTTGCTCTCTTCTGCTCTCTGTTCAACATCACAGTATATTTCAGCAGCACTTGAAAGTAGCATCGTGATAGCTTGAAGAGAAGTGTGAAATGTTTTTCCATGATAACTGGCAGAAATAGCAAAATATAAAAAATGTCAAAGTTTCCCCTTGAATTTTGTTTTTCAAGACTAGAAGGTACATGAGCTCAATTTGCACAAACCGCCAAATTTCATGAAGAATTCAGGCTACAACGTGAGCAGTTTATTTTCAGTTTATCCCACATCCACTTTTAAATAATCCAAGATTGAAGGGATCAATAATGCATAGTTTTAACCTGATTGTTTGCAGGCTCTCGCCCTATGTGTGTGTGTGTGTGTGTGTGTGTGTGTGTGTGTGTGTGTGTGTGTGTGTGTGTGTGTGTGTGTGTGTGTGTGTGTGTATGTGTTCGCTAGCTGCTGACAGAAGCACAAACAACACTCACTGTATCTGAGGGAAAAGGTTGACAATGTTGCCCTTTGCGTGTCTATACGTGAGAGAATATGTGTGTGTGTGAGAGAGAGAGAGAACATTTGTGTGAGTTTGGCAGCTTGTGTCAGTGTGTGAAGTATTTATGTGTGAGACTATATGTGTGTGTTGGTCTGTGGGGACTGCAGTGACTTTGGGTGACAGTACTGTACTTTGTTCCAAGTCACTGCACAAATAAACAACCACAGTAAGCTCTGATTGATAAATGCATGAAGTGTTTCTGGTCTTTGAAGTGAGGTCATAAATGGCCAATAATGAACTATATTATAGTTAAAATTATAAAAAAAAAACAAGTAGTGTACAACTAATGGCTTTGTCCATGTGCTCTCAAGTGGCACAACGGGGCCTGATGATCCAAGCAGATGTACAATCAAGGTGATCCACTGAGCAGAGTACTACACATAAATATGTGGTATTTTGTGAACCCAAACTGCTGAAAAATTGATTGAGAATTCAGTGAGTCATGAAAGCTGTACGAGCAGATAGACCTCTTCCCACAATATGCTTGTATGCATTCAGAGGAGTGAGTGCCCCACTCCAATATAGCTGCCATGTTGATGCATTAATACAATGTTAACAGTGCCCAGTGCAGTGTCTGTGGGGGTGTCCCAAATCACTTCCTCCCTTATTCACTAATTCATTACTCTCAACATAATAAATACTAAACACTTTACTCAATACTCAACCAGCATGTACACGTGGGCACTGTAAGGGTTAAATTTGGACTGCAAATATGGGTCCCAAGTGGGTTTGTCTGCAGTTTCCATGGTGGCTCCACTTGTGTTTGCCCATATGGGCTTCAAGTGGGTTCTGACTGGGTTTCAGGTGGGGCCCAACTGGATGAGACTTATGTACATACCCCATATGTACATATGTTTGCCCATATGGGGTCAAAGTGGGATCAGAATGGACCTTAAATGGGGCTCATTTAGCCAGACCACATGGGTTTCACATGTGGGGCCCATGTTTCTCAAACAACCATACAATTTGCCCTGTTTATGCACATGCCTGCTTAGCCCACTTATATCCCTAATGGGGCTCATACAGTCAGCCCATGCAGGCTTCACATGTGGGGCCCATGTTACTGAAACCATGTGGGACCTGTAAAATTTCAAGCCCATGCCCACTCAGTACCCACGTAGCCTGCATTTAACCTATGTTGGGCCCACATGGACATGCTGGCTGGGTAGTGAGCGGCAAATCAAGATTTCAGACACTAACTAATCGTCATCATTTTGTGTCCTCACATTAGCTGTAGAGTTGTGTGATACTAGTCTTCACATCTTTAAAAAGAAGAGCATTGCATTGTGGGATTGTTATCAGAAAGCACTATATTATATATTTGAGGGCTCTAGCGGATATATTTACACACTCATCATTCAGACACTCAAATAAAATAGCTGAGGGTTGATGTAGTGCCCTAAATAAGTAGTGATTTCAGACACAGCCAAAGTGTATATATCTATGGTGCAAGTTAGTCACAGTGGCTCTCTGAGCTTCTTTCGGTTTTCTTATAAAGGTGTAATAAAGGACATTCAGTCTCACTGGATGTCAGCAGCAGATATAGTGGAATAATGGTGACCTGAGCAGAGAATCGAGTCAAACTACCTCTGTGTGTCGTTATCGGAGCTTCTCTGAATGTTAGTGCACGTGAGCGGACATGTTAGTGCATGTGACTCCCTCTGTGCTGTTTCCAAGATGGGGGCTGTTTCACAAACTTTCTCAATGTACCACCGAACAGAACACTAAAATATGTTTCTGAAAGCATTTGAGGTGAGAAATAGAAAATGCAGTAAGAGAAATTGAATCCATATTTGATCAATGCTGCCTAGTTTGACTGTTTGATTAGAGTTTCATTCAGGGAACACTTTCTTGTCTTTTATTGAGTTAAAGGTATACATGTTTGTTTTCGTCTGAGATATCGGTGCTAGTGTGACATCTAGAGGCTGAATATTGTGCATTGCATCTTTAACCATGCCGTTTACTCCCCCTGGACATTTTGTTCTCAGGATTTATTTCACCATTTCATTTAATAAAGAGTTTTACTGAAGAAAGGTAATAATGTTCTCCAAACCAGCTAGTATCCCGACTCACAGCTAGGAAGCTTGTTAGCTCAGTCACTGATGTAAAAATTGGTCAACACGGTTTATTCCAAAGATGTGAGACTCTTGACTCATTACTGTCTGAAAACCATGTCTCTTTTGTGAAGCAGGTTATACTGCAAAGAGAGGCTGAATAAAAGTGGTGCTATAGAAAGACTTACTTTGACTGTAACCACTGATTTGTCTCCAGCTGCTCAAGCCTCATAATAGCTTTGACTGAACTAGAAAGAATTTTTGTCCATAATCACTGTGAAGTCATGCAATGATCCCTTCACCACCAGTATGGTTAGGTGGAATGATTGCAGCCACTGGTAACTCTTTCAGTGTACATATTAAGAAAGTCTTCAACATTGTGAACCTACTCCTTTACTTGTCAAGTTTAGTGGTATGATGGACTGTCTGACCTGCTGTCATTAGGTTTGGTATAAAGGCTCACATGTTTGTACAGGTCAAATGGTAGAAAGGTATAATTTAATAAGACAGACATACAAAATCAATCATAACTTTAGTTGTGTCACCTACGTAAAAAAAATAAATAGGCTAAACAAAATATTGGAGTATGACTGGATTTGGCAGTATGTGTTATACTTTGAAGACCTGCTACTAAAGCGTCTTGTGTCTGCATAACATGACCCAGGCCACATGTGTCAATAATTTAAGATGAAGATCAGCCTCTAGCTACAGAGCGGTGTGTTATGGTGGTACTGTGTGTCAAGATATCTCAAGCTGAACCAATACTGTAATCTCATGCTGCTGCTACGTGAAAAGAGGACCAAGCAAGGGATAGACAGAACAACATATTCTTCCCTAGGGGCCTGCTGCTAGAGCCATGCATTGGCCACTTAAACCATTCTATTGGCTGTTGCATGGATTTGTGCCATCCTCTCATATCCTATTAAGCAGTCCAAGTAAAGAATATCCTAAAAACACATGAGGTATAACCCGAAAATGTATGTGTTGCTGCCTTTCTGTCATTTTTTCTGTGCTAAATCTTTGTTCTCAAGACAAGATTTATACACAACAAATTATTGGACCTCCAAGATTACAATAGACATGGTAGTTTGCAGATTTTTGTCACAGCTGGTACCAATGATGGTATGTTAAATCCACTTGCTTAGTTAAGGAGAGAATACAACCTACAGAGCTGGACTGCATACGCTCTGGAAACAGAACTGGTCTGCTTGTCACTCACTTTCTCTATTTGCCTTCCTGTCTGTTTCCTGTTTCTATACTTGCAAGTTATAACCATAGTCACTCTATCAAACTGCTTTCCACCTTCTATGCTTCTTTTAATCTGTCTCTATTCTCACCTTTTACCTGTCTGACTGCAGAGAAAGAAAGAAGTCAACCAGAAAATAACATGCTTGAAGGGTAAACGCTCACACACACTCATCCGCTTATTTTTAGATTAACAGAGCATCAAACCGAATCTGAAACATCTCTGTTGTGTTTTTGCAAAAGCTGCCGCAACATCGTGTCAGCTGTATCACATCTGACATATTTACCTGTCAGACTGGCTTGATGAATTATAAAACTCAAACTGTCTGACTCCTGCTAAAATGAAAACAACCAAATGACACACACTGGGTGTCAATCATAGATGATCTGGGGTTAAAAAGGCAGCATTTTAGCAGACTGATATGGTGACATGTGGTACAAAGTTAGTTTGTACATACACAAGATATGAAGACATATGACCTATGATTAGGGCTGGGTAGTGGTACTCGATTACTTTAAGTTATCGACCAAATAAATGGATACCAAGTAGTATTGAAACGTCTCCCGTCAAACGATACCTGCAATCAAACCTTTTTGCCCTCAGAGCTAGAAATTATGACTATTTGTATGGACTTGCTTACAGCTAATCAACGCAAATGTTCAATTTAATGTGACATGTGATTGGCCCACTGCCACAGCAGCTACAACCCATCTGTGGTGGTGAAGTTGCAATTGATGGGTATCGAATGAAGTAAGGGTACTTGGATTGGTACTGGTAATTTTTTTAACGATACCCAGCCCTGCCTATGACCTTCAGTTATTACCGAAAACATATTTTTAATTGACATTTATCATTATTTAGCATCACATGAGGCTTTTTGTCACCCTACATTAGACTATATGATTATAGGAGATTATAGGACACATTAATTAAAGTCAGGAAAATTCAAGACAGCTCAAAAACGCAGCTGAAGCACATTTGTTATGACTCACACAATGTCTTATGTCATTATGAGCTGATTAGAGCTAAGCTTGACCATAATGATGTGAAATTTAAAATGAATGTAATAAGATGCACACAGTGATAACAGCTGGTCCTGAGAAAGATTTCAAATGCAGAGACACTAGAGCCTGGGGCCAGGAAATGTGTGAGGAAAGCTATTTTTAATCTTTGTTGTGCACCTATGGTTCAGCTGTTTTATTTAAACGTCACCTCAATCACTTAAGCGGCGTAATTTATGAAAATGTTTCTGGCGTTCCTATTTTTGCTATAGACAGCAACACAGAAGAGTTTTATATCAAGACAGCTGGATTCAGGGGGGGGGGGGGGGGGGGACCTATAGCAAGGTACCTGGACAATTAGAGCTGCCCCAAAATTCCAAGACAATCTGCCTGAAGGTCTCATCTGTGGGGATGCAAATAATGAGCAGACATTTTACTCGCTTATATGCTGCAGTAAAAAAGACTATGCAACTGACAATTTCACCGCTAAAACACAGCACAATGCAGGAAATGTGTATGACATGCAACAAAGGTCCTTTGCCGGACTCAAATCCGAGGTCGGATTGGTACCCCCAGGAGCCCCTGGGCACTGACGCTCATAGACCCCCCACACCATCTCGCCACACAAATCACGTCCACCTGTTGTTACCAACCCTGGCCATTAATATCCACCTTAATTATTCTGAGTTTCCAGTCAAGCTGACATGTCAAATCACACATGTGTTGGTCAAAAGCTGAATAACTAGCTGAGCTGAACTGGGAGCAGGTATGCCTGTACACCTCAATAAACCAAGTGCTGAAATATTGCCATTACACTCACAAATCATAAGACAATGATACAAAGGATTAAATCATCTGAAAGCAGTGTATGGCTCAAGACGATGGTAATATTAGTGTTCTCTGAAAACCACCCAAGCAGACAGAACAAGTTATTACTGATACATGTGACTGAGTGTACAACAATGCCACCCTGAGACACACAGTATCGCTGATTGCAGGTTTCAAAATAAGGGGCACTAAGTGAGCGAGGTAACTTCACACACTGCAAAAGCCAACATATAATGAACATGACAAAATCAGCTCCCACACACAGGCCTATAGCAACATCACACCACAGTGATGCAAAACATGTTAAGCAAACAGCATATCAAATAAACAGTTAATACTACTAGATACACACACGGAATAATGGTTCTTACCATTAGAGGTTCATCTTTCTTGCCCTAACCCTTTGCAAAGTTAGATCATGTGCTCAAAGTCCAGCTTCTTCACAAGCTCAAACTTGAGCCATCCTGGCGTTTGAAGGCATTTATCATATGTCAAAATACTGCACACATTTATATTGCAGTTAAGTATGACACACTCATCAAGCAAGTAATCTATCAGAAATGTGCACTTGCATGTATCTGATTGGTCAGTCAGATCACATTGTATTGTGTTATGGCAAAAGCTCAGCCATGTTAACGTTTTTGCTAGGTTACCCTACATTTTTTCCCCTAGAGCTCTCTGCTGTGGCAGCTCTACTGTACACCCCTACCAATAAGCAAAACTTACAGTCTGGAACAGATTCTGAAGGGACAGACTGATGTATCCACAATTTTCTGCAGTTGCTGTGTATACTATGAAAGGGGCTTGTGCAACAATCCGTCACTGCAGTAATAAGGCAGAATTGTCTGGTTTCTAGAAATGTAGGAGTGTGAGTGAACACACAAGTGTATTTTCCATCCACTGCTTATTTTTACACTTGGCTGAAAGTGGGAAAATTGGTATATCGATAAAGGTAAAATGTGACAAAGACGTACATGTAGCATGTGACCTAAATACTCACTTACATTTCCATTTCACTGAGGAGATGAAAACATCGGATCTGTGAGGAGACTAATGTTCCTCAAATGAATACATGAAGCAAACAGAAATGTCAAATTTCCATCACCTTATTTTTCACTGAGGTTTGTTGGGTGCTCTCTTAAAGGACCATTGTGTAGGATTTAGTGATATCTAGTGGTGAAGTTGCAGATTACAACCAAATGAATACCCCTCACCCTCAACTTCACCTTCCAAGTATGTAGGAGATAGTACAGTAGCTTTCTCTATATGCAGTATATGGTTTGTCCATTCTGGGCTACTGTAGAAACATGGCGGGCTCTGTGGAAGAGGATCCACTCCATTAGGTATAAACTCATTCTAAGGTAACAAAAACACGATTCTTATATTCAGGTGATTATACACTAATTATAGACTTATGAATGTTATTTCCACTATTATATTTTATGCCACTAAATTCTACACATGCATCCGCTTCTTTTGAAAAGGTTAATGGAAATATTTTGCAGATATTCTGAAAATGTAGTAACATTTAGTAAAACATTTGGATGCAAACGTTGTTACTTTTACCTTTACACACAGTTGGATCACACTTGATTTAAGGATAAGCCAGTCTTTATGCAATAGTGATCGTCTGTTGTCAGGAGAGATTGGGAAAAGGCCAAGTGTTTTTTTATAATGAGAACACTTGCATTGATGTATTCTTTTGGCTAACAGAGGGAGGGATTTTTGTGTGACCCATCTGCTGATATAAAAGCACTACACTCATGCAAAGACCTCCAGAGTTCATTCAGGTCAAAGACTGTGCAGCTTTTATCGAAAAGGGAAGAGTGGCTGCAGTGTTAGGGCTGTGTGTCGTTGGCTCGTGATGTGTAAGTTGTTTTTGCAGTTGGTACGCACCTGTCAAAGTAGAGGATCACCCATTGACTTTGTGATAGCGTATCATAAGCCTTTGTGCTGGCAGGGCACAGTCCCTCCAACTGAGTCCTGAGGATTTGGCAGCATTGTTCAGTGGGAAGTTTGGAGGAGATCTGTCTGTCCTCAGGATCCACCTTCCTGTCTGCCTATCTGAGTGACAGCAGTAAAAGGTGACATGTCATACCAGCAATGAGACGATCGAGTTACATAATGCAATGCTTCTAAACTGTCCTGATTTTACAGATGTAGCATATGTTGTCTTGCAGCGCTACCTACTATAATCACAGCTGGAGAAATATGATTTAGCAGCTGGTATTCATTGTCAGCACAAAAAGTAAAAACTCTGTAATGAGGGATTCAGATTACTGTAAGTCTGATGAAATGATTGCAACTGTACCTCTTTATCTTTTTTTTTTAACATGCTCATTAAACCAATTTCAGTAAGCTGTATTTCTACAAGGTGAGAGCTGTGCATGCACTAAAAGGATCAGTGCGGAGATATTGTGTACCCTGAAGTTATCTGGACATTATCTGGAGGAGCTGTATGCATCCACACAAATAACTAGACATTAAACAGTCTTTATTCTGTCAGCTCCCTAGTACAAAGTCAGTGCATGTCCATGTGTGAATAGAGCAGAATTCACATCAAGCGAGTGGGCATGTGGATGACGTTTCTATCATGCGGCTGGCACTGGATAAACACAGTAGGCCAGAAAAATCTGCTACGAAGCTACTGCTAAAGGAAGAGAGGACTTCCTGTCATTCCTCCTAAAATAATAGCTGTTTTATTTTTTGTGAAAAGCTGAAAAATGCTGAATTATAACCACAGTGTACTTTTTTTTTGTCACATAGTCATAGATTGGGCATGTCCAAACTATTTTTTAAAGAGTCATGTGGCTGCAGGTTTTTGTTCCAACCAATCAAGAGCACACAATTCGACCAATCAGCTGTCTGAAGACTGAGATCAGTTGATGAATGAGTCGAGCCTGGTGTGCTCCTAATTGGTTGGAATGAAAACCTGTAGCCACATGAACCTTTACGGAATAGTTTGGACACCTCTGCTGTAGTTCGAGGACCAAATGTGTATTAATCCACCGCTGGAAATAGTCCCCAACAAATCCACTATTTCCTCCTGTTTGATTAACGCTTGACGAAACCTACAGTGGCCACCTGTTCTAGGAAATTACTGATCAATTTTTTCAAATTAAACTAAATATTTGAGAGCTGTTATTTGAGATGTCTTCTATGTGAGACTTCAGTAGGAACCAATGTGTCTTTAACAACCTTCTGGAACATGTTCACATTTTTCAGAATGTGCACTGAAACATCTCCAGGTCATACTATACGCATGACTAAGACTTTAAAATAAATGAGCACTTTTCATAAGAAGTCTTGTATAAAATCAACCTGTTATATAACTTGCTGACCTGTACATCATATATTTGCCACTGTGAGATATTGAAACAGTACCTGACATCATTGAAGAAAGTGAGGACAATTCAGTTGTAGGAAATCTCTGCAGTTTGAAGATGGATCCACCAAGGCTGGAAGATAGAGCTCTGCCTCCTTCTGTTGGTTGTCTGTATGATAAATTAGAGCCAAAAATAATGCAGGCAAAGGTTGCACAGGTGTTTAGGCGCTAATCGCTTTTCTAAACTGTCTGAAACCTGGTACTCAATCATCATTAAGCTCAAATCTTACTGATTTGAAGCAGTGTAATGCAGATGAAATCTACAACACCTCTTGGCTGCTCTCATAAATGTAAATGAATGAAAATCTACTTTATGTATCATTTATATCATCAACACACAGAGTCCCATTTCAGATTTTTATTAGAAAAGACAGCAATAGTTATAATGACCCTAAATTTCCAACTCCAGTAATATAATCACAACCCCTCCCGCCTTCCCCATTTCAGTTCCATAAGCTGCCTCCTGCCTGCCTCTTCGCTCCCTTCATACATAGAAGCAACCTGGATCACTATCTGGCAGACAAAAGGCAGCTATCACATTTACACCAGAGCAGTTTATGGCAGCGACAAAACTTCCTGTTGGAGGGGGAATGAATGACACGGCTGGACTCCATATTTCCACAAATCGTTCGGCAGGTTCCTCGCATCCCAACTCTTCCTCCTGTTGCTGTGTGTCTGTTAGGATGGAGTTAACTAAGGCCTCATCCTGTGTTGTGCAATATTAAGATCCGGATTCACCTGATTCACTTCAAGTTCAACTCAAGTCAGCGATACCTTCAGATGTGAACTTCACAGAGCATCACAGAAGAGGATGTAAAGAACTGAAATAAAGTGTTTCTTTACATTCTTACATAGCAAATATACCGTTTAAGGAAAGCTTGCCCGCCTCCTCACATATACATCCTTATTCTGTCCTCACAGGTTAGTATGAGAACAATCTGTCAGGGGACATGAGAGGAACAGAACTAGGATCACAATCCAACTGAAGATGCTTTTTTTTTTTTTAACAGATTCTGAAACTGATGAAATGAAAGCCTTCTGCATTCATTTGCAAGTATTTAGAGTGCGCTCAAGACAACTGGGACTTTTCTTGACATGAAAAGTCAAGTCAATCATTCCAGATAGAGTAGCATCCTACCTGAGCTGTTATGAGCACACTATTAAAACAAGATATCCCTAACTGATGCTGAACACTGTACAATATTGTTTTAAGCTGGAGACATGAACAAGCTGAACAAAAAAAAGATGAAATCTACATGATGTCTTCGACCAAAAAAAAGAAAAGTTTTACTACCACAAAATGTAAATCAACAGCTTTGTAAAAATAAACATACATTGTATTGAGAGATAATTAAATTACAAACAGACAGGAAATCATAGGACTTAGAGGAGCATACATAGACATTTATCCTTTCACTAGAGTATTTTACTGCCAAAACACAGTAGAATAATATATTACGGTGAGAATGACTAAGATTCCGCTCGTCACTCGTGACTGCCACTCCCTCCCAACCCCAAGTCCACCCCGAGCCTGACAGTCCTCCGTTGTCATGGAGACCCCCTTGACAACCAAGTGCAAAAGGTCTACTGCTGGCCTTCCTTCTTCTCACCCTCTGTTGAGCCTGAGCCTGAGCCGCTGCTGCCGCCACCGCTGCTGCTGTCTCGCTCTGCTGCCATCTGCAGGATGAACGAGTCAGTTAGAGGTCAGGTTGAACAAAACATCGACATTTGATCTAAATTGCAATGTGGCTGACTGCAATATTCTAATGGCAGAAGGTGCCGTATTTTTTTAAGGCAAAAGGGTATCAAAATATCCTTTTAAAGTATTGTGGTCCTAGCCTACACATCATATTCTACAGACAGAAAAATAAATACATACAATTTTTTTATTGAGGTTCTGATATTTAACAATAATGTATCTATCCAATCTCTCCTATCATAGTTCTTTATATTTTTGTCAGAAAGAACCAACATTTGGTTCTAAAGATGGGCACAAGTATAATTATAAGTTAAGTATTACAAATTTAAGAATAATAAAAAATATACTGAGTTCATATTTATATTATTTTTTTGCGCAGAGCTGAATTCCTTACATGAAAAGAAATGAAAAAGCCATCTGAAACACACTTCATTTTGAAATAAGCACCTCATTTAACTGCTTTGTATTTGATGTAAAGAGCACAGAGAGGATCCTATCCTACTTCAAATAAAAAAATCCATATACAAAGCTATTTAAGATTTGAATGGATTTTCATTTGTTTTCTCACCTTATCTAAAGTGTAATGCCACATACCTTTCATTCGCTCTACTGTTATTGTTCATGATCAACTCCATTCCTTTAACTGTTTTCATCATCTCATTGTTGTCTGTGTTACAATTCAATTATAAATGATTACTTCAGTCCTCCAAGTTAGATGAGCCCTGTTCTACTCTTAGAATTAAAATTAAAGCAATAACAGAAGGTGTATGAACTAACTATTTAACTATCAGTGAAGTGAGACTGATACTGTCCAAGATATCAACCAGAACTTTCAGAGATTGTTATTTGGCTTTTATTTTGTAACAGGGTGAATCTTCTTACCTTCTTGTAGGCCATTTCAAAGAGTTTGAGTGACGACTGCTGCAGGGTGGAAGCCGCCTGTTTGATGTTCTCTCCTGTTTCTGAGTCCTTGTTGGCCAGAAGATCCCTCACCTTTGTGATCTCCTCTTTCAGCTTGGTGCACTGCGAAGTGGAGGAGAAGAAACATGAGTCAATGAAGGTGCATCATATGTTCAGACAGAGACAGATTTACACTCAAAACAAGACTCAGCAATTCTGCCATCATGTCCTTTATAGAACTAAGTGGTGTAAATATAATTGAACTGCATGAAAATAATAATTGACCAAATTAAGATTGTTTTTGGAATTAAAACTCATTTAATTAAAGATTTTTCACCCTTTTTCATAGGGTCAGTTTTGACCCATAACACAACAGATGTAACAATAACTGCTCATTTTAACATAAGAAAACAAACCAGTTATTTTGGGAATTATTTTGTTGATCATTAGTCTCTTATGGTCTTATAACATATTTGCCTGTTTTGTTCATTTTAAGCAATAAAATAGTTAAATTGTGCCTAAATGCAAGTATATATATTATGATTATGGATGAAAAATAAGTCAGTTGGCAAATTAAAAAAGCCCCATGAATTACCATCCAGTAAAATGTTTTGGGCTTATTAATGAATCAAACATGGGTCAAATCTGACCAGCCATCACATTTTTCTAACACAAAGGTTAAATTCCATGACTTTTCCCCAAACTTTGAATGATTTTACCTCTATTTCATGATTTTTCCAGGCCTGGAAAATGACATTTTAAAATAATAACTTTTCCAGGTCTTTCAGTGCTGTGGGAACACTGACTTCACAGCAACGCAGCTCCATAGTTATGAAGGCAAAACGTGAGTTCTCTCAACTTAAAGCAGCTGACTGAGCTTGTAGTATTACATTTTGACATAAAAACCAAACTAACATAAATGAGTAAAATAAAGTGTGCAGCTGTACCTCATCAGCAGGAAGCTGGTCCTTGAACTCCTCCATCTTAGACTCTGTGTCATGAACGATGCCCTCAGCTGTGTTGACGGCCTCCACACGTTCCTAATTAACAGTCACATAAAAACAGACCATGACAAAAATGCTCTGATAGTCTTAAACAAAGAGGCTCATTTCAAGTGCCACTTATTTTCCCCCTGATGTAAAATGTACTTGAGTACACTCATCATTTCTATCTTCACTATTTGAAGCTCTCACCTTTCTCCTCCTGTCCTCCTCTGCGTACTTTTCGGCATTCTTGACCATGTTCTCGATGTCGTCTTTACTGAGACCTCCTGATGACTGGATAACAACTGTGGACAGTGCAGATGGGATGTTTAGACACTCAACAAGCAGCAATTTGACTTTTATATATCTGCTAATTAAAACTATTGATGATACAAGTCAAAATGAAGGCAAAGAACAGTCAGCTGAGACATCAAACACAGCTCTAAAAATCCATTTCACTCATAAACCTATTGATTTAAATATTTACTCTACAAATGAGTTCTACATACTAGCAGAAACAAATCATTACTGAGAGCCTCGACAACCATGATACAGACTGCAGTCACTCACTCTGCTGCTCGCGGCCTGTGCCTTTGTCCTTGGCGGAGACGTGGACGATGCCGTTGGCGTCGATGTCGAAGGTGACTTCGATCTGAGGGACGCCGCGGGGGGCTGGGGGGAGTCCCACCAGAGTGAACTGACCCAGCACCTTGTTGTCTGCCGCCATCTCTCTCTCACCCTGACACACCTTGATCTCCACCTGAGTCTGTCCGTCGGCTGCTGTGGAGAACACCTGAGAAGAGTGGACAGGCATGCTTCAGAACATTTCAAATCATGTTTGATGATAAAGCAAACACAAAAAGTCTAAGAGCCTCATAGAGTCCAATGTTGGTGTAAGTACCTGGCCCTTCTTGGTGGGGATCGTGGTGTTCCTGTTGATGAGTTTGGTGAAGACTCCGCCCAGGGTCTCAATACCCAGTGACAGAGGTGTCACATCCAACAGCAGCACGTCGGTGACATCACCTGCCAACACACCACCCTGGATGGCCGCTCCTATGGCGACGGCCTCATCAGGGTTTACGGACTTGCTGGGAGCCCGACCAAACAGGTCCTGAACAGTCTGCTGAACCTACAGAGAGACACAATGAGAGTCAAGCCATACATTAATTAAAGTCATGTGCAGCAAGAACCACAACTGACTATGGGATCATGTTTTTGGGCACAGTAATAATTAACAGATGGTATAAATCTAACAAAAAAGATCAGATTAGAGAGAAAATGAGGAAACCCACACTGGATAATAGAAGACTAAACGTGACCAATCTGCTTTTTTCAATTTTATATACAAGTAAACTTGTGTTAGTAAGTTTAATATTACACATGCTTTCAAGTAAATGGAATTCAAAATCAAAAGAAATGCTGATTAGGACAATAATTTAGTAATGTGCATTTTTCTCACTGCCTGACAGCTCTGCACTCATATTTCTTTAATCGTTCATACTTGTAATACCACATTTGGCCAGCAGATGTCACTCTTCATGTCTGGATCAGATCTTATCCTTCAGTGATTTGATGGGAAATTCACAGGATTTTCAAGGCAAGGTTGATCTGCTGTGAGTGTTATTGCTGACTAAAAACCTTGTCTCCTCTTGTATGTATGGTATTGGTTTGGTGTCAGTGGTGATTAAGATAAGTGCAGAGAGAGTTTAAAACACAATTATTCAATACTATGTAATTTAGCTTGGTAATAACACAACTTAAGTGTTTTTGAATTGATAGCAAACATAAGTAGAGAGAGGTATGCTACCATGGCAACCCATCCATGACCATTTTGGGGTCATATGTTTTAATGTCCTCCTCTTTATAAATGGTAAATGGACTGTACTTATATAGCGCCTTTCTAGTCTTTTCGACCACTCAAAGCACCATCATTCACCCCATTCACACACATTCATACACTGATGGCAGGCAGCTACCACGCAGGGTGCCAACCTGCACATCAGGAGGAAGCTACCCATTCACTCGCATTCATACACCGTTGGCACAGCAACAGGAGCAATTAGGGGTTAAGTGTCTTGCCCAAGGACACATCGACATGTAGACTGGAGGGGCCGGGAATCAAACCGCCAATCTTCCAATTGGAGGACGACCGCTCTACCTCCTGAGCCACAGCCGCCCCTAACTTTCTAACGTTAAATAAGGTGTACTGTTACTCTCTGGTAGCACCTTTGGGCTCTGGGCTGATGGTGTGTGTGTGTGTGTGTGTGTGTTGTGTACCTTGGGCATACGGGACATGCCTCCGACCAGCAGCACCTCTCCGATGTCACCCTTGGACACCTCGGCATCCTGCATGGCCTTCTGGCATGGAGCCACGGTGCGGCGGATCAGGTCGGCCACAATGCCTTCAAACTGAGAGCGGGTTAGCTTCATGTTGAGATGTTTGGGGCCGGAGGCGTCCATGGTCAGGTAGGGGAGGTTGATGTCAGTCTGAGAGAGAGAGAGAGAGAGATACGTCAGATAGATTCATCATTCATGAATATCATCACATAACATTAGCCTTTACACATTCAAACTACAATAATATTAGTAACATTGGTCTTGATGGAAGCTCATTACGAATACTTGGTGGAATGCTATTAAAAAGGTTGAAATAGGCTGTGCGGCCCAGTCCTAGGCCTGCCCTGCTGTCAGTATCAGGACAGTCCACTCTCACTGAGCCGAGTCCTGCAGCTCAGTGACAGCAGACTCTAAAACAGAACCTGCTGCAGTGAAACAACAAAGGAGCTTCCTCTACCAGCACTGTAACACTGAGCCAGACACACACACTGTCTGGACAGCTGACTGAGAGCTGGGGTTCAATGCTAAACACAATCTCATATGTGACAGTGAAAGAGTACACAGATCTAGAGTAAAGTGGTCTTGGTGAGAATTAAAAGGTGTGTGTATGTACCTGCAGTGAAGATGACAGCTCACACTTGGCCTTCTCGGCAGCCTCTCTGACTCTCTGCAGAGCCATGTTGTCTTTCAGCAGGTCCACGCCAGACTGAGTAGACAAAACATACACACATGAAATCCTGAAAACACAGACAAACATGAATGAGAGGCTCAGTTAAAAAAAAAACCCGACATAAATATGTACCTCTCTCTTAAACTCCTTGACGATGTGTCTGAGGAGGTGCTGGTCAAAGTCCTCTCCTCCCAGGAAGGTGTCGCCGTTGGTGGACTTCACCTCGAAGACTCCCTTCTGGATCTCCAGGACTGAGATATCAAAGGTACCTCCACCCAGATCATACACGGCGATACTAGACACACAAACACACACATAAGTCAGTTTAGTTACAAAGCACACCAATTAACATTTTGTAAACTTCCTTTCTTTGTGATGACTGATGCTCACATCTTATCCTGGGTCTTTTCCAGGCCGTAAGCCAGAGCGGCAGCTGTTGGCTCGTTGATCACACGCAGGACGTTTAAACCGGAGATCTGACCAGCGTCTTTGGTGGCCTAAAATCACAAAAAGACATTATACATTTAGGAATGTCGCAAAGTATTAGCTGTACATTCATTGGCTCGGGAAGGGGGGTGCTGCCTGTGCTGCAGCCCCCCTCGTCAGGGCGTCAGCTCCTCCTGCACAATTTGACACATTTGGCTCTGATGCACAGACATAGCAAAATTTCAGCCAGACATGTCTTTGTCACAATTCAATTACTGTCTCATGTTAGACACAGGACTCTGGAATGGTTTCTTTTAAATACAATGATGCACTTTTCCATTGGTCAGTGATATGAATCTGACTAAAGTACCTAGTAAACTCAGTCATGGTTTCACCATGTAGAATTCTCTAATAGCCCTTCAATAACACAGAAGCATTGTGGGAAACAGTGCTAACAAAAACAACACATATGAATAAATATGAAGGTGATTGATCAGACAGCGTGTTGCTACGGTAGTAACCCCTGGTTGACATAGCAACAGACCGTCCTGTTGTCATTGTCTGTAGAAATCAACCCCTATCTGAGTTTATTTCTCTATTATCCTTATGTAGCATGACTGATTTCTCCCCTCACCAGAATGTTGTGCTTAGACGTGTAATTTAGCCTATATTAACCACATTTCTTGTTAAAATATTTATTCATATGTGTTAACGTTGTTAGCACTGTTTCCCAAATTGCATCTGTATAGTTGTAGGGCTATTACAAAGTTATACATGGTGACAACATGACTGAGTTTAGTAGGTACATTAATCAGGTTCCTGAGCTCGAGTTTGTAAGCACAGAATGTGCGCAGCACGCTGAATAACTGTTTAACTGCAATGTTAAAACACTTGATGAATGATGCATGCATACTGTTCAGAAATCATAATATTAAGTTGGGCAGTATGTGCGTTGTGCTGCACAGTAAGATTATATCATGAATAATATCAATAATAGCATAACACTACAATTTGATGTCACACATCTGAAAACATCTTCCAGTGCCTGTGTACTGTATTTTTTCCACACTGCCGGGAAAGACAAAAGCATTACAATACCAATCATTTATTAATAAGTGGTGACCATCTGCTAACTCTCTCACGTTTCCACCTACAGTAACTTCTCTCCAAACTGGTACCAGTAATAATTACACAATGTGGTCTGGTAGAAGTGCACTGAGAGGTATGACACTGAGACCAGGACCATTGTAGGCTCTAAAACCAAAGCAACCAGCTTACAGATGCTACTGATCCACTTTTAATTAAAAAAAGTTTGGATATGTATAATTTTTAAAAAGGAAGTGACCGAAAAATAAAAAAAGCTTCATGTTGATTGACTACTAGCATACTCAACTTTATTACCCTAGAAACAACTGAGTTACTCTTTTCATCACACAAAACAGAAGAATCAGGATTTCCCTCAGATTGCTGCTACCAGTTACTTAGCATCTTCTTTCTGCACTACATTGACTTCAGTTAAATCAAAGATGTTCCGGTGAGAAGATGCACCGCTCTCTACTGGCAGCGTATTTTACGAGCACTTTCTCAAACATGGGGGAACAATCTTTGAACGGGTGATTTACAGTGACTGCAGATACACAGAAAGTTAATCTCCTGTTTAAAAACTCCAGTGGGTCATAGTGGAATACTGTGAAAACAATATTCACAAAGCACAACACTAAATCCTGCTCATGGTGACACCTATCATGTCACCTTAGAACTTCTCTTTCTGGAACGCGACTCATTATCTTACTGTTTTTAGTGCTTAACGATCGTGCTTGTAGGTCACACCAAGAAAATGCTATTTAAAAAAAAAAAAAAAAATTTCTTTGCTTTGAGGCCATGACAACATAAGACATGGATTTTTTTTCTCATTGACCCTAAATTTTATGTTTTGCAAACCTCATACAGACCTCATTTGTTCAAAACTTTAAAAAATAACATGTTAGAGACTCCTTCTGTTCATGTAGAAGATGAGAAAATGAAACTCAACTTCAAAAATGTCTCCAGCAGGATCTCTTATGTCAGCAGTGATTTGTGTTATTCTTCGTTTATACACTAGCACAACCTGTATCTATAGCAACCATAACACAATCTGATGGTCTTTTTGTGCATAACATACCTCATACAAGTGGTAAAGATTGCCCAAAAAATGTGGGTTAAATTGATTTTGTTTTTGACCAGATATCATGACACAAAGTGATCTCTACCAAATGGTTGAGCAGACCTAAGCATTGGAGATGTTTTATTAACTAAAATGTGCTATATATGTAGTGTCGCTTCTTTTAAGGAATATCTCAGAGCATAGTGAGTGTGTGGTTGTCAACCACACTGATTACATTTGTGTGTGTGTGTGTGTGTACCTGTCTCTGAGAGTCATTGAAGTAGGCTGGTACGGTGACCACAGCGTTCTTCACTTTGGTTCCCAGGTAGCTCTCTGCAACACAAACACCAAATCATTACTAAAAACCAGAGCTCACATGTGGATCCTTTTAACAACCTGTCCAGTGCAGATGAAGTCATACCTGCAGTCTCCTTCATCTTAACCAGAACGAAGGCTCCAGCCTGGCTGGGGGAATACATTTTCCCATGAGCCTCCACCCAAGCGTCACCGTTAGATGCACGTACAATCTTGTAGGGCACGTTCTTCCTGTTAGTGAAAAGAAACAACATTAACATCCACTGGAATTACTAGTATATTATTAGACTGTATGTTTAACTGTATCCCTCCACAAGAGGAAATAAATCCAGTTAAGATGCACTCACAGGTCTTTCTGGACTTCTGGGTCGTCATAGCGACGTCCTATCAGTCTCTTGGTGGCGTACAGGGTGTTCTCAGGGTTGGTGACAGACTGGCGTTTAGCCGGCATGCCGACCAGACGCTCCCCCTCTGGTGTGAAGGCGATGACTGACGGAGTGGTCCTGGCTCCCTCTGCGTTCTCCAGCACCTGTGAAGAAGAGACAAATCCTTTAGTTCCTTCATGAAACTTCAGACATCTGCAGTCATCTACTCTCATTTTATGTGCTGCTTGTTAACTACAAGCTGACCAACAGACTCTTTGTCTGCAAGGTGGTTTTACAAATCAAATAAACTCTTATATCATTAAATAAATATATCATTAATTCCTTGAAACTAACTGAAAATGCCTCAGAATAGTGTAACTTGGTTGGACTAACGTTCTCCAATAGTAGCACCGGGTTTTTTTTGGAAGTTTTAGTTGCTGCCTTTCTCTGTCAGACGTGTTTGTTAGTAGGCTGTATGACAAGTTGATAATGTAATTATTGGGAGTAGGCATCGGCCGGTTACCGGTTTCAAGGTATACCACGGTATGAAAAAGTCACGGTTTCAAAACCACTAACATTTTCCGTCATACCGTTCCTGCGGTATTTTTTTAATGTGACGTCTCGTCAGAGAGAAAGTGGAGGCCCCTCAGGTCGTGTGCAGCTGCAGCGTAAAGTCATATGAACCAGTTCTGATATAAACCAACATTTAGTCCACAGAAACTAAAGACATAAATGTCTTCTGAGCCTTTTGAGCATACAGTTGCCATGGTTACAGTTGTTGGACAGTGTAACAGGCAGTGCTTAGTTGTTGACTGTGCTCTGCAGTAATGCAACAGACTGACTAAACCTCAATTAACTTTGTTTGAAAACATGTTTCTGCTCACCTAACGCTCACTGTCAGAGTTCATCTTGAGAGGAGAAGCTCTCACCTGATACAATGTTGTGATATTTCTTTATTGAACATCTAGATGGTTGACTGACATTAATCCAACACTCATTCCACATAGCAAAAAGAAAGATAGTTGACTGAGTGTCACATGAATGCTGCATTCACAGTACTAAATTTGGTTTGTCCAGCTTTTTTTGTGCTGCTTCTTGTCCAATTCTCTGTAAATGGATTTTATTCCATAATCAGTTTCTTCCAAGAATCACTAACATCAGAAACATTACTGATAAACACAGAACGTCACTGAATGAAGATGCTTCTTGTCAAACAGCTAAATCAACTTCTGAACAGGAGATATGATTGGCCGCTGGATACAACTGCTTTACCTATCAGGAACAACAGTGTGCGATTCCACAGCTTGTTTTAATGAGACTTTCAAATTAAGGTTGTTCTTTAAATAATTCAGATTTCAATCACTGCTGTTTTCAGGAGCAGAAACTAGACTACATGGTAAGTTAGAAGTCAGTCAGGCGGAGGTGTCACACAGTTGCTGCTTGTTGTCACAGCAAACGCCAAAGACAAGACTGGAAATAACTGTTTCTAAGTGGACCTTTACCATTAAAAAAAAAAAAAAGAACAGCGGTTGTTTAAACCATTATCAGCTAACCAAAACATACTGTGATGATTTCATGTCACTAAACATCAGGCTGCAATGTTGTGTTTCTCATTTAACTAATATATGTGTTAGTTGGAAACACCTTCACATAGCATAGTGAGGCACCAGAGAATTAAATGAGATGAGAACCAAGAGAACACCTGTACTACCAATAGACACTTATTGTTGTTTGCATACATTAAAATGCTTGAGGCACTAACTGTCTAACTGCCTAACTGTTGTCTTTATAATCAGATTTTTTTTTTTAAAACACCTTTTCATGGATGCATGTCTGAAGAACAAAGGGAATTTCAGTTTAACTCCCAACTTAGTTAGAATTTGTTTTCTTAAACTTAAACTGTACAAACAACATTTCAGTCAAATTTACAACTGTCACTCTTCCTGGACTTTACAGAGTGACCGACAGCTGCAGAAACTTGCTTTTCAAGTCAATATTTAAAGACAAAGAATACTTTACAAAGCTAGAAAAACACATACTTCATACCCATTTAGAGAAAAGCTGATGTCTTTTTTGTGATGTCTACATTTAACTTTCACTTTTTCCATCACTGAGACGGAAAAGTTCACGAGCTGTTGTGACGCTGCCTGAACTAAACCTGACAGAGGTGTCCGCTCGGCATTACCTTGGCTTGTTTCCCCTCCATGACTGCCACGCAGGAGTTGGTGGTTCCCAGGTCGATGCCGATGACGGCGCCCTTGATGGCTTCTGACCTGCAACACGGACACGATCACTGTTACAGGTGTATCGTGAAAATCTAACCACAAAGTTAACAGAGCCAACAATAGAGCAGTGGTGGTCTTCCTTCTGTGAGAAAACCCACTTCCCAGTCAGTTAAGTGTTTCTAAATTGATTTAATCATTTACTAAAGAGCAACAACCATCCTCCAAACTGCCACAGCTGCAATTTTACACATTACACTTTGAGTTATTTCATGGATTTATTTTCATGCTGATACTCACGCATAGTCTCTCCTGGACAGAACTCTGAGAGCATCTGGTTGGAAGCCACTCCAGCAGGCCTGTGAACATATCACAAAATGATTACATCACAATTACCACATACTGATGCCCTTTAGCAAATACATGTTAAAATATTAAGGAAATATCCCTCAGAAATGTAATAAAACTTCCAACAAGTGATCAGCCAATACAAGAAACCTGTGGCCACTCATTTAAGAATGTAACATTAAAAACAACAAAAACCTGAATCAGACTGTTACAACATTAAAGGTGGTAAGATGAGATCAGATCATCTACTGCTGGGTTTTTAAATACACACAAGAAAATAAATGGTGCAGCTTTCTTTAATCATGCTGCAAAAATGATGGAACACTCTCCCTAAAGCTATAAGAGATCTGGAGTCTGAACAACTTTAAACATCTGAAAACATATTTATTTAATCTGGCTCTTAATTAGTGTCACTTTAACTTATTTTAAATACATGTCTCACTTTTACAAGTTGTCTAATTTGATTATATGCTGTTTTATTGTATTTTTCATTTTTCTCTGTCAAGCTGGTATATTATCACTCAATACCAATATCACTGTTGTAACAATGCCACAATTATTTTTATTATTTATCTTTACCTATTATTGTTCTTATTCTTTTCTGTACTTATTATTTATTGTTCTTTATTCTTATTGCTGCTCTTCTATTCTATTTTACTGTCCGCTTTGCTATTGTAATAATGCAAATTCTCCCATTGTGGGACTAATAAAGGAATATCTTATTTTAAAGCACTTTGAGCTACATCCCTTGTATGAAAGATGCTCTATAAATAAAGTTTATAACTTATTAGACGCAGCAAATGGAACTAATGCAAGTGTGAATGTGTGACTTTAACTTTGGAACAACATGAGAAATGTTGCAGCATGTTGGGGGGGAGGAGACAGCTGACTGAAGGTCACTGAGCCATTCATCCTCCAGGTTCCAGCCTTGGAGCCAGTTAACAGTGCTGTCTCACTAAACACGCTGACTTTAAACTGATGAAATGACAAAGGAATACAGCTGTCACTTCAACACAGTGCAGCACGCACAGTCATTAGGAAGGTGACCGGTGAGACGACTTATGCAACATGTAGCTTCGCTTCAAACACCTCCAATCACTCTAACTGCGTGAATGAGAGCTCAAACTGAACAACAGTGAACAAAGTGAGGTGATATATAGCTTTGCACCAGTCTGTGTGTGTTTAAATTAGATAACGGAGCGACGAATCATATGTTCATAGTCACGATTAGCTAGCCTCAAGCTAACTCTGCTAGCATGCTAACCTAGCCGGTCGGTTGTCAAATCATATCAGTCGAAACATTTTCATGAATGTATGCATGCACGTATGTAATTGGTTAAGGTTATTTGCGTGTGTTGGGGACTCACCTTCTTGATCAGAGAGGAGACATTTCTGGCGCTGCTTCTTGTCGGGAGAGTCCTTGAAACGGTTCTGGCGACGCTCAACATTTTTTGACAACTTGGCTAACAAGCTAACAGGCTAACTAATGTAATTTAAATAAACAGCCTAAGCAGGACTGGAGAGTTGAGCGGTGAAGAGAATGCGACAGAAGTCAAAAGTTCCAGGTGGTGTGTCCGGTACAGACCTGAGTCGAGTCCGGTGAAGCTGCGTGTCTGTGGGTAAGACTGAAGAAGACTACTGCGACGCTGCTTCTGGAAGAATCCAACACATGTTGCACCATGCGCCGCTAGAGGACCCACAGAGGGCTGCCCGTGTAGTGCCTAAACACGTTTTAACAATTAAAAAAAACGTATTTAATCTTTATTTCATTTAATATGCATCGTACAGTGGTGATCTATTATAAATAATTATGTATTTTTTTATATATAAAAAAATGTGTATATTTGTACAGTTTTGTCTTTTTTTGTGATTATGAACAGAATAGGTCAGCTATACGTAGTGGGCATCTGAAGGTCATGATGTAACCGGTACCAGGGGTTTAACGTTAGTTACATCAGGGATGATAGCTCCTGTTCTTTTTGTAGACAAGCTGTTGAAACACTTATTCATCTTTTCATAACAAAAACATTTTGGTCTGGTTTAAACCATTTCATTTTCCATTCTCACAATGTCACTGATCATTTTACTCTTAAATATATAATATGTTACTATGACAACAGAAAAAATAAGTCACTGTATTATGTGGTTGACTTTTTTATTTTGATGGGGAAATTCTTTATCCATAAACAGAAATTCTTAGATTCTCAACCCTCATTTGTCATTTTTTCTGTAGAAATCAATTCAACTGTCAAATCGCTTTCCTTGATAAACAATAAGAACATTATAACAATATATTTGTTGAACTCCCTTGAAACTAGAACTTACCCCTATTGTAATGCATATAAAATGTTTTGTTTTTTATTTTCATCCTTTATTTGTTTATTCATTAATTATATATATATATATATATTTAAGTGAAGACATGTTATATATATTTTATTATATATTTATATTTGTACTTGTATGCAAATGTATTGTCGATATTCAGCCCTCTGTCATTGTTTATTGTATTAGTTGATCCTGACTTTGTTTGTATATTTTGTGAAATAAAGTTTATAAAACAAAAAGTTACATCAGGGATGCTGCGTGAACATAGGCTGTATCATTAAATGTCCATATGTAAGCTTGTGCGCTCCTATAGTTTATATTTATATACATACACATCAAATCTATAGGCTACAACAGAGAGCAAAAATGATCAAATATTTTAAAAAGTGTCCATTCATTTTCTGTCAAACAAGCAAGCAATTAATTGAGTAAAAGTTTCAGTTCTACTGTCAACACCGTCTTAGTTTGTAAATGTTCAGCAGTAAAAATCTCTTCTAGTAAATAATGTCCATACATTATAATATTTTAAGAATTACAGCAGCAACATTAACATCTGTAATATTACTGTATAATTCATTTTTAATCCACTGAAAAACAATGATGTGATATAGATGTTGCCCACTGGGTGGCAGAAGTGAGTAGCCAGTATGTAACATCTGTTTACATCCGTTTACATCAGCCATGATCCCCCTTGTGCAAGTGACCTCTGGTCACCAAAGAAAATAAATACAATTGAATACATCACAAAACAAATCCTTTCAATACAATTTATTTGCAGATTTACTGATAACAAGTGACTGATTATTTGATTATAACATTTCAATGTGTTTGAAATATTTAGACATACTGTATATTGAGGTGATTGCAGCCAACACCTGAGTAACAAAGGCACTGTTTCTTAGTTTGAATGTGATCCTCTCATACCAAAAGACATGGTTCACTTAGTTGTACTGAGAGATTTTTTGAAAGCAGTTACCAGTAAAGAAAAGCTGACTTCACTCTTGAAAATGAGGTCAGCAATATGCAACACAATCAAGATAATAACTAAAATGAATGTAAACACTTAGTATGGGATTGCAGAAAGGTAGTTGGGTGTACATTCTGTCCACCCTCTTTTTCAGGCAGCAGCAAACATAACAAAAGACAAAGTGTATATGAAGGTACAAACCTGATCACATGTTGATGAAGTCATAGTGAATGATCAAGCAAGAAATATACATACTGCTGGTAATCAGAAGTCATAATTAACTCTTTCCTTGACTTAATACCTTAACATTTTCAATTAATCACCAGCTGTCTCAAACTGTGTGTAAATAGTAGTAGTAGTATCTGTTAATCTATCTGTTAGCTTATGCGTGGGTTATTATTTGCTAGGCGGTTCTTTGCAGGGTCCAAACTGGCCTTGTGTTGAAATCATGTGGAAAAGTACTGAGTAATCAGGTCTTTTACAGTTGTTGTTATAATCAACAATTCAATCAGTGTTACTTTTTAAAATATCAGGTGCATTTTTATATCATGTTCAATATGTTAACCACCATGTAAGTAGTTTATTTATAGTGGGTGACATACGCACTTACAGTTAATGTGAGCTGATGGGGAGAAAAGTAATAAGGACATTTCTGTTTGTTAATGTGTCACCAAAAGATTACACAACTGTGTACTTCCCATCTGCATGTTGTAGTAGCCTCTATATAAATGTTACATGTTCCAGTTCTTCACTGAGCCTCTGAGGTGAAGTGTTTACCTGCTGCTGTCCACCATGTTTACGCTGCACCTGTCTGCCTCTGTCCTCGTCTCTCTGCTGTCTTTAAGTGCATCAGCACCAACAGCAGATGACTGCAGTCAGCTGGTCCAAAATATGACAGCGGATGAGCTTCCTAAGGTACAGATGGCAAACTACCAATATTCTGTGGCCTCACTGTAATATTTAATGAACAATGAATTACTGCATTTAAAGTGTTAAAAAGGAGATTTGTCAAAATGTTAATTCAGCTGACAGTGTCTGACTTTTAATAGTTAACATTATTAATGAAATAACATGTAAGGTTAAAATTCTATTTTGTTGCTCTGAGCAGATCTTGGGCAAATGGATCCTAATCGAGGTGTTTGCAGATGATGGCATATTTAAGTCAATGTATGAGAATATTGAGAGCTCATGGATAGAGTTCAATACAACTGCAGACAACCAGACCCTTCTGTTAAATTCTAGAACCCGATCGGTTCCCAACCCGCACCAGTAAGTGGTCTCCTTTTATCAGTTATTTTACTCTGTATAAAAGTTCATAATGCACTTATTTTAATTAGTAACATCTTAACAACATGGTGGATGCTGACTTCATGTGTGAAAATTGTGTGTAAATTCAGAATTTTCAGACTGTGGTGACTCGTAGCGTGCGAAGTTGCTAAGCTTGCTGGGAGCTGGAGTCAAGGACAAATCAAGTGAATGGAAATAGCAAATATAAAGTTGTTTCATCAAGTTTCACAATACAAAAATGAAATAATATAAAAAATGATGAAAAGGTAATTCATTGCCATTTCATTGCACTTTTCTATGTTGGGGGTAGTTTTTTCCCCCCGAGTTCCGATTACAGTGGATTGCAGCATTAGAATGAGTCCTTTATCTAAATAGAGATCGGGTTGTCTTCCACATAGCCCACCATGTTGCACCACCAAGTTTCTACAGTAGCCCATTACAGACAGCTGCAAAATGATGGCTAAAGGCTGACAACAGAGTTGTGTTGCTGTGCTATTGGATAGATTTTCTGATCTGAACAGCTGATAGATCAACTGACAGCAGTGAATAATGAGACTAAAGGAACATAGGAGTGAGCACCCATGAGAGATGTGAATGGCATGCTGGTATGAGAAATATAACAATAAGCTTATGAATGCAAAAGATAGACTGAACTTTCACTAAGCTCCAAAGTTGACCTTCAAGCAAGAATGAAGAACTGTTGACATTTTTCTAAAGTGCTAAAGATAGCAATTGTGGGTCATGAGATGGATCAAACATCTAAATGTTGTTTATTTCATTTCTGCCCTTTGGATACTTAAACATCCACAAATCTTATTTTAGGAAAGATCCATGTGTCGGAGTTCCTATCAATATGACCCTCGCCAGTGGCAAAGACTTGGAAATCTATCGTGAGTTGTTTTATTGAAGACACACAATGACAAATATGTGACAGTTACCTCTCATATATGATAATAGTCTAATTTTAACCTCCATTATAGGTTTAACAGATGCTGTTATGACACAGTTTTTGAACAATTTAATCCACATATATTCAGTATATCAAGAGTATTGTCCTCATCATGAATCTCTGTGTCATGTCCTTCAGCGTTTGACACACTCCCCCACTCCAAGTTCCTGCGGACCTGCCCTGACTGTCTTATCGTTCACCAGAAAGACAAATACCAATTTTTGCAATTATTAGGTAGGTATGGGGATAAAGACATATTGTAGAATAATGTTTGCATATTTGATGCGCTTCATGACACATCAGTGTCTCATATGATGCTAATGGATTATACCCACAAAATATATACTCTGTAACTTTTTCTAACCTTAAGTTTAGGTAACCTACTGGTATACAATTGCAAGTAATTAATGAGTAAGTAAAACCAACTAAGAATTAGATCATTTAAAACACTACAATTGACCGTCATAAGC
Source organism: Scomber scombrus (assembly GCF_963691925.1). Taxonomy (NCBI): domain Eukaryota; kingdom Metazoa; phylum Chordata; class Actinopteri; order Scombriformes; family Scombridae; genus Scomber; species Scomber scombrus. Next base: position 29,350,353 of record NC_084978.1, read on the forward strand.
ACCAACATTAGTTGAACTGTTTGTATAACTATCAAGCTTTATTCTCTGTGCACCCTCTATGCACATATACTGTACAGTTTAGAGCAGTAACAATGGCAGACAAGTCATTTTTTAGAAACAATATGTCCTTGATATGAGACAGTGGTAGAAAAAAGCAAACTTCTTATTTCTCGAAATTTTGTCACTGAAATGACAACTGTTGTTGGCAGCTTTTATCTGCTTTAAAAAGCAAACACTTAAGCTGACATTAGCTCTATGAGTTGGGTTAAAACATTGCTGCTGATTTCATTTTTTCACCTAATTGTTTTTAAATGAGGACTCACTAAATATGCCTTAAATAAACACTTGAAGGCTACATTACATGAGATCATGCAGATTTACCTTGGCAGCATTTCCCAAGAATAATAAGGAAAAATGTAAGATCAGACTATAATCATTATAACAAAGACCTATTCGGCTGCTTAGAGCTTACATGCTTGGACACGTTAGTTGTATGCTTTATTGTTGTTACACTTTTAACTTTACAAGACGAAAAGGTATTAGGGATGAGGATTGTCTATGAGTTTGGCTGAGGAATGACTTCCATGCAGTGTGAGAGGCCTGATGTGCCTTATGGTTGCTATGGTCGTACTGGACAACACCGTTCAGAGGAGGCCAATGGTCGGTTTACACTGAAGCATTACAGACTAACTGTGTTGGCAAATTTAGTTAATCTGATACCTGATGACCTGCAAGCACACAAAATGTCCAAAAAAGCGTCTGATTAGGAGTCAAATTATCCACAGCAAAAGCTTTTGAGTTTAGTGACAATGACTGTGTTTGTTTTACGTGCATCTACCTCTTTTCACTATTACTCATCTCTGCAGGGAGGACTCAGACTGTAGCAGTTTCTGACTTGGAGACCTTCAGGAAACAAGCTGCGTGCCTCCAGCTTCCCGAGCTTCCAGTGTTTCACTATGACACGAACAAAGGTGAGAATTAAGTCACAATTCTTGACCAGTGAGAATTAACAAAAGAAACTCATTCAGGTTGTTTAAAGTGGTAATAATCTTCTTCTTTTTTAAAAAGAAAAAAGCCATACTGGAATGCCCTGTTCAGATAGTAGCTTGCATGGCCTGTAATGTTCATATATGCTGAAACAAAAGATTGTCACTATACTCAGGAAACTGCTGCTGCTGCTACAAGGCCCTGATTTGATTGGTTTTTATCATGATTTATCTAGAACACATTGTCATTATTTTCCCTCAGTCTCTTTTCTCTCAACCCTCATCCTTCCTGTTTGACCATGAATGTCTATCTAAAGTCAACTGTCCTCTTTTGCCTTTACAGAGCTGTGTCCTGAATAGAAGAGAAGTCTGACTCTACACTACAATAAATCATCCTTTATGATCCATCCAATCAACAGAGCTCTTAACTAGGGCTAGGGATTTTTAAAAATATGAACTTGTATTAATTGTATTGGTATTCATAACTTGTATTAATCATTTATTAATTCATAATTTGTAGTGCGAGAAAATGAAGACAAACGTGTCCAATGTGATGTCTTCAATTTAATGCTGTTGTCAGACCAAAAGCAAAAGCACCAAGAAAATAAGAACTTTTTTTTTAAAAATAAATTCTTCCAAATAACCAAATACCAACACTGGCAGTAGGGTCAATGACCATACTGACAGCCCTGAAATAAACACAGTACAATGTCCTGTACTATAGTACTATAGTCTAATGTTGACTTTGACTCATGTTTGACCAATATATCAGGTAGTGGCCATCATAACACAAGACAAAGAGTAAATGAAGGCAGAAGACTGATCAAATGATGTTGACGTCAAAAGCTATAAAATATACTCCTGGTAATCAGAAGTCATAATTAACTCTTTGCTTGACTTAATACCTCGAAAATTTCAATTCATCACCAGCTGCCTCAAACTTTATGTTCGTAGTTATCTGCTCAGCCTATCTGTTAGCTTATGCGTGGGTTATTATTTGCTAGGCGGTTCTTTGCAGAACCGGGGGGGGGGGGGGGGGGGGGGGGGGTTCTACAGTTTGTCAACAGCTCTTGGAAAAAAAGCTGTTTGGCAGTTGTTTGCCCTTGAATGCAGGACTCTGAGCCTGCCACCGGGGGTGTGAGGGGGTCGTTCATGATGTTTTTGGCCCGTTTGTCAAAGCGATTTGATTGAATGTCTCTCAGGTTTGAAGGAGGACAGTAGATAATCCACTGTGCTTGTCTCAATGATCTGCTGCAGGTCTTTCTGTTGTGATGCAGTGCAGCCATAGGTGAGTGTGCTCTCTAAAGTGCAGTGGTAAAAGTTCTTTAAAATGTCACTGGGGAGTTAGTTTCATTTCATGGTCCTCAGGAAAAGGAGGTGGTTGGGCTTTCTTGATAAGTTGTGTGGTGTTCAGGCCCCGGATCAGATCCTCCTGTACACCCAGGAATTTGAAGCTGGCAACCCTTTCCACCTCCTCTCCGTTGATGCTCAATCCGTTGTGATGCATATTTTTTGTTTTTATGAAGTCGATGATCATCTCCTTGCTTTGTTTTCTTTGTGTTAAGGTGCAGGTCGTTGTTCCTGCACCATGCGGAGAATGTCTGTATCTCCTCCCTGTACGATGCCTTGTTGTGTAGGTGTGGTTGTGTAGTCAGCAAATGTAATGATGGTGCAGTTTTTTGACCAGTTTATCTGGGTTGATGGAGTTGAAGGCCGAGCTGAAATCAACAAACAGCCCACCATGTTGCACCACCAAGTTTCTACAGTAGCCCATTACAGACAGCTGCAAAATGATGGCTAAAGGCTGACAACAGAGTTGTGTTGCTGTGCTATGGGATAGATTTTCTGATCTGAACAGCTAATAGATCAACTGACAGCAGTGAATAATGAGACTAAAGGAAAATAAGAGTGAGCACCCATGAGAGATGTGAATGGCATGCTGGTATGAGAAATATAACAATAAGCTTATGAATGCAAAAGATAGACTGGACTTTCGCTAAGCTCCAAAGTTGACCTTCAAGCAAGAATGAAGAACTGTTGACATTTTTCTAAACTAACTATTGTTGTTATGATTTGTAGTGTGGGAAAATAAAAACAAATGTTCCCAAAAGAAAAAGTGCAAAGAAAACAATCAGATTCTTTCGATGCAAAATTGTCCAACACTGGCAGTTGGGTCAATGACCACACTGACAGCAATGAAATTAACGTTTTTAAAAGTAAAACAAGCCAACTGAACAGCTTTGATTGTCGGAACTATCAACTTAGTTGGCATTGCTAGGGAGAAGTAATGTCTGGGTTTCCTTACTCAGAAAATCGATGGATGAGTGGATGTATGGAGTTACACTTTACAATAGAAATACATTGGAATAGAATAGTAGAGTTTAGTTTCATTGTCAGATCAAAACCTAGTATTTTGAGTTTTGTGGTTTTCACATTTTCAGAAGGGGTGAAAAACGATACAAGGAAAGGAAAAAAGTTTTAAAGAAGGATAAATAAAGACAAAAATAAAGAAAGGGGTACAAAAGTGAAGTAAAATGATGTTTGTGTGAGATCAGAGTATTACTAAATGTAAAATCAGCAAAGTATCCACAACTATCAGATCAATATAATAGTAAAGAGTACAATACACTACAGTACAGCATAACATTTTCCACACCATGTTTGTGAAATGTCCATTTGAAGCATAATGAAGGCTGTAGTCCCCTTTAATGCTCTACATGCCATTGATAAATGCATTTGATAACATTGATTGTTGACCTGAAGAGCACCTTCTACACTGGGCAGAACCAGTATCTGCCAAGGTTCCTTATTCTGTACAAAGTCAAGAGTGAAATAATGGGCCTGACCAGGCTGATGAGTTGTATTGATGATGACATAAGTGTTCAAATGTTTGTTGTTCTTCTATGCCTCTCACATTTCCTGTTGGCATTTTCCACACCATGTTTGTGAAATGTCCTTCCTGGTCTGCAATACAGATATAAAATAGTACACACAGATTCTGTGTTGGGTGGCTCTTTTATCCTCTGACCTGAACCCCAAATATTCCAGAATAGAGGGTCCTGTGTTACAATCACTGACAATTAAGATTGAAAGCTTGTCTCCATCTTCTCCCACTGTACACAAATTAAATTTGAATATCCCAGATACAAGTGCTACCATCTTGTGCTTCTGACATCATTTGGAGCCAGAGTCCGTGCAGTAGTGATCAAGGTACAATACTGTGCTCCGTGGGAAGCTTATGATCTGTAGCTATAGTTGAACAGTTGACTAGTGTGGAGAAATGCAAAAAAAAAGGAAAAAAAAACAAGTGCAGAGAAATGCACATCTGTGTAGGATGGATACCATTTGCTGCTTGCATGTTCTAATTAGTATGACCAAATGGTAATATTTATCATATTAAATGACTGGCTTAGTTTTGGTTTTTGATATTCCTTTGATTACATCTGAAACACAGTTTGGTAATATTGTAATTGTCTACAAGCAGATGATGCTCAAAAAACAATCACTGTTATTTGTTATGATTTTTCTTTTTAATCAGAGCTGCACAGACAATTCTTCTGCTGCACATTCCTCACTTTCTTAAGGAGGATCCATCATGGGTTTTTTTTCAAATCAAATCAAATCAAATTGATTTGATTTTTAAGTCTGTTGAGGTAAGCATAGTTCAATGTCTCTGCAGTGGACTGACCCAAAGCAAATGAAATGGAGGCTTTGTATACAATAAAACCAAGGTAGTGATCAGTTAAGAAACAAAAGGCAGGAAGGGAGAGCATATGCACAGTGAAACAGGTTAATGTTACTTGTGCTCCACAAATATTAGTGTGTTTGCACTTTCAGCTGACATTGAATTAATGCAGGTAAACTTTTAACAGCTAATCATACTTAATCAGTTGTCCCTGCCCCTCCATAATAATAAAAAGTCCTACTCCCAATTGAAGAAGGAGATGAGGCCTTCTGTTGAATGACACTTAACATTACTGAAAGGGGTCTGTGGGAATTTCTTTTTTTTATTATCATTACTATTATAATTATGAAAAAAAAGAATATTGATTTAATCTTTTTCAGTGACAAGAATTGGTAGTATACTTAGTTCAAAATGTGCAGCTGATTTAATCATTTTAGACATTATATCATTTTATAGATGATAATGTTCAATTAATAAGAGGTTCATTTATATTTAACCTTCCTGTCGACCTCCCAGGTCAAATTGACCCCATCTCTTTTGACTGTTCCTTCTTTCCTCCATTCCTTCCGTCTGTCCTTCCTCCCTCCCTCCTTCTCTCTTTCTTTCCTCTCTTCCTTCTGTCCTTCCTCTCTCATTCTTTCCTTCACTCTATCCTTCCTTTCATTCCTCCCTCCCTCCTTCTCTCTTTCTTTCCTCTCTTCCTTCTGTCCTTCCTCCCTCCCTCCTTCTCTCTTTCTTTCCTCTCTTCCTTCTGTCCTTCCTCCCTCCTTCTTTCTTTCCCTCTTTCCTTCCTTTCATTCCTCCCTCCCTCCTTCTCTCTTTCTTTCCTCCCCCCTACCTTCCTCTGTCCCTCTTTCCTTCCTTCCTCCCCTGCTCTTTTCCTTTCTCCCTCCCTCCCTCCTTCCTTCTTTCCTCCCTCCCTCCTTACTTCCTTCCCTCCTTCCTCCCTCCTTTCCTTCCTTCTTGCTCCCTTCCTTCCTTCCTCCCTTCCTTCCTTTCCTTCCTCCCTTCCTTCTTTTCTTTCCTCCCTTCCTTCCTTCTTTCCTCCCTCCTTTCCTTCCTTCTTCCGCCCTTCCTTTCCTTCCTCCCTTCCTTCTTTTCCTTCCTCCCTTCCTTCCTTCCTTCCTCCCTCCCTCCTTTCCTTCCCTCTTCCTCCCTCCCTTCCTTCCTTCCTTCCTTCCTTCCTTCCTCCCTCCCTTCCTCCATCCTTTCCTTCCTTCTTCCTCCCTCCCATCCTTCCTTTCTTGACTTGAGGACAACAGGAGGGTTAAGTTTATTTAGTTTGTTTAGTTTTTTTATATTTAAGTTGATTTTGTTTGTTATTTTGTTTATTTAGTTTGACTTCCACTGTATGCAGAATGCTGCATGCATGTCTTGACAGTGTTATATTTTCACAGCTCAATGTCAGTAAATATTGTGCAGTTAGTATTGGACTCCAAAAGAGTTGCAAGCCTGCATAGGTAGAGCATTTTAAAGTTTTAAAAGGGTCTGTTGGGCTCTGGAGGTGTGGTTACAGCAACTGTGCATGGTGGTGAGGCCTAATGCGATATCTGTTCATGAGGCCCAAAATCCCTGGCGGCATCCCTGCCAGTTGGGGACATGACTTTTGTCCCCAGTTGCACAAGTTGTCCTCAATCAACTGGTCTAAGTCTACGTCCCTGAAAATGGCTGAAGTCACACCCACACACACACCCACGCAATCAGTCATGCCTGATATAAGACAGTGATCTCTCCTCTCTCCAGTTCAAAGGAGAGTTGATTCTCTGGGTGCTGTTACATCTGACTTCCACCATGTGTTTTCTGTCCAAGGCGTTAGCTCTGGCTCTGCTGCTGACCCTGACCACAGCCGCTCCGACTCCTGAAGAATGTGCCAATCTGAAAAAAACCCTATCAGCTGAGGAGCTGCACACGGTACGCTGCTTTACACCACTTTGCCGTTTGAAAATATTATATGAACATATTGTACTATACAACCAACTGCTTCATAGAGCCATTTCAGCTGTACATTTGCATTCCCCACAAAAACACATATAAGATGGTATAGCAATATTGAGTTTTATCTTCTTGGTAATGAGTTGCAGCACTCCAGCTAGCATGACTGATTGAGAAAAGTTTTGATGTTCAAACTACAAATGAATCCTCAGTGTATTTTAATCTAGGGAAAGAAATATGTAATAGCAGGTCGAAATTAGATATCTCCGATACCACCTGCTGCTGGTTAGCAGGTCAAAAAATGTATTTTACTATTCATTTTTATAGGGCAATCCTACGCATCTAAATCTCTAAGTAACATTGGGAGTACTGAGTTCACAAATGGAGCAAGGGGTTCCTTAAATGTTGCCTGGTGCAGAGCAAGCCAGAGTACAAACATCTCCTTGTCTGTCCTACAGCAGAAAAGTAAATCAAGTGTTTCTTCCTTTAAGATCTCTGGGAAGTGGATCTTGCACGAGGCCTACGTTTTGAGCGATGTTGAATACATCGGACAGTCAATGAAAGAGACCAACAGCTCCTGGATTGAATTTAACCCTGCACACAACAACCAGACATTCATTGCTAAACAGGGACTTATGGTGTAAGTGCTGTCAAGTAATCTGTTAAATGTTCATATAAATAAATGTCTGTAAATAAATCCAAGGAAAAGTTGGTCGGTGGGTAAATCCCAGTGGAAGCTACATACAAGCCATATGGTAACCACAGAATTGTGCAACCTTGTCCAATGTTTACTATGCTCACAAGAACAGTCCTGATCGACCCACTGCTGTGGTAACCATGACCTTGATAGAGGAAATTTTCATTCACTTATGTTTACTTGTATGGGTTACAAATGTAGTTAATATTCCTAAGTAACACTGTGTCCTTATCTTATTCATACCATTTGAAAACAGCATCATGTTTTTATCTTTTTTTTTCTCAGGAATGAGATGTGCATCCGCTATTCGAACAATTTTACAGTAGTTGGAAATACATTCCAAAACGCAGCTTCCCGTAAGTCAATCATTTATCAAATAAGCATTTTACAGTTTTGATTAAGGTTGTCCAAGATGTCCATGGAAGAACAGTCAATACTCTGCTACGACAGTGTGTTAACACTCAAAGCAGGTCTTTGAGTTTTAAAACATTCTAAGTTAACTGATGTGAAGAACAAAAGTTGGAGGCCTTCGTTTTGTCAAATTTGAGTGGGGAGTGTTTCATTATGCTTCAAATGAACTAGTCGAAATGAAATCTTGTGTGCACAGGACAGGACTAATGGTGTGAAGAATGAAACTTGAGGAAATATTCAAAAAGCCTCCCTCCTGCTTTATCATCTGCAATAGCGATTTAGATGCTTTTAGAAATCTGAAGGGGTACTTTATTTGAAGCATACTGTGACCTTTACCCCTATAATGCTCTACATGCCATTCCACATACTTCTTGTTTTCCTTTCTGACAAGTGTATAACTGGGAAATCACAGTCACCGATTAATGGGTAAATTGACAAAGGCCAATAACAATCATCTTATACAGTATGCATGTGTTTCAGTCAAGATTAAGAATACATTTAAAATGCATTAGATAACATCATCTATGAGTTGAATACCTACTTGTGAAGATCCATATCAAAGCTAATCAATCAATTAATCAATAAGGAAACCAAGCTGGCGTACACAACTGATAATCACTAAGTCAATCAGTATTAGATCTGAACACATTTCAATCACTGATACAGAGTAACCCAATCAATTAAGTAATCAAACTTCAGAGTAGGGTAATGATCAATCCATGGGTAATGTAGATTTAAATAATTGCATAATGAGTAGCCTATAGATGGATATGTACAGGGATATGTTAACTGCCTCAATTCAGTACACTTACTTCCAACTCTCTTTCTTCCTCACTGCCTTTTCTGTTTTTTTGGCCTTTCAGCTCAAGGTTCAACATCCTTCCTGAAGACCTGTGATGACTGCCTGTTGATGCACTTCAGCAATAGTGCAGGGAGTAGCACTAATCTACTTTTACTTTATGGTAAGAAGCAGTCCATCTCACTTTCTGTTCCTTTCTAAATGCTAAATGCTAGTTAGCTACAGTTAAAAAAAAACAACTTTTATTGTGCTTATTAAGATTGGTTAAGTAAGAAAAATATGATGCTTTCACAGCGGCATGCTTGTATTTCAATAAACACTTTGATTATCACTATTTATGTCCCAGCACGTGTATCTTGACTAAACCAGGGTGTGTACCTCCTTAGTCTCCTAGTTCTGGTAGTAAGAGGTCCAACTGAATCCAGGACAGTAGAGAGGGCCACATTTAAGTCACTTGTGAAATTTTCAACAGAACATGTCTCTGCAGTGAAAGGAGCCACGACTCCTGCTTACAAATGCAGCTTTAGTAGACCCACCAGAGTGGTAAGTGATAAAAACATCTGTGCCGACATTAACAGGACAGGCCAGTGATGCTTCAGATTGATTGAGAATGACCTGACACAGCAGATGCGGTTGGCAAGACCGTCAGATCAGAAACAGCAATCCCTTGCAATGAGTCAACAAAACTGAACAAACTCAGCGAACCCAAAAGGGTCAACAAGTGCCCAAAAAGGCTTTGCTTATCGACTTCATCCAAACATGGAACAAGGCCAGTTTTGACAGTGGACAGACGCTAGGGGAAGGAGGCTAATGCACGCTGCCTGTTACTGTGTCATTATACACTTCCTGGGCAAACAAAAAGTCACCACCAAAAAAAAAGGTCACACACTCTAATTTTTCGTTGGACCGCCTTTAGCTTTGATTACGGCACGCATTCGCTGTGGCATTGTTTCGATAAGCTTCTGAAATGTCACAAGATTTATTTCCGTCCAGTGTTGCATTAATTTTTCACCAAGATCTTGTATTGATGATGGGAGAGTCGGACCACTGCGCAAAGCCTTCTCCAGCACATCCCAAAGATTCTCAATGGGGTTAAGGTCTTGTCTCTGTGGTGGCCAATCCATGTGTGAAAATGATGTCTCATGCTCCCTGAACCACTCTTTCACAATTTGAACCCGATGAATCCTGGCAATGTCATCTTGGAATATGCCCGTGCATGCCCGTATTAAACATAGCCCTGAGTTCTACTGTTGTTTTTCTACGATTTGGTTTCACCAAAGTAGAAAAGTAGTATCTTTTAGTAGAAAAACAACAGTAGAACTCAGGGCCAGTGGTGGCTGGCCAATAGAGGGCGATAGGGCGCCACCCCCCTCCTAGTGTTTTTGACAGGAAGTTTCTGTAACCCCATTGGGAGTCTTTGGGATGTGCTGGAGTAGGCTTTGCGCAGTGGTCCGACTCTCCCATCATCAATACAAGATCTTGGTGAAAAATTAATGCAACGCCTGACGGAAGAAAATCTTGTGACATTGCAGAAGCTTATCGAAAACAATGCCACAGTGAATGCGTGCCGTAATCAAAGCTAAAGGCGGTCCAGGGAAATATTAGAGTGTGTGACCTTTTTTTCGGCCAGGCAGTGTATAAGAATGGCTGACTTTATGTTCTGACTTTAAGTCTTTATGTTCATTATGTTCAGAGACAAAGATGTTAAAAGATCTGGAAGACCCAGGCATGGCGTAGAAGACAGTGCCTGTTTTTAGGTCGACAAATGTGATATCTGTCAGATATTTGAGCTATGTCTGATAGGGGTTGAGCAATAGATAGATATATAGATAGATAGATAGATAGATAGATAGATAGATAGATAGATAGATAGATAGATAGATAGATAGATAGATAGATAGATAGATAGATAGATAGATAGATAGATAGATAGATAGATAGATAGATAGATAGATAGATAGATAGAAACTTTATTGATCCCCTTGGGGAAATTTAGGGTCCAGCAGCTTAATACACAAAGACAACAAAGAAAAATATACTAAAACATTAAATACAAAATACTATACTAAATACTAAATACTAAATAAGAAGAAAAACTAAATACTAAATACTAAAATAAGAACAACAAGGTCTGAGGATGACCCTGTGTGATAAAGTGCAGAAATAAAATAAAATAAAAGTAAAAATAAAAATAAACCTAAAAATATAGTGCAATATACAAATTAAAGTGAATTTGGTGAATATACTTTTTACAATTTAAATTTACAATTTAAAGTGAATTTAGTGAATTTAATCCAGGCTGTGGCTGTGAGGGTCCTTTAATTGCCAGATTGTGAAGTTGTACGGCCCTGGGGACAAATGAATTACTCTGTCAGTTTTGCATGACAGTGAGCGTAGTCTCCAGCTGATCATGCTCTTCTGCTGGATGATGGTGTTGTGAAGTGGATGACCTTCATTGTCCATGATGGTGAGCAGTTGCTCAGGGTCCTTTTGTCTGTTACTGAAGTGAAGCTCTCCAGTTCAGCTCCCACAACAGAGCCAGCTTTCTTTACCAGCCTATCCAGTCGCGGGCTTAGACCTATGGAAATCCACCACCATCTCCTTGGTCTTAGCAGTGTTAAGTTGTAGGTGGTTGAGTTTGCACCATTGCACAAAGTCCTCCACCAGGCTCCTGTACTCCCCCTCCTGCCCATCTCTGATACACCCCACAAATGCAGTATCGTCCGAAAACTTCTGCATGTGGCATGACTTCTTGTTGTAGCTGAAGTCAGACGTGTACAGAGTGAACAGGACAGGAGAGAGCACAGTTCCCTGTGGTGCTCCGGTGCTGCATACCACAGTGTCAGAGGGGCAGTCCTTTAGTCTGACGAACTGTGGCCGCCCTGTCAGGTAGTCAGTAATCCAGGATACCAGGTGAGCGTCTACACCCATCTGCAAGAGCTTGTCTCCTAGCATGAGGGGTTGAATGGTGTTGAAAGCGCTGGAAAAATCAAAGAACATGATTGTCACAGCGCTTTTCCCTTTGTCCGGGTGTGAATGCGTCCTGTGCAGTAGAGTAGTGCAATATCTTCCTTGGCCCCAGGTTGCAGTGATTATTGGTGTAGGATGACTTAGCAGTGACCTCAATGAGTTGGACACCCTTTATTATGCCAAAGTTGTATTTATCTTAAGTCCACAAACAGTCTTGGACAGAAGGAATAAACTGCTCCTGTTCATCATCAGTGGATAGAGAGTGAAATGGGGACTATGTCCCGTTCGTCCCCCAATAGTCCTTGGTAGAACATAACCAGTGCAGCCTGCAGGGTCTTGGTCTTTTCCTCCTCCTTTTTTTGCATATCACATTCAACAGAAATGAAATGTTGCCGCACTTCCCAGCTGAAGCCTTGCTGGACAAGCACATGGTGCTTGAGACAGGGAAGGAGGACTTTCACCATGTATAACATGTTTGGAAAACTCCTTATTAAAACTCATTGTTATGTTTGAGGCCACAGTTTTAGTCTTTTTAGGCCTTTGAACTCTTCCCTCTCTCCTGCTTCGTCCCTCAAATCTTACTCCAATTTCTTCTAGATGGAAATTCCTTGTTTTTTGAAGCAACTCTCTCAGCAATTCTTGTAGTCCCAGTGTTTCAGGAGGTAGAGTGGTGTCGAATGCTCCCACTATGGTTGCACTGAGGTGTAGACTTTAGCATTATCATCATGATTTCAGCTGGTGTAGGCTGATAGATTTCACGCAGCCTACATATTGCCTGGATGAACTTCTCCCCCCTTTCAATTTACAGATAAGGAAGTTCTTTGACTAGTTTGTTCATTGAATTTAGTGCTCACGGTCTGTAGACTGATATCGGGGGTGCCAGTCATCTGCTCATTGCTGCTCAGGTGCTGGGCCAAACATGACAGTCTTAAGAAGTTGCAAAGGTTTAAATCTTCGGCTTTACTAATATTTTCCCACACATGATGTGCTCTACAGCACAAGATGGTGGACTATAGTCTACCATCTTTCTAGATGTGCTGGATACTCTTCTGTAAAAATAAGAAACACCAGTCAAGTACATGCCCTGGAAATTCATTTGTGTGTATCTGACCAATACCACACTTGGGAGTGTGTTTTCACAGTTTTACCTGATTTTGTGTTCTCACTTTATCTTTTTGCATTCTTGATTTTCTCTCACATATCCCTTTAACTTTGTGTTTTTTCCAGCCAAGACAGAGAAGGTACCACAGAAAGACCAGGAAGAAGTCAGGGAACAAGCCAAATGTCTGGGCTTCCAACAGCCTCCACTTTTCACCTACACACAAGCAGGTTCGTCTAATATTACTGAAACTTGTGTGACAGCAATTTAGATCAATAATAATTACACCACTAGTGTATGTCAGTCTAAGTATGGATTCATTAGACAGTTTGAATGTTCATTAAATAGTCATTTCTACTTTTCCTCATGCAGAGTTGTGTCCGGAGCAGAGTGAAACCACCAAAGAAACTGAAGAATAACAGATCCATGATCATTAAAATGCTTAGAAATACAGTATGTGGATGCATGTGTGATTATTGCTTTAATACAGCATGTGGTGATAATAATTGTGGGTACTGTAAGAATATATGAAAATATTCTAAAGTACAAGAAAGAAGAGTGTAGACTTTGTTAGCTATGCTGTAATACTGTAATATATTCTGGGGCTCTAAATGAGCATTGTCCAACCTGAGGCATTAAGATTTATAACAGAATTGAAGCATGGTTCAAAGATTTAAAAAGAACACCATTTCTTCTTGTGTCAAACTACAGTGTGAACCCAAGGCTTTAATGCAAGAGTGACATATTTTATGTATCATTTCGATTTTTTTCAATTCATTTCAAAGGTCTTTCTTTCCCGGTGTGGCAATTTGACAATATACACAGCAGAGCACACACAGGCAGCACACACGTCAACAATATACACATTGCAGGCAGGTACAATTGTATTCATACATGTTTCTTCTTTATTTTCAGTGTTTATTTTTGTATAGGTATATAGTACGGTGGCCGACAAGGGCAAACGCGCAACAACGACCAAATGCTGCAAATACATAAACAATGCAGAACCAAAGACACACAAACACACAAACCACATGCAACAACAAAATGCTGCAAATACAGAAAAGATGCAAAACCAAAACGACACAAACCCCCAAAGCACATGCAATAGAGAAATGCTGCATATTGAGTCAACACAACGGAAGTGTCAACACAACGGAAAAGCACCAGGCCGCTAGGGGGTCCCGACCTCCCGACCTGGACTTATTATACTGCATGGACCAGTCTGTACATTGTACCTGACGAGAGTGGACTAAAACTTTTAGAGAGGCGACATAAAAAGGTACGTGGTTTAAACATTTGGTTGTAATCTTTTACAATAATATAACAATAACAGTTCAAAAAGATTAACTAAGTAAATTTTTAAACCATGTACCTTTTTATGTTGCCTCTCTAAAAGTTTTAGTCCACTCTCGTCAGGTACAATGTACAGACTGGTCCATACAGTGGATATAATAGGTCGAAGATTGACATGGTTAAGAGTTATGAAGATGGGGGTGTAAATGCGATTGATTTTGATGTTATGAATGGTGTCTTAAAACTGAAATGATTAAAATCTTTTCTTACAAACAGACATTCCTTTTGGTATATTATCCCTAATATGATTTTCCAAAAAATGGGTGGAATAGACTTTCTACTGCCTTGTGACTTTGATTGTAGATCACTGCCAGTTAAACGTTCAGCTTTCCATCAGCAAGTGCTGCTCTATTGGCTAGTTATTAGCTAATTTACAAACATAATTTTACACCGCACAACAGTCCAGTGTGGAATAACAGGTACATATTACTAAGTAGAAAATCTGTGTATATCGAGGATTGGAGGTCCAAAGAAATATGGGCTGTTGCACACTTCTTGGATGATAATGGAAACCTTTTACAACACGAGGACTTTTGTGAAAAATTTCAGATTCAATGTAATGTTAAACAGTATAATAGAGTGATAAAAGCCATACCAATTTCTGTGAGATCAATGGTTAGAGAGGATATCTGGAACTCTAACGTCTCCCCTGAACTGAGACAGCTCCATATTGAAGGAGTGAACTTCTGTGATTTTAAATGTACCAACAAAGTCATTAGGAATATTTTACTGAATGCTTATTACCCATACACAGTAAGAAGAAATTATATTCTCAAGGAATTTGAACCTGTAAAGGTTAAGAAAATAAGGAAAAACTATATTTCATTTCCAGTCCCTCCTAAGGGAGTTACCCTAGTACCATTAAGATTACATTTAGACTGTAAAAGTAGGTCTAAAGCCCATTACTTATAGAGGGTATCAGCTGTCATCAAATATTGATTGTCTTCACAGTGTTATATTTTCACAGCTCAATGTCAGTAAATATTGTGCAGTTAGTATTGGACTCCAAAAGAGTTGCAAGCCTGCATAGGTAGAGTATTTTAAAGTTTTAAAAGGGCCTGTTGGGCTCTGGAGGTGTGGTTACAGCAACTGTGCATGGTTGGCGCAGCCTGTGCATGGTGGTGAGGCCTAATGCGATATCTGTTCATGAGGCCCAAAATCCCTGGCGGCATCCCTGCCAGTTGGGGACATGACTTTTGTCCCCAGTTGCACAAGTTGTCCTCAATCAACTGGTCTAAGTCTACGTCCCTGAAAATGGCTGAAGTAGTCACACCCACACACACACCCACGCAATCAGTCATGCCTGATATAAGACAGTGATGTCTCCTCTCTCCAGTTCAAAGGAGAGTTGATTCTCTGGGTGCTGTTACATCTGACTTCCACCATGTGTTTTCTGTCCAAGGCGTTAGCTCTGGCTCTGCTGCTGACCCTGACCACAGCCGCTCCGACTCCTGAAGAATGTGCCAATCTGAAAAAAACCCTATCAGCTGAGGAGCTGCACACGGTACGCTGCTTTACACCACTTTGCCGTTTGAAAATATTATATGAACATATTGTACTCTACAACCAACTGCTTCATAGAGCCATTTCAGCTGTACATTTGCATTCCCCACAAAAACACATATAAGATGGTATAGCAATATTGAGTTTTATCTTTTTGGTAATGAGTTGCAGCACTCCAGCTAGCATGACTGATTGAGAAAAGTTTTGATGTTCACACTACAAATGAATCCTCAGTGTTTATTCAACACTATAAGCATGTAGCTCCAGTTTGAGTTGCGACACTGCAAAATGTTTTCACTTCAGATAGTTTGGAACACCATTTTACTCTGCTGAATCATAAAAAATAATGATCTTTCTCAGCTCTTTTTGCGGTTGTCTCAATTTTGTTGACAGAAGGTCAACATGTTGTTAATGCTAGAAAGCTGACATGATGTCAGGGTTTGGGGGGCCCTTGGCCCCATTTATGACCTCAGCACTCTGTACATTACTCCCCTATTTTAATCTAGGGAAAGAAATATGTAATAGCAGGTAGAAATTAGATATCTCTGATACCACAAAAATACAAGACCCGCTGCTGGATAGCAGGTCAAAAAAATTATTTTACTATTCATTTTTATAGGGCAATCCTTTTATAGGCAAATCAAGTGTTTCTTCCTCTTAGATCTCTGGGAAGTGGATCCTGCACGAATTCTACGTTTTGAGCGAAGTTGAATACACTGGACAGCCAATGAAAGAGACCAACAGCTCCTGGATTGAATTTAACCCTGCAGACAACAACCAGACATTCATTGCTAAACAGAGATTTATGGTGTAAGTCCTGTCAAGTAATCCGCTAAATGTTCATATAAATAAATGTCTGTTTTTCTGTGGCTCACCAACAACAGAACTTCAAACTTCATAAAAAAGAAATCCAAGGAAAAGTTGGTCGGTGGGTAAATCCCAGTGGAAGCTACATACAAGCCATATGGTAACCACAGAATTGTGCAACCTTGTACAATGTTTAGTATGCTCACAAGAACAGTCCTGATCGACCCACTGCTGTGGTAACCATGACCTTGTTAGAGGAAATTTTCATTCACTTATGTTTACTTGTATGGGTTACAAATGTAGTTAATATTCCTAAGTAACACTGTGTCCTTATCTTATTCATACCATTTGGAAAACAGCATGTGTTACATGTTTTTATCTTTTGTTTTCTCAGGAATGAGATGTGCATCCGCTATTCGATCCATTTGACTGTAGTTGGAAATACATTGCAAAGCGCAGCTTCCTGTAAGTCAATCATTTATCAAATAAGCATTTTACAGTTTTGATTAAGGTTGTCCAAGATGTCCATGGAAGAACAGTCAATACTCTGCTACGACAGTGTGTTAACACTCAAAGCGGGTCTTTGAGTTTTAACACATTCTAAGTTAACTGATGTGAAGAACAAAAGTTGGAGGCCTTCGTTTAGTCAGATTTGAGTGGGGAGTGTTTCATTATGCTTCAAATGAACTAGTCGAAATGAAATGTTGCGTGCACATTTTGGGGTGCACAAGATGAATAACAGGACAAATGTTGTGAAGAATGAAACTTGAGGAAATATTCAAAAAGCTTTGAAAAAGCTTTATGATCTGAAACACATTTTTAGATGCTGTTAGAAAACTGAATAAGGGCATTTGAAGCATAATGAAGGCTTTAGTCCCCTATAATGCTTTACATGCCATTCCACATACTTCTGGTTTTCCACTCTGACAAGTGTATAACTGGGAAATCACAGTCACTGATTAATGGGAAAAATGACAAATGCCAATAACAAACATCTAATATCAAACATTAAATATATGCATGTGTTTCAGTCAAGATTAAGAATACATTTAAAATGCATTAGATAACATCATCTATGAGTTGAATAACTACTTGTGAAGATCCATAACAAAGCTAATCAATTAAATAATCAATAAAGCAACCAAGCTGTTGTTTACTACTATACACCTGATAATCACAAAATCAATCAGTATTAGATCTGAACACATTTCAATCACTGATACAGAGTAACCCAATCAATTAAGCAATCAAACTTCAGAGTAGGGTATTGATCAATCCATGGGTAATTTAGATTTAAATAATTGCATAATGAGTAGCCTATAGATGGATATGTACAGTACTGGGATATGTTGACAATCTCCATTCAGTGCACTTAATTCCAACTCTCTTTCTTCCTCACTGCCTTTTCTGTTGTTTTGGCCTTTCAGCTCCAAGTTCCGCATCCTTCCTGAAGACCTGTGATGACTGCCTGTTGGCGCACTTCAGCAATAGTGGAGGGATTGGCACTAATCTACTTTTACTTTATGGTAAAAACACTGTTTTTTCCACCCCACTGAGACATAGGAGAGGAGCAGCTAATGTCAGCCTCTACTGCTGTTTGTTGTCACTTCTCGTTGCGTTGCTCTCCTCTGCTCTCAGAGAGTCTGTTCAGTGCAGGAATACTACTACTTTATTCATCCTCACTCACTGTTCTGCATAAAAGGTCCGGACACTGATTGGAGGACTGATGGAGTTGCTCCGTCAGTAAGCGGCTACAGGACGCTGTTATTAGCAGCTGTGGTCGAGCGAGCTAGAGAGTGAATGAAGAGAGGGAGCGCTGACAGTAAGAAAGCCATTGAATCAGATCAATAAAACTTTATTTTCGGATTGTTTCACATCGTTTACGTTCAACAGCACTAATAAACTTCCCCACACACCTCCACTCAACCCTGCAGCTCAGCCTCAAACCTCTGAATGTGAAACACCTGCGTGCTGTTTAAAACACAGCAGCAGCTTTATGCTGCTTTAGTTGCTTCAGTTTTAAAAAAGGCTTAATGAGAAATCTTCTTTATTTCCATCTGCACAATAAATCAACTCTGATCCTGATCCACTTCTAAGATACCTGGAAGTCGAGTATTTTATTGATTAGCAGACAGTTAGTTTAGTTAATTGAAGAAACACAATGTAGAAAAAGATATTTACTGAAACAGTGTTTTATATGTTCATAAGTAACTAACTAGTTGAACTTAGATAATCACTTCTGCTTTCTTTGTTTCACAGTGGAAATATGGGCATTAGTCTTTTTTGACTGTTTGATTTGAACATAAAATGAACTGGTAAAATGTATTGCTTGTGCTTTGTGGGTGTGTCATGCCATCACCAGTCATACCAGTGGTACAACCAGTAGTTAAATTACTAAAGCACACACAAAACCTATTAATGTTGTTCTCAGAGTGCATCAAGAATAATGCATTTGACTTAAAAATGCTAGATGGCTAGATAGAGGGTCAGATTGAGACCTCACCACCATATTCTCTCAAATTTCTGTGGTAAAACACTGAGATAATAGTATAGTAGTATGAGTACTATAGTCTACCATCTTTCTAGATGTGCTGGATACTCCTCTGTAAAAAATAAGACACACCAGTCAAGTACATGCCCTGGAAATTCATTTGTGTGTCTCTGACCAATACCACACTTGGGAGTTTGTTTTCACAGTTTTACCTGATTTTGTGTTCTCACTTTATCTTTTTGCATTCTTGATTTTCTCTCACATATCCCTTTAACTTTGTGTTTTTTCAAGCCAAGACAGAGAAGGTACCACAGAAAGACCAGGAAGAAGTCAGGGAACAAGCCAAATGTCTGGGCTTCCAACAGCCTCCACTTTTCACCTACACACAAGCAGGTTCGTCTAATATTACTGAAACTTGTGTGACAGCAATTTAGATCAATAATAATTACACCACTAGTGCATGTCAGTCTAAGTATGGATTCATTAGACAGTTTGAATGTTCATTAAATAGTCATTTCTACTTTTCCTCATGCAGAGTTGTGTCCGGAGCAGAGTGAAACCACCAAAGAAACTGAAGAATAACAGATCCATGATCATTAAAATGTTTAGAAATACAGTATGTGGATGCATGTGTGATTATTGCTTTAATACAGCATGTGGTGATAATAATTGTGGGTACTGTAAGAATATATGAAAATATTCTAAAGTACAAGAAAGAAGAGTGTAGACTTTGTTAGCTATGCTGTAATACTGTAATATATTCTGGGGCTCTAAATGAGCATTGTCCAACCTGAGGCATTAAGATTTATAACAGAATTGAAGCATGGTTCAAAGATTTAAAAAGAACACAATCTCTTCCTTTCTTATGTCAAACTAAAGTGTGAACTCAAGGCTTTAATGCAAGAGTAACACATTTTATTTAACAATTTTATTTGTTTCAATTCAATTCAAAGGACTTTCCCAGTGGGTCAATTTGACAAGCAGAGCACATCTCACACACACATCTCAACAATGTGTTTCTTCTTTATATGTCGTGTGTTTATTTGTATAGGTATATAATATGGACTAATGCCACACCACATAATTGATAGTTTAAGCTAATTTCAAATACATGAAATTCAGTGGTGGGATTTTGTCAACATCCTGCCAAAAAATTTGAATTGCTTGACCAAATGTCATAATTTTTGGCTTTTGTCTCTTTTTGTTACATTTCCATCACAGCTCAACAGTGAAAAACTGTCTGAGGAACAATGGCGGCACTAGAGTATTTTTTGTGGTTCAACTATGGTGGGGCTAACCCATACAGCGGTGGGGCTCAAATCAATGCCAGAATTTCAATGTGAATATATATTCAATGAAACAACACCCTCCCACAGCTAGAAACACTCACACACACACACACACACACACACACACACACACACACACACACACACACACACACACACACACACACACACACACACACACACACACACACACACAGAGAGAGAGAGAGAGAGAGACGCTAGTTAGTTAATACTGTAGTTACGTTAACAGAACAGCAGGTGGATACGACTGAAAATTCGGCAGATATAGAAGGCGATGAGACCAATATAAGATCACAGTGGGCCAATACGGCAAACTTTGACACACAGATCACCCAATTCAACACAACACAATACTACCACACAACAGCCAAGAGTCAAAACACATCTCCAACAAATTAAATATGCTAATTAAGCAATAAGACCGCAGCAAGGAAGGAACAGACAACACACAAAACGCAATAACAAAGTCAGCAAAGTTTCCAAAAACAATATTAAAACTCACCAGGTTGAGATTTTCAAATGAGTACAATCCGCCGGTTTTTTTTCCGCTCACATGAGTGACGTACGGACTGACAGGTTCCCCACTGATCTCAGGGACAGTGACAGTCTATGTTGATTAATAATAACGGCGATACTGGAGGCCGACTCTTAATGAACCCAGATCAGTGACAGTTGTGATCGCAGCTGCCTGAATGCCGTCACGACGTGGAGGCGCTGTTGGACTCCGCACTTTTCTTGGTTGTTTTATGGTAGGGCTAACGGTAGGGCTAACACAATTCTTGATGGGGCTATACTAGCCCAGCCAAGCCCTACCCTGGCGCCGCCTATGCTGAGGAAACACTAAGAGTTGATGCTAAAAAGACAATAAATGTGTTAGATATCACTTGACTAACCTGACTAACTCAGACTGCTGAAGCTCAATAGAAGCTTTACATATACTTTTACATGACTTTGTGGACACACTGTGGATACAGTCCTCCATCACTTCCATTGAAAACACAATTGAAGGAGATCTCTAAACATTCAGTCTGAACAGGAGGAATTTGTTTTAGGGCACATTTGAAAAATTCAGAATCTTTCCTTTAAGTTTGACTCTTTAACTTCTGCAGAGGACCAAGCCATTGAACACTTTAACACATGCTCATATTCATAACAAATGGCATTTTAGTTTATAACTGTGGAATTATTTTGTCATGAAATGTCATTCTAATTCTAATGCTTCACTTTTCACAGAAATTTAACTATTTTTCCATTTAACCAGCAGATGTCGCTGGCACTCAGCAAAACTATTTACTATACTGTATATGGACAGTTTAATGTAGCTCTATCTTATCGGAACATGCGGTTTTCATACGGCTAACGTTAAAAAACAAAAACAAAACACTGGATAAGCCTTGAACCACTAAACCTAGCATTTGAGTACCCAGGCTATTTATCTGTCTGTCTGCCTTAAAACATCCATGCACTATTCATCATGCTTTATTACCACGAAAGCCAACACAGAATATTAGTTAGGGAGGTTTTTCTATCTGTTTTCCATCTTAAGTAGTAGTTAACAACTGAATTAAAACGAAAAATATTTAATAAGTAGCGTTTAATAATTCGTTAAAATTGATTAGTTTCTTGTGTTAAACGCGATTTTACAGTCTTCCCACGGGACATTGAACGCTGCACAACTAGGCTATATCTCGCGAGACTTCCCTTCGACAACATTGTACGTGGCTTCACAGCTGAGCAGAGTACTGGGAGTGTTTACTGGGTTCTACTGGTTTAAGCTAACATTACAGAAATGCGTGTTGACAACGTACGAAGGTCAAATAAATGCTGCGTGTTGTGAGTTAATGCGTTTGAGTTCGAACACGGAGCGGTAACGTTAGCTTCCTCGTCACCCAGCAGCAGCAGCAGCAGCGCAGCCTGACTGATCATCCAGCCCCGGGTTGATATGGCAGAGAGAGGGTCGACGGGTGAATTCTCCGGCTCTCTGACGAGCTCGACTCTTCCTCCGCCGAGGACCCGCATCTTTAAAATCATCGTGATCGGGGACTCCGGGGTCGGGAAGACCTGCCTCACTTACCGCTTCTGTGCCGGCAAGTTCCCCGAAAAGACCGAGGCCACGATCGGTGTGGACTTCAGGGAGAGGCTGGTGGAGATCGACGGCGAGAATATCAAGGTGGGCACTGGCAGCCTGGCACTGTTACTGGGAGAACTGGGTGCTGGCTGCTTGTTATGATGTGGGAAACAGAGTCATGCAAAAGTCATTGTGTAGAAACAGTAGAGCCTCCACCCCTGTGTGTTCACTCTGCAGCAGGGCAGTGTCAATGAGCATGCTTGATATCACTTGCACACATGCAGCTGTGATGGGTACTGAACAGCCTCACTGCAGCAGCTGAGGGTTAGGTGCCTTGCTCAAGGGCTCATCAGTGGTGGATGCAGAGGGAGAAACACCTACTGGATTTGTTGGGACTATTTTTGAGCACTAATCCATACTTGGAGTTCTATTGAGTATTTCTGGCAGCAGGGTGGTGTGTGTGGGATTGAGCCAAAAGAAACTACAGTGTGTGTGTTGATGTTGAATAAGGAACATGTCAGTCAGTGTAACAGTGTGGCTCATGGCTGTGTTTTAATGAATAAACAATCTTAGTGGAATCAGTTAATTATTGTTTTTTTAATTCATTTCCTCACTGTACCACCCCACACAGATCCAGCTGTGGGACACTGCAGGCCAGGAGCGCTTCAGGAAGTCCATGGTGCAACACTACTACCGTAATGTGCACGCCGTCGTCTTTGTCTACGACGTCACCAATGCCGCCAGCTTCCGCAGCCTCCCCGCCTGGATCGAGGAATGCAAGCAGCACGCTCTGGGCACAGAGGTTCCGAGGATCCTAGTGGGGAACAAGTGCGATCTCCAAGACTCCATCCAAGTGGGCACGGATGTGGCGCAGCAGTTTGCCGACGCCCACTCCATGCCACTGTTTGAGACATCTGCAAAGAACCCAAACAGCCAGGGAGACGGAAGCTGCGGAAACAGTGACCACGTCGAGGCTATTTTTATGACGGTTGCCCACAAGCTCAAGTCTCAGAAGCCTCTGGTGTTAAGCCAGCCGCCCGGAGGATCAGGGGGCACCATCAACCTGAGCAGGGGGAGGGATGATAGTGGAGACGGGGGTAGGGGCTGGGGCTGCAGCAGCTGCTGAGGGAGAAAGATGGAGACAAAGAGGAAGAGGACCTCAGCCTCAAGGATGGATCAAGTAAAACGGTTTCACAATCAGAAACACACATACAGTATGAATGTGTCCATTAAGACAGAAGCACAAGCTCGTGCTCACATTTCTAAATGACCTTAAATGTTTTTTTGGGTTGTATTTACAGTATGATTGTTGTTTTTCTCGGAACGCCAAAATCTACTGTTGGTTCATGGAAATGATTCTGAACTTGGCCAAAAATCAGATTTTGGGTCAGTCCTGAGCCAGTTGACCTACCTACATGGGTTCAGTGGCAGAAAACATAGAGACACAGTGGCATTAATAAATAACGTAAAGAGCACCTGAGATTGTTGGGAGGAAAAAGTGTCATCCACGGAAATGTCTTTCTTTATGACAGCTTGTGAGATGTCCAAACGTCTGCCTCTTGTGGGAACAATGAGCCGAAACAACTTCCACTGTCACACATCAGCCAAAAAAATAAAGTCCAGACAAAACCAACATCTCATCGTGAAGAAGCACCTACTGGCCAGGATACGCAACTTGCATTAATTTTTTATCAGGAAATTAAAATGTGACTTTTTTTATGCCAATTGATGGAAAGAGGAAAAAATAACAGAACACCTTACATTATAATACAATCCAACATTACAGGCTACCACATATGTGACATGTTATTTATATAATCAGTTACCTGAGAAGATCAACTCTGCTAGTTTTTAAGTTTGTGGTAATGTGGTAATGCCCACATATATATATTAAGGTGTTTGTGTTATTTTTTCCACCTTCTGATTCAACCATTTTATTAAAGGTACCCTGTGGAGTTTCCTTGTAAAAAACACTCATGTTTACATTCAGTGTTTCTCACCAGTGTATCTTTGAAGCCTAGTAAACACACTCTGCAGGGTACCTTTTTTAGTCTTGTTGAAAACCTTTTACTCTTTAAAAACATATGTGCATTATTATCTTGGGGGAAATGGTTCATATGTAACCTTTGTTTGTAACCCATTGGAAGCTCACTGTAGACTTGTAATCAACTGAGAAAAAAGGGATAGTGGTAAAATCCACTGGAGGAATCACATTCCCTTATTAGGAATCAAGATGGAATATTGAATTACTTCCTTTTTTAAAAACATATCACACAATAAATAAAAATGTCACTTAACAACCCCAAGTGGTCCCTTTTAAGAGCAGTTGGCAGTTATACAACATTATATTAAAGGTACCCTGTGGTGTTTTTGTGAAAAAAAAAAAACTAAAGCTCTGCTCTAGGCCTGTCACAATAATTACATTATTGACTTATCGTACAGGAACGTCATTATCAACATGTCTATATATGGACTTATAATATGATACATGGACATGACCATTTTTTTTACCTCAATATTGCCACACTTCACATTAGCAGCTAAGAGGTAGTTTGCATTTTTTCACGCCAGTGTAGCACCCACTCTCCAATCCGTTGCATTATTATACTATTATATTATCATTATATCAATGATATAACATGATCTTCAATTGACAATAATATTGTTTATCGCGATTATTTCAGAGACAATATATCGTCCAACAAAAGTAGTTATTGTGACAGCTTTACTCTGTTCTAGAGGTCTAAAAAACTTACTGAGTGCATTTATTCTCAAAACATTTGCAAAGCTGAATTTAAAAAAAAAAAAATGAAATCTTGCAACGTTTACTTTCACGGTTGTTAGTTTGCCGTCTTCTCCTTTGTTGTCACATTACTGCCACCAAATGGCAATCGGCAGAATAGTGTGAAATCATGGGTTCGGTGTGTAATTGCATACGATACGAACAAAATGGGGGGCCCATTTTTTGAAAACGCTGCTCTGTAACACTGTTCGTTCTGATAAACTCCACAGGGCACCTTTTAATGGATAGGTTAAAGTAATTAACGGCTAGCAGATTAAGAGTGGACCCATCTTCACAAACCCAATACATGAGATTGAGAGTCATATATTAAGATGTTTATTCCTACAGTCGGTGATGAGGGAATATCTTGGGAATAAAGGGTGATAAAGGATACAAAGGGAACCTGTAAGAATAAACTCTAGAAAAAAAAAGATGTTAGCTGCGTACAAGAACCTGATTGGTTAACTAGAGCATAGTACTGTGTAGGCTAGCCAGTGAATCAAGCAGTACCTCTCAGTGATAAAGGCTTTGTAGTGTGCACCTCTTGGGCATCTCAACATGTACATGGATGTCTATATACCCACTACTTTTTTTCCTGTATGTAAGCTTGTGATACAATACTCAGCATGTCTCACAAACACTGTTAAAGCTGACTTTTAAAGTCTTCATAAGCCATGACACACCTGAGGCTGAGGCCTACACATGTCTAAATTATTCAGTTTTCTTTGGCCGCAGCTGGTCCTGTGGCTCCTCTGCCGATCAACCCCAGGTTTAGCTGTACATTAACGTGTTGTTGAAGGACTATCAATCAAACCAAATGGCCTTCTCTCAGGACTCGCTGTTCAGAGGCTACGCACAGGAATCGGGGAGAATACGAGCGTCTCTGCAACGTGACGTGTAAGACAGTGGAAGACATCATGTGGGCGTTTTATTGTACTAAATTTGCTGCTTTTTATGTTCAATAAGTGTCCTTTGTTTTCAAGAAATGAACATCCCACCCCTCCACCCCCAGCAAATATCCAAGAAAGAACATGTTAGTCAACTGTATTGACTACTGGGGAAAGGAGAAAAAGGGAGATGCTTGCAATGGTTTTGTCATGCGTAACCTTGCAATAAACTACCCTGAGCATTTCAAAATGTGGAGTCGTATCTTTGTAGAGGCATAAAGTTGACCAAATGGTAACAGCTCAGTCAAGTTTTATTAATTAAATACTCATAAAATGTCAAAGATCACAGTCACACTGCATACAGACAATCTGGTTTTGTTTCCACACATACAAACATAGAACTTGGCAAGGTTTCAATGAGTCTATCTATAGAAATCTTTGGTCAGGGAGCAAATCGGTTAATAAGCACAAACCACTTGCATATGTCATATAAATATCTCTTTACAGCATTCCTGTTTTTCAAGATAGAAAAAAAGTATGAAATGTGTAGGGACTTCTTAAAGGCATTACAATCCCTAATCATTTCATTTAGTATGAAGAAACAGAACAAGTAGGAACACTTTCTTTGATGTAAATGTGTCAGGTTAGTCTGCTGTATGGAGGCAGTTTGGAGGGTTCATCCTCCTCCTCTCTGCTGGCCTGGTCAGTGGGCTGAGCTGGAGAGTAGAAGAGCCTGTCATCACCTCCTGCTGGACAAAGAGGGGAACTCCATCACATACTGACTGCTGAGAGCAAAGCTTCACCAATCAAATGGTAAAATAAGCGGCAACGGTGGCTAAGAACATTTAACAGTAGTCCTTACCTTGCCGGGTAAACACCATCTCAGTGTCCCCGGGATCACACTGAGGAACCAGAGTCTCCTGAAACATTACAAATGCGACAGAAAAGTGAGTCAGGTTTAAAAATCAAAGCTCTAATTTGCTACAAAATTAATGTTTTGAAAGATAAAATCCTTGTTCTCAGAAAAATCAACAAGACTAGCTGAGCAAATAACTGAAATCTACAGTATGTCCTGGCAGAAGCATCTCTGGTGGGGTTTAAAACAAACAGCAAACTAGCATGACTTGAGGCTCAAGCCTACAGTACGTGGGAGAACCGTATAACCGACGGCCAAACACTTTTGTCAAAATATTTCAGTTTAATTTAGCCTCATTACAATTCCTGCCCTGCTAGCACAATTAGCTAACATAGCTAACATTTGCTCAAGTGTGTAGCACTATGTGTTCCAGTAGTCTAGCGATAGCTTGGGTCTGAGGTAGGGAGGCGTGTTTGCAGAGTGTGAAAGACAACACCCTGCAGTCCTTACCTGGAAGATCCTGGCTACAAACAGAAAAGATGGTGTTGACCATAAGCTGCAACTCTGGGCTTCAAACCGGATCCAGTAAAACCAATGGCTCACTTCATCTTTCTTTATATGCAGTGTGTGGTTTCGAACACAAGGTCAGTAGAGACCGCGACTGATCATTTCTCGAAGCAACCATAATTAGGTACAGCTAGTATAATGCAGATATAACGTTACCTCCAAGTCACTACATTAATATAGTGGGTTATAGAAGAAGCCTATTAAGGAATGGAACATTCACGGTGTAGTAGTTCTTTCACACCTGTGTGGGAGCCAAGATGCTACTACATCACAGGCTAACATTAGTGGCTCTGTCTGGCTTTTATTGGATTTAGAGAAGTTTTCAGTCCAGCGACTCCAGGTAGCAATACATCCTCATTCCTAACGCTTGTTCTTTTGCAAAAGTAAAAACGAAATACTGTTAGAAAATAAAAACAATATTGCATAAATCTAACCAAGCTTGTTCTAAAGCTGCTAGCAACAGTATCTTCAGTGGGAAAACAAAACAGACAGTCGCCGGTAGGAAATGAAAAACGTGGTGAAGCATCAGTAACTAATGGGTTTCCACACTTAAATTACTTGATTTATGGATCATCATACAAAAGGCCTTCTTTACTGAACACAATTCGGCATGACTGTTCTTCCCTACCAGTCCAGTTCTGGAGTCGTAGCAGCCACAGCAGGGGAGACTACGGCAGCCGACGTAGGCGATGAGAGAGGAGAGCACCAGGCTGATGGTGCAGGTCAGCAGTATGGTGGCATTGGCTCCCTTCACCATTCTATGAAGCACGAACGTCTGAGCGGAGAGAAAAGCAATGTTTGATAGAACACACAGTATTTGTTAGTTAATTTATCATTCATTTTTCACTCTACAGACCTAAAACTATGAAAATTGGAATAATAAAATATTAAAATAGTATGATCTGTGTGTGCGTGTACCACTTCCGGACTGTCGTGATGGTGGAAGACCTCTTCATCCTCCTCCCCGTACGTGAGTGTCAGGCAGGAGTAACCTGATATAAAAACAGCCGCTGCACAGGACAGTCCTGCTGCCAGCACCATCACACTCACCTGGAGGAACAGGTAGACAGCCATGGAATGACACTGTGTGTGTGTGTGTGTGTGTGTGTGTGTGCGTGTGTGTGTGTGTGTGTGTGTGTGTGTGTGTGTGTGTGTGTGTGTGTGTGTGTGTGTGTGTGTGTGTGTGTGTGTATAACAGAGAAAAAGAGTGTGCATTCCTCACTATCTAACTGATAAATACTTCATTCCGTCAAATTTATTATAAATAATTGAGTCATTTTTTTTAAAGAAGACTGAATGTCAAAACTGTCTGATTCCAGCTTCTCAAATGTGAATATGTTCTGGTTTCTTTTGTCTTCTATGTATCTTTGAGTTGTGGACTGTTGGTCAGGACATTGGAAGACATTTGAGGACATCACCTTGGGCTGTGGGAAACAATTACTGACATCTGTCACTATTTTAAATACAAACAACTAATCGATAATTGGGAAAATATTTGACAGATTAATCGATAATAAAAAATCATCTTTAGTGGCAACCTCATTCAATTCCTTAAAAGGTGTGTTACCATACTAATAATACAGTAGTGCCAGCTATGCCTTTCCCTAAACAAGAGAGGGCCAAAAGAGAAGAGACAAGATCACTGGTTGAACTGCTTCTAATCAATTATCCCACTGACCATAAGCAGTTTCTGTGGCATTGTACCATTTACATTAACTCCAAGAATTTTCTGTTTGGGAACACTTGGAAGTTTTGTCGGTTATGTAAATCCTGTGGCAGGAAGGCGCCACACCCATTCCATTACACATCACCACATTGTGAATAGCTGAGTGTTACTGATAATGCTTTTGTAATGTGTTGTTCTGCAGAAACATCAATACTGATGATCTGTTTGGTGAATGAGTTCCCCTACAACTTATATTGTTTCCTCTTCTTTCAGTTGTTTAAATACCTGAAGCTGTCATCAAAGCATGGATAACATGAGCATGTCCAAATAGATGTTTTACACACGGAGCACAGCAGCAATAACTTAACTAATACAACAACTCTTATCTGCTTTTTTTCCTGTTCAAAACTGTCCAATAGTAAAGGCTCAGTTCACCCACATGACTAAAAACATACACATTTCCCCTCCTTTCCTCTAGTCTCTCCATGCAGCTACTGATACTTTGGTTTATCTGTCCACATTTTCATACATCTGTTCAGATTTTTCAGAACAATACGTTCAAGCAACAATACCGAATGTGCCAGATTTTTGTGGGTTTTCATGTGCAGGGAGGGTGGAGGACACCAAAAGTTTGCCTGTAGGGCACCAAAGCATCCCGCATCTATCTTGGTGACTCTTGTTTCCCTTTAACACAGTGGAGTTACGGCTTATTGGATTATTGTTTAGTCATAAGAGATGTGATATGGCTTTCAGATGAAGACAAGGGGGAAACAAATCAATGTGGCCACACCAACCCAACAATAAATATATCTGTGCACACCACTACTGAGGAAAGGTAGACAATGTTTTATTAATGGATGCTCAGGTTCCTATAAGAAAATTATAGATTTATATCACAAAAATACCTGAAACTTACAGAACCTTTGAAAGGTAAAGTCAACATACACGAGTAGTATCAAGAAAGCATCACATGACTTACCAGTACTGAGTTTTTCCTTTGGGAGGCAAACAGCGCCAAAACACCTGGAGAGGCCATGATCTGAAAGCAAGTGAGAATATATAATCTGAATGAAATGAAACATGAGTTAAACACTGGAGGATCTGTCCTAATGAAAACTGATATCTCTCACACCATTCCATCTAATAATATAGTGGTGCCTTGTTTAATCATCATAGGCAATAGTTGTTATAAAGAGACTAACTGGCAAACCACTAGTACAGCAATGATGATTAAATATTGGCCTATAGTAAAATGAAGACAATAGTTGACTAATGTGGGACAACTCAACTCAAGTGCATTTATCTCTTCTTCTATTCAGTTATTTTAAAGCTAACTAGTATATGCATATTGTGTAAGTTATATTGTTTAAAATGATACGCTACATACAGGCTACTAGTTCTTTAACCTAAAAACTATGGGTATGCACATTTCAGAAAGTTTTGGTATTTCTAAGAATAAAAACTAGTGTCCCACATTACAAAATCTACACATTCTGAAACAATTTGTCGCAATATGTACAATATCCAAACAAGGAAACATCTCAGGTATTTCATAATGATATTAGGTGTTGATATACTGTACTGGATTTATATGTGAATAAGGTAAACAAGTCAGAATTGCAATGTAATTTACCCTACACATAAAGGAGTAAAGTTGCAGTAAAATATGTGTGTATGGTTGGTAATACTAGTAGTTGGAGTGTGTGTGATAGGGTGGATCAGGGTAATGTGGGACACTTTTTGCAATTCTGACTTTAAATATGAATCTAATACATTATATCAACACCTAATATCATTATAAAATCACTGAGATGTTTCCTCGTTTAATCAGAAGACAATTTTTAGATATTGAAACATATTCCTGTAGTTAAGTGATATACTGGAGTCTAGTTGTCCCACATGACCCCTAACACCCTACTGGGGGAATATCTCACCAGTCCTCCCCACACCGGTGTCCTGGTGGTACTCAGCGGGGTATCCTTGCGGAAAACAGCGTCCATGAACCCGCAGACCACACAAAGACCCGCGCAAGCTATCTGGAGGATACCGAGAATGAGCACACTCCTCTGGTTAAAAATGAAGTACCTGTAGCGGTCCATCTCCAGGTGTTCACCCGCTAGAAAAGACGAGTGTACAATACAACACAGCCTGCAGTGTTTATTTAAAAGCTTGTGGGCGAAACTTCAAGTTCGCTTGAGGCTCGTTGTGTTTTTTTGAGGCCCCTGTGTTAAAAAACATGAGTCTCGGTGGTGATAACTGCAGAAAATGTGTCTGAAGATTAAATGTTTTCATTCGAGAAAAGCTACATGTAGAGTATTATTGTCCAGTGGTGTGTGAGTTCCGGGCAGCAGGCTGGTTTCACTGTCGGTTCAGCAGGTAGGAAGTTTATCCATTAACCTGGCTCTCCAGCAGCAGGTGCACCTTGAAGCTTTGTGCCCTGAGTTTAGACTCTCAGGCGGACATGGGTTTAAAAAAAAAAAAAATCAGTATGAGGCTAATTCTGGATGTAAAACTCAGGAACATTCATGTATATAATCTCAATTTCTGCATATTGCACTTAAAATATTGCAGATTTATTTACACAAAGATCCAGATTACTGTATATAGTATTTTATTTTATAGTAAATGGTAAATGGACTGTACTTATGTAGCACTTTTCTGGTCTGATCACTTTATCCTATTTTGTCTTATTTGTTGTTGATTCTGTTTTTAGTACACTTTCACCCTTCCATTGCTACTTTTTTCCAAATTAAATTTTTTCCCAAGAGGGATCAATAAATATACACCTTATCTTATATTAAATAAAGAAAATGGTAAATTCAGAGTAAAAATTGTATCGACTCATATATTTTTTAATCAACTCCTTATAGTTTGTCTTCTACTTTCATCTGGTTAATGTTGGCCTTGTTACTGCTCTGTGTTGTATATCTTTGCTTTGTATTGTATGACCTTTGCTTTGTTTGTCAAAGCACTTTACAAACTTTTTTTTTTTTAAAGGTGCTCTATAAATAGTTTTTATTATTATTATTATTATTAAGTTACATGAAGTAGACACTGAAAATGACATTATGTTACCTTTGTATGGAAAACATACATGAAAAGTTAAATAATACTGACTTTGGATTTAAGATGGCTAAGCAAGCTTTTAGCACTGCAATTGTACACTTTAACATTGATATCCTTTCTCAGACTTAAATTGAATCATTCATTATAATCTGCAAACTAATAGCAATTCATTAAAGTACTACTACGTATTTATGTACAGTATAGTTACTTTTTTCCCAGGTACTCACATTTGACAACACTATGAAAAATTAAGTTTCCCATTGTATATATTTTACAACTTTTACAAAAACTCAATTAAAAGAGGTCCAAAATCTTCATTTTTAATACAGATAGCAAGATGAAACAATACAATTTTTATTAGATAAATAGTAATAAGTAATAATGGCAAAAATACACAACTCATTGCATCTTATGACAAATGAGGCACATGGATAGATTCATTTTTTAAATCTTGGACTTTATTTTATATGGTAATCAGGTTAGAAAAATGGAACCAGCTCACATGTGTTTCCTGTAGTAGATCTCCCATAATTCTCTTTCCAACTTAAATTACTAATCACCTTTACAAATCCCAGGAAATTCAGCTCGTTACCTGTTTCACATATTATAAATAGTCGCTGTATACGTTTGTTTATCTTTAAGCTAAGTGAATAACGTTTACAGATGTAAATGTAAATGGGTCAGACAGCTAGATTAGTTCAAAATGAAGTGTGAACTAAACAACTGAAACAGAACAGGTAAATACTGTGCAGTACAAATAGTGCTGTTAAAGTCAACACCATGCTGAGTAAATGAATATGATTCAACTGCAGCTGCTGTGTAAAACAACCTACGTACAGTGGAGAGGATATACAGACAGAAACTGAAACCAATAGTTGTAATTTGTCACACTGTAAATTTAAAAAGCAACAAACATGAGCGTGTGAATCTTCAGTTTTTTATGAGTAATACAAGATGAGGAACTCAAAGGACATTTCTGTCAGAACAGCACCTGCAACCACTTACGTTTCTCCTCTAATAACATTTGGTGTCTTGCATAGTTCTTGTGTTGTTTTAGCCCTGGATCTCCAAGACCTGAAATGCTCAAGCTGTATTTCCATTTGAATACCATTTGAAGCACAGTAACTTCTCCCATATGTGTAGTACGGTATGCAGCTGTAAGGGGGGGGATAATGCTCCTGGAATTTTGTAAGGTGGTAGGTAGCACAGGTAGAGGGGCGCCTTATTGTCCAGAAGTATTCATCTGTATCCTCATTGGCCGACGGGAGCCTGGAACACCGACAGCTCCTGCTTGTACCAGTCGGGGGCTTCTGGGCCGTTCTTCCCTATTGGACTGTGATCGTAACCATAGGCGACCGTCAGCTCCTCGTCCTTTTGAACTGCCCTTATGGTTCTGATGCACTTTATTGGCCCAAAACGAGGGTGGACAACCCTGCACAGACCAAAAACAACTTTCAGAAAAGAAATACAACCACACTAAATGATCATGATTTCCTAATGAGATAAATTATATGATGGGGAAACTATAATACTAGCTATAAGCATGTTTAGGGCTGGGTATCGGTACTCGATATCTCTAAGATATCAACCGAAATAAATCGATACCAAGTAGTATGAAAACATCACCTGTCAAATGATACCTGTAATCAATCCTTTTTGCACCCAAAGCTAGAAAATATTCTTACTCACAAACGCAAGTGCACGAAATGTGTAATGTATCAAATGAGGTACTCAGTACGCAGTTGGTATCAGTATCACTTTAAGGGTACTTGGATTGGTATCATCATCTTTTAAACCATACCTAGCCTTAGGCATATTATACTTTATTAAATATTTGACAGCAGAGAGATGAAAGAAATTTGGGAAAAGACAGATGGAGCCTGACATGATATAATAAGCCCCACTTGGACTGGAACCACAGACAATGCGGTTCATGGTCAGCACTTTGAACCCAAAGCCAAAAGGTACCACCAGGGTACCCCATAATGGCAAAATGATCATTGTGTGAGCATCTAAATTAATCATTTGTAAAAACAACATATTACTGTATTTAAATGTGAGATACTTTATATGATTTCATTGTCTTAGTAGACCTCTTACTTTCAGTTTCAGATGTTTGCCCTACATACACTGAACATTTAAGTGGAAGGCTAAATTAAATGTAACCTTTTGCATTGACCTTGGTGCACCATACTCCGGAAGTTCACAATTATTTATTGGTAAAACAAGTTCAAACACCTCCAGAATCAATTTTTTTCATTATTCATCAATCATTCATGCTTGATTTAAGAATGACAGATAGGCAAATAAAAAAAACAATAACATTTTATTCAAAGGTAATTGCCCAACCGTGCTTCAACTTGAATGGACACTTTGATTTTCATTGCTCAAACACAGGTAACCCCAGCTTCTTACAGATGTAATGTTAGTGGAATTATTATTAAATAAGTAGACTGTCATGTTTGATCAAATTTGATCAGCCTGACACCTGACATGAACTGCATTACAATTTCACAATTGGAATTACAAGGATAAAGTAATCGAAATGACAACAACTGCTACCACTCTTTGGCAACCAGAGCAGTGGAACAAGCTGCATAAACAAAACCAACATGTAACTGGCTTTTACAGTATGGAAGAGGTCTATGACTTCAATCAGAACTCATGATACATGTATATACCCAGGGCCATTCCTATGTGCAATTATATCACAAAGATCCAATTTTATTGGCACGAACACACTTTCCTAACCCTAACCCTAGTTCTGTTGCCTGGGAATGGGAATGGGAACGGCAACTTCATAAGCCAACAAATCTTTATCAAAATCTGACGTTCCAAAAGGCCCCAAATCAAAGCACCAAAGACAGCGCTGTGCTGACAGGCAGACAGACAGCTGATTGACAGCGGTGGTATTGAACAAGCCAAGTGCACTTTCTCAGCCAGTACCACACTCTAACATAAACGTAATAGATATGACAGTCTACAGCACAACACAAAGTCCATCTACAACTCTGCAGGCAGTCCGACTGACGTCTTCCCAACCAAAATGTAAATTATTAAATTATTTTACTCACCAAATGTGGTCCCAGCTGAGCAGGGCCTGCTCTGCCTGCTGGTTTAGTTCAGTCCATTTTGATCCTCCATAAAACAAATAACCTGAACAGTTATACTAGGTACATATCACGGTCCCTTATTAAAACTTCACCCTCCTCTCCTTTCCTTCATGCTATTTTATTATACTAGCTTCTTGTGAACCACTTGGTCGTTGGAGAAAGCCACATGGACCCCCGCTGATTATTCGGTTCACAGTGAAGTTTTTTGGCCCAGCTGGAGCCCTGGGTTGCCCCTCCCCATGCACTCTCACCTGTTTTAAGTAATAACATAATCATACTCAACTAGTAGTAAGTAATTCCTGCTTAAATTCTCATTCCTGGCATTCTTTATTTCAGCGAGCTAGAATCAAGAATGACTTACTAATGGA
Organism: Scomber scombrus; assembly: GCF_963691925.1. NCBI lineage: Eukaryota > Metazoa > Chordata > Actinopteri > Scombriformes > Scombridae > Scomber > Scomber scombrus. The sequence goes on from NC_084978.1 coordinate 29,385,772, forward strand.
CACTTATCAGAGCTTGCTTATTTCTAGACTGGAACAAACTTATTTTAAGGTTTCTTTATCAAGTAAAACTATCTTGCTGCATGGACAGATAATTTCACTTGCATTGAGTCATTTTCTGCTGAAATTAAGTATTTTTTTCTTATATTTCAGTTGGTGTTTTTTGCAGTGTGGTGAAACGGTTTTGTCAAATCAAAGACTGAACTCACGGGTCATATTTGCAGTTGGGGGTGAAAGAGTGATTGGCCTTGTGACCCAAAGAGGCGCAGTATCTCTCCAGCTGGTCGAACGGCTGAGGCACGTCTAGCACGGTGTCTTCGTCCAGAGAGATCGTGTTGCCGTTCATCGCCCAGTCTCTGCTGTCCACCTGAGCGGTCCACCAGGTTACAAACGGTTTCAATTAGGATCGACGCAGCGAGGGACAACCGTGAAAAACGACACATTACATCATCATTGTGTCTGTCATACCTCAGAGTGTGTGATGCGTACTCCGTTATAAAAGGCCATCACGGTGTCCGCCTCGGCGTCCGTCTTTGCAAACAGACCCTGTCCTGCTCCTTTGATCACAGAGTCTGCCACAAACACCCTGTATACACCCAATATGGTGAGAATATGAACACCAGTCCTCAAGTGACTTATGACATCATTCTTTAAAAGGCTGACCTACCTCTGGGTCTCATAGGGGTCATGGAGCAGAGTGTGGGTGCCAATACAGGTGGATGTGGACTTGTCATATGAGTAAATAGCACCTGCAAAACACAGTGTATCAAATTAGAGACAATCAGTTTCAATCAGTGCCTTTCTCCAATGCAGAACACAACAAACTGAGTGAAATCACAGCGAGATCCATCCGTTTTTCAGCACATTACATTTGATTACTGTAGTGGCAGTTTGTCCTTAACTTGAAAAATAAGAAATAAATATCTTTCCGATTATTTTATAATTTTTTTCAAGCAAACAGACAAATAATTAACGGTTTATTATTAAATCTAAACAGAACAACAAATAGCTCCAACAATTACTACAGGACTGAAACCATTAAAACCCAAAATGAAGAGCACCATGATGTCAAAAACCTATGTAATCAATTAGCTACATGTGGCAGACGCTCAATTATAATTTTTTAACATTAAGATTCAACCTTAAGTCATGTATAAAAAAACTGATTTTGAGAATGAAGTCATATTACATGAAAGATGTGTATAAAATGTTGTAAAAAATGAATAAAGTTGTAATTTTTCAGTTTCTTTGAGGAAAAAAAGGCATAAAAGCTGGTTTCAGAGTAAGATGTTGTATGTTCTGCTTGTTGGTAGATTAGATTACATGTGCATGGTTTCAGATACAGTCTTAGAACAGTTCATTTTGTTTGGACTGCAGGGTCACCTTCCTCTGACTGGTAGCTCTGTATTACTGTGTTTCTCAGCTGGGCACCTTTGCTCTGATTGGGACTGTTTCCTATACTCCAGGGTGTTTCAAAATGCCACTATGCCAACAATAAACCACACAAATGGTGATATTTATATCATATTGGAAGTGTTTGTTTCAGATTTCCCAGAGAGAGAGAGACACTTCAAGGATGAACACTAGTGATTGATTTGGTAAATATTGGTCTTGTTACTGTAACTGATAGAGATCAGAGCACAGATACTTCCCTAGACATTCATTCAGAGACAGTCCAGAACAGTGTGTCTGTCAGATAGCTGTGTCACTGTGTCGATCTGAGAAGCAACCTAACATACTGCACAGCAGATCATAGTACAGGCTAGCTGACTCATACATCATGTGACTTGTTTCTTTTTCTCTGATGATAAAAGACTGATGAAACCTCAACATCATTCAGGTCAACATCACTCATATATGACACGTAGACGCTGACTGTTACAGACTATGGTTATAAAGTTTGACATACATGGGCATTTAACAGGCAAAGAGAGTTTAATAAAAGTCCTATTGTGTTGCATTATGGGAACTTTAGGACACATTATTTTTGTAGCTTAACCCCAAATCAGAGACTCAAAGGACATCAAAGCCTGCTTCAATTTTAAAAATGTCTGTCTCTTTCTCTTGGAGGTCCGACAGCTTTATTGGACTTGGAACACTAAATTGTTGGAATATCCCTTTAAGTATAACAAAGTCATTATAGCATGTGATTTAAATATCTAAAAAGCTAACACCTCATTGTAGAAACTTTTTGTTCCTGCAACACTGCCACAAAACTATGTTGGGGAAAAAATATTTCAGCTTATACCAATCTTTATTTAAATTAACTATATGATACTGTGTACTAATAATATCTCAATAAGACTGAGTTTTGACTATTGTTTACTATCTCTTCTGATATCACCAGCTGTATTTGAACATAAATAGCAATATGCTTGTACCTGAAAAAACACTGGAAGAGCAAACTAGCACTGTGTCTCAAATCACATACTTCTGTCAGAACCAGGCGGGGAGTTCTGGTCCTCTGAAATGATGCGAACGCGGAAGTGACTTAAAACTGCATTCTATCAAAGGGCCACCAGGGGGCGACCGTTTTGGTGTCAAAAAGGACTACCGTCTCCCTCCACTTCTGCTATGTAGCCAAGATGGTGACCGTTGAGGGCGAGAAGTGTCCATAGTTACACACTCAACTTTCTGACCGGTTTGAGTGTACCATCCAGGTACTCATAGTGCACTGCATTTTTCCATACTTCTAAGTGTGAACGCACTTATGCACTAAAAATATTAAGTGTAAACACAGAACTCTGTGATTTGAGATATATCATGGATCTGTTATCTCCTGAATATACAAAATGAACCAGTACAACAAACTAGTGCTGACTCAACTTCAGTGAGGCACTAGACGACATCGCTGCTTACTGTCGGGTGCGATTTCGAAGCGTGGCCTCCCAGCCTCGTTGGAGATCAAGGTGGAGAGCCGAGCCTCGATCAGCTCTCCGTCCACGAAGTTTCCGTGTAGAGCCGTGCGTCGGTCGGGGTAGATGTATGCCATGGAGGCGCCTGTCATCTCCCCGTCCTCATTCACGTCCCCAAACACGCAGCCCCCATCCTAGACGCACCACAGTACAAACCAACATGCACAACACACGCACAGTTAACAAAGATCGTTCCTAAGTGGTTTTCAGCGTAAGCACTGAGCTGACTTACAGGGTAGTAGACCCAGCATTCCCCACAGCGGTTGTTGTCTTTGTACTGGCCCTTGAACACCAGGGTTCCCTCTCCATTGAACTCCTGAGCAGGTCCGTTGAGCTCACCGTCCACATACGCCCCATGGAGCACACCCCCATCTTCATATGTATACAACCCCTGGCCCTGCAGAGCATCATCTACATAGAAACCCTCCAGGGTGCTGAGGAGAGGAGATACATAGAGAAAGGAGGGCTGCAGTGAAAAATACAGTGAGTCAACATTAAAAGCAGTCACCATAAGGCCAGTAGGGATCTATCTATACAAGCTCTGACCACTTCTAAATATATGCCTAACTATGTGTTCTGAACTGTGGAACTAATAAAACATTAGATATTTCTGATCATATATTATAGTGGCAGCACACATTCATCAGTGTATGAATGTGTGTAAATGGATGAATGTTAGCAGGTAGTGTAAAGCACTTTGAGTGGTTGGAAGACCAATAAGCTATATAGATGGAGTTCATTCACTTTGTACACTGTATTGGTGAACATTTTTAAGGAGAGTTTGAGAAGAAACAATTTCCATGAGTCAATTTTGAGAAATAAAAAGTGATAAAACTTTTTTTTTTTTTTTTTTTTTTAAATATGTAGTATTTTGAGTAAAAAGTCAAAATATTTAAAGTCTAAAGCTGTGACATTTTGTTGTAATATTTTAAAATTAAAGTCCTCACATTTCTGGAGAAATGAGTGGGAATATTTGGAGATTAAAGTCTGCTTTTTGTGAGAAAGTTGGCGATTATAGTTTTCAGATTTGGAGAAAATAGTATATGAGACAAAAGTAAGAATATTATAATATTGAAATAAAGTTAAGAAAAATCATAAAATATTGTAAGAATACTTTTTGTTTATACTTCACTGTTCTGATAACCTTCATGAGGATACAGACTGTTCCTCATGTTGTCCATCTACCTTCAAACACTGCTAAAATATAATTTAACACATACAAAGAAAAAGGGAATTACATTTGGATTACATTCTTTGAACAGTACATATAAACTGTACCTGAGCTTTTATTTTGGAGGCACACAAACAGGACTGACCTATTACTCACTGTGTTGATATCAGTAAGATCACAGCATACAGTAAGCATTAAGGGTCACTCAGCAAAGCATACTAAGGGTTAGGGTTAGGGTTAGATACCCTGCAGTCATTTTTCAGAACACACATCAGTATGTTGAGAAAGAAGCCATTCGGTCCACTAACTGTGGCTAATGTTTGTATTTCTCCGTTTTCTCTTTGCAGTACCTTCCATCAAAGAAGAAGAACTTGCCCTTGCCATTCTTCTCTCCGTGGGTGAAGTGTCCCTCGAACCGATCACTGGATGAGTAGGTCACTGTGCAGAAGCCATGGGGCTGATCATCTTCATCCAATGGACCTTAACACACACACACACACACACACAGAGAGAGCCAAGTTGAGTCTGACACTTTGACTCGACTGAATGCATTCTTGCTTTTGCTTTTGAATCTTTGTTCTCCTTGCCTCATGACACTCTTACCTGCTTTTCAGCACACACTAGCAGCATTGTACAGAGAAAACACATTCTGATCAGATTAGATACGATGCTTTCTCTAATCAAAGCACTACTGTGTGGAATATATTTAGATTTCCCCTTAGCCCCCACTCTACTCCCAAACAACCATTTATCACCGAGTAGGCCGCAACTCACATCCTTACAGATTCTGTGAAAATACATCAGACTTTATCAGTTAACCTAAACTTAACTAAGCTGTAAATGTTTCTGTAGAGATCCTCAGATATTCTTGTCAGTTAGCGTCTCTGTCACGTTCTAAACCTGCCTAAACTTTTACTTGAATGTCATCAAAGTCGAGTCAAACATTACTAAGCATGCACTCTGTCTCCATTGATTCATTTACAAGCGACACAAATAGCAGTAAGCAAAAACATGTAAAAAGATTACACTAGACCAGCGGCCAGAACCGGCCTCTCTAGGGGTTTAATATGGCCCTCTGAATAACTTAACAAAGTATGAAAACTGCAGAAAAGTAGTTCCAATGGTTCTGCTGCTTCAGAGGTGTTTGTTCCACACTGACCAGAATATCATTCTATGAAGAAACAATGAATTGCACATTGTGCATAATGTTGTCAATCAGCAGCTTTCTGTGCAAAATAATCAGTCTTACACCACCATTTTTTTGTTTTAGCAATGCTATAATGAACATATAATTATTTCTCAGTGTCTTTATTAGAATACAACCAGAACAATACAGGAAATGTGTATGCAGTATTAAAAAACAGCTTCAATAGGCTATAGTGTAAGTATTTAGTGTGACATCCGCTTACACTATAGCAATAGCAGGAACCTGGCTCTCTTAAACCTAAATGGAATGGAACCCAATGAATAATAATAATGATAATTAATAATTCATGTTACATTTTGTGTACATATTTCCTGTGTTGTCTGTTTGTGTCTTAATAAAGAGACTGAAAAATAAATATGGATGGTCATTAAAACAATAAAGCAAGTGGTGGCCTAAGACTTCTGCACAGTACTGTATATGTAATTATGCAATGGTTTTACTGGTCTGGCCCACTTAAGATCAACCTGGGCCCTGGGTATGTGGCCCTTGAACTAAAATGAGTATCGCTCACACACAAACACACACAGTTCTGAGAATCATTACACATAAAATACAAAATAAAAGTCTAGAAAAGTTATTTAATTTTTTAGACTTGACAAAAAGTTACCTGTAGACAACATTAACATTCATTTGGAGTCAGTTATCAAGCCGACTGACAATATCATTTAATTTATTCTCCTTTTAGGTTTTTTTCTTCTTCACCAACATGAAAACTATCTGATGGAGCAAAATGAATAAAGTTGAAATGATGGAGCTGCAGTGTTGGGTGGTGATACTCTATAGCTACTGCTTTCACATTACCTACAGTCATGTGATCAACTGCTTATATACACATTTAAGTTGATACAATGTCAAAATTATCATAAGCTTTGCAGGCTGGTTACTGGTGCTGAGAGTCAATTTACTCACAGTAGAATAAGTTAGGGTGGATTAAGGTATAATGGGACATTGACTAATGTGGGAAATCTAAACTCCAGTGCATTTATCTGTTTTTCTATTAGATTATTTTAAAACTAACCAGTATATGCATACTGTGTAAGTTATATTGTTTAAAATTACACATGTGAACATACAGACTACTAGTATTTTAACCTAAAAACTACGGGTACGCACATTACAGAAAGTTTTGGCAGATAAGGCTGCTTTGTATATATCAAAGTATTTCTAAGCCTAAAAACTATTGTTCCAGATTATAAAATCTACTAATTATAAAGTGATTTGACACAAGGAACATTAATATATATGCCATTTTACTTTTGAGTACAATATCTAAAAACTGTCTTCTGATTTAACAAGGAAACATCTCAGTGATTTCATAATGATATTAAGTATTGATATAGGTTAATGTATTGGATTTATATGTTAATATGGTGAACAAGTCAGAATTGCAAAAAGTGTCCCACATTACCCTGATCTACCCCACTACAATAACCACCGACTCATTCTTTTCTGTTCATTATTTTTATTATTATTATTATTATTATTATTTATTTATTTCCATTAAAATTCTCCATCACACGTGTTACTAACCAATGTTTAAAAAAGAAGCTGAGTTTGTGAGTTTTACAGCAGCAGAATCCATCATATAAATCATATAAATCATATAAATCATATAAATCATATAACATGTTTCATTTAGGAGGAAGATAAATATTGATATTATGGCAGTTGTTGACGCATGTGCTTGATACAAAGTATCCCCACACCACACCTATTCATGTGTTACACTGTTGCTAATCCTCATAAACTGGCCACACGTGTATAAAACTAACAACAGCTCATAAACACAAATAGTAGCCTTTTATCTCGTTTATATATGTGTTTATTTGCTTCCTGGTTTAATGTTTCCAGGAACCGGACAGACAGCGGGACACTGAGATAACCCAAGCCGGCCTCTCTCGCCTCTCAAACGGATTACCTCTTGAAATCAAGTCCCTGGCGCTCCAAGTTACCGCGCAGGCCCACTGACTCACTCACTCACTCACTCACTGACTCATGGAGATTTGCGGAGAAGTGATAGCCTAACACATGTTAACTCGTGTTTTACAAACGCAGTCAACAATGCAAAAGATGTTTATGTTTCTTACCTTCCACCACCTCCTCCATGTTATCATCATCGCTGTCCATGCTGCAGGAGTCTGTTGGATGTCCACAGCTCGCCTATTCCTGCTGATCCCGTCAGCATGGGGCGTCAGCTGAGCAAGGCAGGATGTGACAGCTGACCTGGCTTTCTAACCTTGATCCTGGAAGTTTGAACTTTATGATGAAATGCACAGATGGGTCACAAAATGGCACGTGTTTTATTAGTTTGGTCATTTATTTACCAGAAGCCAGTTAAAATGAGGCTATTACTATGATTATTGCACCTATGCAGACATTGCTCTTATGGGCAATAATGAGTGGCCGCTTGTTTATTATTGATGTCTCAGTTTTTATTTGTGATTGTAAAAAATTCACTAATTTTATCAATCAGTTCTCTCATATATGAGAGCAAACCAGCCAGAGATAGTAAGATCATCTGTGTTTCTTCTCCTGGAATGAAGCCATTAAGTGACAGGAGGATCTCTATACTTTGGTGAAGGGAAACTAATCATTTCAGTGTGACAGTGCAACAATCAGCTGTCAGGGTGTGCTCCTCCCCTGCTAGAATGGACCAACCATGTGGAGACGTCTCATCAGGAAGTCAAGAAGAGTATTTCTTGGTGTCTGGTATGGAGTTTTTGTTCATGTGTAAGTCTATTTTAATCAGCCAATCAAACTTTATTTATATAGAGGCTTTCATACAGGTTAATGTAGTTCACAGTGCTTCACAGTTGATTGATAAGCTGATAATAAGACACAACAAGTGAAAACAAAGAAAAGGAATAAAAACAATAAGAGATCAAAAACAAAAAACAAATTACAAAGAAAAAAGAAATAAATTAGAGTAATACATGAAAGAGAAAATAAGAATGCTAAAAAGTATTTAGAACATTTAAATAAAGTACAATAAATGAGACAAAATAAAAAAATAAATAGATAAAAATAAAAAGCATAAAGAGAAAAAGTTTATTAAAAGTAAGAGTAAAAAGGTTAAAAATAGAAAATAAAGGAGAGAGATGAAGTTTAATAAAAGCTAACCTAAAACTAGGTTAAACAAGAAAATAAAATACAAAAGAAACAGATGAATAAAATCAATAAGAACATAAAACTTGTCATATTTGGTATCTCTGAAGTCTTTGGAGCATCAATATAAAGCTGCAGTGGTTGATTGTTGACCACTAGGTGGCAGAGAAGCACTACCTTAACCCTTACATACTGTTCATGGTCAAATTTGACCCATTTTACATTTTCATATTTTTATTTTTGTGCAGCCGATATACATTTTTGTATATGCAAATGTACAAATTTGACCTGTGTACTCTTCAAATTCCATACAAATGTTCTCCTGGACCATAATATAGTGATTGTGAATGTCTTTTTTTCATAGATAAACATTCTGTTTGCTCTCTGACAGCTTCATTAAGGATGAACAATGAGTCAGAATATGAACAGTATGGAAGGGTTAACTATACCTATCTTATATAGCTGTTATAGCTCAAGAAAACTATTGCCTTAACTACAGCATCATTATTGTTGATTTTAAAATGTATTTTCTATCCACCTTATTATATTTTTCTTGTTGTTAACCTAGATTTTGGTTAGGGTTAGGGTCCTGCAATTTCCGTGAAAAATAAATTGCTGGTAGCTTGATCCATTGTGTTCAACCAGCCACACTGTAACTTTGTCTGCTTTCTGGTGATTGACACGTGGCATATAGGTGGTTTATTTGTACCTCTTTTTCTGGAAACTGTTGGCTAAGGGAGTTAATGAAAGAGGCTCAGAGTGAACCATTCAAAAACTGTGTGCTTTATAAAGCCAAAACAAAGAGCCAATCCAGCGCTAAAACTAAAGCATTTAAGAAAATAAAGATAAATGCTGGTGCCTTACCTAAAATACCTTTTATTTTGCATCTTAAAGCACATTTTTATGTATATAAAAATTGTATTTGGCACATGCCAAAATAGACTAACAGGTATAAGATTTCATGAAGAAAAAGGTAAAAACCGTGTGTGCACAGGCAATTCCGTTCTCAGTAACAGGGCAGGGCATTCTTAACACAACATGACTGCACTTGTTGTGGGATGTGCTTAAGTTTGCTTTCCTCCCAGGAAGTAGACTGCTTCTCATGTAAACTGTATTCTCAGCAGAGCGATGGCATCTGACTCCATGTTTTTGCTGGCTGGAGTGTCCCTCCTGTCTGCCATGCAAATGGGTGAGCTAGCATACTGACTTTGACATAATTTATCAGTAATGGGAGGTAAGGGTAAGGGTTATTCATTTACCAAGATCTTTTGTTACACTCTCATATCATTGTGGGGCTGTTTTGTGGTCATATCTGAGGTAGAAACTGTGCTAGTAACAAAGGAGAAGTCTTTTCAAAAATGTTTTATATAATTCAGTGATCAGAAGTCACTGAGATCAATATTATAGCTTTAAAAGTAGTAGTTTGAAGGTATTTGTCCATCATAGGTAGGCAGGCCTCTAATAGACTGAAAACCTGTTTGTGTTCCCTGGATTATGGTGCGTTACTAGATTATGTTTAATTTTAATGAGATGTCTCTATCCCTGTCTCCTCTTAGGCTACCTGGCCCGGCGGGTGGGATTGTCCAGAATCGCCCATAAAGTCATGCCTCCTTCTGTCACTGGACCCCCAGAGTTTGAGAGGACTTTCCGTGCACAGTAAAAAGACTAAGACCTCTTTTCCTAAACTGATGTCATGTCCCTGAAATCAAATTTGAAAGGCACCTGTCAGCAGCAGGTCACATACAGCATTTTACAATGTATATCATACATTGATTATGCTCAATAATGCTTATTTGAGTGTGAGCGTATGCAACTGCACAACATGTTGGCACACGTATATTAAAGCATTAAGCAGCTAGATGCAAATCCTAACATACTGTTGTTTAACTGCCCCCGGCTTTATGACTCATAGCCATGCTAGAAACATGCAGGGCTCTAGAGATGGCCAAGTTGGTTGGGGCTGAAACATCTTGAATGTTTTACAGATATTCATGGTACCCAGAGGATGTACCCTACTGACTTTGGTTGCCTGGTGATGACTTTTGCTCTAGAAATGAAATGTCTAAACAATTGTTGGATGGATTGCCATGAAATTTGGTTCAGATATTCATGATTCCCACAGAGATAAACCATATTGACTCTGGTGATCTCCTGACTTTTTATGTAGCACCAATATGAGGTTGACATTTGTGGTTCAGGGTGAAACCCCATGGGATTGGATAGATAGATAGACAGACAGACAGACAGATAGATGGATAGATAGATAGATAGATAGATAGATAGATAGATAGATAGATAGATAGATAGATAGATAGATAGATAGATAGATAGATAGATAGATAGATAGATAGATAGATAGATAGATAGATAGATAGATTCCCATCATCTTTACAGTGTGTTTCGCTAATACGCTAAACTACGATAATCTACGATAAACCTGCTAAACTCCAGTATTTGTTGTCATCATTGTAAGCATATAACCGTGCTGGTGTTAGCATTTAGGACAGCTAGCATGGCTGAATTCTTCTTTCCCCCAAAGGTGTTTTGATAACAATAGTGGGTCTTTTATGAATATCGTACTTCACATTTTGTTCGGTGACGTGTCTGTACATATAGGTGAATTATAAGATGTGTGGTGTCTCTAATATGATTTTCATCAAATAACTGAAAATGTGTTATGGAAGATGGTACCCAAGGTGAACATAACACCTGAACATTTTCATTGTGAACATATTAACTTTTTGACATACAGCCTCACTGAGCTGCTAGCATGTTTGTAGTCTCTTAGCCTTGTTCATTGTTCAATGCGCACAGTGAAAAGGAGAGTTGGCTCTTAGCAGACTCAGTGCTTTTCTTAGAGGCTTTTGCAGTTGGGTACGACTACAATTAGGGGAAAACATTGAATTAAAATACTGACTGTCAGCACTAAATATCAGTTATCCACAACTGTAAGTTCTCTCTTGTTGTGTTTGCAGTCAGAACTGTGTAGAGTGTTACCCTGTGTTTCTGGTGACACTGTGGACATGCGGTGTGTTCTTCAGTGAGGTGGCTGCAGCCGGTGGAGGACTGATGTACATCATCGCCCGTCAGATATATTTCAACGGATACGTCAAGTCCAACAAGAAAAGGTCATTTAAAAAAATCTGTGATAGCATTTCAGTAAAATATGTCACAACATCAATATAATGTAAATCGTAAAATAAGAATACATTTGTTAAAGTATCTGATGAGTGACTCACAGTGTAAGAATACTGACTGGGTACTTTTTCATTTTCAGGTTACCTGGTTTCTACCTGACTTTAACTGTCTTTGTCATCCTGTCTCTGCTGGGTTTGACTGGGATACTGTGTGGAATACTACACAAGTACTTTAACATCCACCTCTGAAGATTTCAATTCCAACCAAGTATAACAGGCCTATGAAATGAGGGTTACTTCAGCAATACAATAGTTCACAGGATACTCGTGTTTGCAACTTTTTCAAATCTGCACTCCAACACCAGCACCAAAAACAGTTTGTTGTAGACTGTAAAATGCATCATGTTTCTTTTACCTCTCATATACCTTGCTCATGTGGGTATGTTGGGTCTCTTTAAAATTACACCTGAAGAGTACAGGTTAGACCTGCTCTATGTGTAAAGTGCCTTGAGATGACTTTGTTGTGATTTGGCGCAATACAAATAAAGATTGATTGATTGATTGAATGACACACATTGTGTGTAATGACCTTAATAATCCCTGTGTTGGATGTCCCTTTTATTTTTTTAATGTAAGTTTTAAAAAATAAACTTTTTTTTTTTAGTTCATGGTCTTTTTTGTATTTGTGTGAAATATAATGTATAAAATAATCTTTAACATACAGGTGAAGTTCATCTTCTAATTTTCCTTTCAGTGTTCTCAATGCTCACACTCTGTATATACTGCCCACATATACAGTTGTATATATTAGATAATGTGTTTCTAAGGTGTTTGGGGCCAAGCACAATAACTTCAGTTTAGTAGCAGGAAGTTGCAGGCGATCCAGGCCTTTATGTCCTTAATGCATGTTTGTAGTTTGGTTAACTGGAGCTTTCACCTGGCTTTATTGATAGATATAATTCAGTATTGTCTGCATAACAATGAAAATGTATTGAGTGTTTCCGAATAATGTTTCCTAAAGGAAGCATATATAAGGAGAATATTGGTCCAAGCACTGAACCCTGAGCAACACTGTGTCTAACTTTTGTTTGCATGGAGGATTTGTCATTAAGATGTACAAACTGAAATCTATCTGATAAATAGGACTTAAACCAGTGATGCCAATTAAATGTTCAAGTTTTTTGTAACAGGATTTGATGATCAATGGTGTGAAAGGCAGCACTAAGATCTAACAGGACGAGGACAGAGAGAAGTCCATTGTCTGATGAAGTTAAGAGGTCATTTGTAACTTTTACTAGTGCGGTCTCTGTGCTATGATGAGCTCTAAATCCAGATTGAAAATCCTCAAATAAACTATTACTATGTAGAAAATTATGAAATCATGAAAGCATATTTGAAGGAGATGTTTTGATAGGCAGTATGAACAGGAACTTATTTCATTGTTCATATGGACACCTGACTGCTGGTTTAACACAGACACGAGATGAAAATAATGCAGGCTGCAGTCACGTTGCTTTATTTTCCTGGTCTTGCGGCGCCCTCTGGCGGCTGTATGTGGAGGTGATCTGATGGAGGCGGATTGGACAGACTGAACACAGCTGCTGTCATACTGAAAACATTAACATACATAAAGCGTTTCTTCTCGTTTTTCTGTGGACACTCTGCGTTTCAGCGCAGCAATCAACGTTTCACCTGACGTTAGGTAGGCCTACACATCGTATGACTTCACAGTATTGTGTATTTGTTATTGTAGATGTTGATTTAAGGAGGTGTAGCTTTGTGTTCAGCAGATGCTAAATAGCATCCGGCTAGTGTGTACGGCAGGCCTTTATCTCTGGAGTTTGTTATTTCCGCCAGCTGGCCTGCTGCTTTATCTCAGGTGTCTACCAACTAGCAGTGTTTGACATGACTCTCAGCCAGCTGATAGTATACCTCTCAGTCTCTGTTCCTATCAGCCCTGCTTCATTTCACAAGGGCATGCTCGTATTTGTAATGGTAGTATGTAGTGTAGCATCATTCATCCACTTTATACTTGCATGTTTTGATTGCGACGTCAAACTCCATTTATAAAAACACATTTTTATTCTTTTTTTGGAAACACGTTCCTTATACAGTGAGGGTATGTCTTTATGAGAAAAGCAGTTGTCTTAAGATGAATTCGGCTTAACGTTACCATTAAAAATCACTAAGATTATTTGTTCAATAACTTAAATCCTTCAGATGAGCATGACTGTATACAGTGCTGACTGCCGCTCGTCACGGTATATTCTGATGGATGTTAATGGGAGTTTTGAGTGTCAGAAAAGATACAGGGGTTATATTTAACACTATATTTGTAAATCTTACAGTGTACATGAGAGTCGCAGCCCTGCATTCCAAAAAGGAAGACGAGTATTTCACCATGAGCTCAGACGATGGTGAGACACACACACACACACAAGTTTGTCTTTATATCCTTTTGAGGACACTCATTGACCATACATTCCCTAGCACCTTATCCTAACCTTAACTATTACAACTAAATGTCGAAACCCAACCCTTACCCATGGCTGGATCTACCATACAGGCAATCTGGGCAAGTGCCTAGGAGCCCTTGAGTAGAAAGGAGCCCTCAATGATGAGAGAAAAAAAGATGTGTGCATTTTTTTGTTGTTGGGCTCCACAGCAAAATGACACAAGGCTTGACCCTTTCTCTTCGAAATTGATGATACTAATATGTCCAAAATAAAATATGGAGTTTCCACCTCACAGCAGCGTTATCCAAACTGAATAAAATAAAAATTGTAGCATGAGCTTCGGCAGTGCCCAGGGGCCCCTGGCAGTATTAATCCAGCCTCACCATACCCTAAACTGAATCTAAAACCCAATTCTAACCGTAAACTTAAAATTGAATCTTAACCCTCAGATTGCCCTTTGAAGTTATGAGGACTGACTAAAATGTCCTCACAACACATAAATGTCCCCACAAAGCTGGTTTTCAATTGAAAGCGGTTCTCTCAATGATAGAAAGATATGCACACACACATATCAGACCATGGTCACATGTTGGGACATTAAACAGGCTTATATTAATTTGGTGGAAACTTAACCAAACCACTCTTTGCCTTAAGATAACCCTAACCTTAAACTACTGACCCAAACATCAGATTTTTCCCAATTAGGGACACAGCTTTTGTCTCCAGTTGAGCAAGCTGTACCCAGCTATGAAATGTGTCCCTAGAAGCAGCTTATGACATATCAGACACAAACCCAGTCTACCTTCAGATGACATGGCAGTTATTGCATGATGTTTGACTGTCCCGTTACTCTGCTGCAGGTGACATGGAGAACCAGGCTGAGCTGGAAGAGAAGACGAGGCTCATCAACCAGGTGTTGGAGCTTCAGCACACTTTAGAGGGTAAGAAGGACACACACTTTAATTTATCTACAAAGTCAAACAGCCCAGTCCAACTGTCCATCTACGGTATTAAATACAAGCACTGTGGTATATAGTACAGTATGCAACACATCTGATTGCACCAGTATAGAATTTGAATGACATTATTGAGATCAGATGTTTCTTTATCTTGATGAGTCTCAGTGTTGCTGTAAAGGTTGGATGTCACACAGTGAGTGTTGCGACAACACGGCTGGGTAGATAAACTTCCTCCTTCAATTGTGAAATTCACACCAGAACTTCACGGTACCATGGATCCTTCTCCGTATTTTATCACCAAAGCAACCAGTGTTGCCATATTAACAATGGTCACTTGCAGAGAACAGTGTGGACAATGACTGTTGTGAAATGATCCACCTGCAGTCTTGAACTTGGATCCTTGTGATTATGTTTTTCCATCACAGGAACTTAATAAATAGTAAGCTAGATCTTCTCATAGCCTGAACTACACTACTTGAACATTAATGTTGTTAAGCTAGTAGCATGGTATTATCACTGCGCATGAAACCTGATTGAAACCTGTGTTTCAATTAAAGCCTTAATTCATTTTTACAAAAAGTTAGCAAACAAAAACTAAACTATCACGTTTCCAGGCAGCAGCTGTGGTTTCAGTATCAAAAGGTTAGAATTTGCCCAACCCAACATTTCCTTCTCAAAGTGAACAACAGGTCCATTATCGGAAAACAGTACAAAGGCGCTCCACACCTCAGTTTACCGATGTAATCTGGCTGCTGATAACACTTGATAGGAATATTTGAAGTTGAACAGGGGGGCAGAGAAGAATGTTAGATCTGTGAGGTGTGTTTTACGTTTCAAAAACCAGCTTAGTCACATAGAAACGGGCCAGTCTGTAGGTCAAGAAGTTCATGAGTCACAGAATGATCGTTGAAAAAATCGATAAAAATCAGTGTTACAGTCCTTTTTTCCAGTAACAGTAGGCTGTGTTCTTCCCCATTCCTTGAAGCTGGAATCCTGCAGTTAGTTTAAAAAGAACACGTTGGATATGGAGGTGTAGCCTGATAATGGAGTAGTTATTTTTACTAGCACATGACACATTAGTCTGACTAATCATAACCAACAACCAGTCGATCTCTGCTTGAAGTTACCTGAACTATGATTCATATCTGAGCTGTATTACCTGATCAAACTAAATGCACATCTAGATCCCACATACCTGTATAGTGTTCTTCAAAATGAATGTATGGATGTGTTTAGACCTGTCTGCCCGCGTGGACGCCGTCAAAGAGGAGAACCTGAAGCTGAAGTCGGAGAACCAGGTTCTGGGTCAGTACATCGAGAACCTCATGTCTGCCTCCAGCGTCTTCCAGACCACTGACACCAAGAGCAAACGAAAGTAAGGAGAACTTCGGAGAACCTCCATCTAGAAGATAGAACAAACCCCCCCCCCCCCCCCCCCCCCCATATCCCTCACACACACACACACACATTACATAACATCAACCGTCCTGGAATACTGGAATTAGAAAGATGGGTATTCGTTCTCATACTTGCACTGTTCTGTAACATGTACACTAGGGGGCAGTATTGTATTTCTAAAATCAGAATGTAGAGGAATGAACACAAAAGAAAGCTGAAACTTTTTTTCAGTCCTGGACTAACTTGTCAGGAAACATTTCCTCATTTTATTTGATTAACACCATTTTATTAAGCTCAACTAATCTGCGGATATGCACAATGGGTTTTTGAATGTTAGGTGAACACATGGTGGCAGATTTGGCGACTTTCAAACCTTTTCCTCTGTGCGTTTACATGTATCCTTTCAAAAAACATGTCGTAGACTTCAGTTAGCCGAAACTCAGATCCTCAGCTGTTCATCTCTCAACCCAAACATCAAGAGTCCCAGCACCCTGCCTGCTAATTAACTACGGCTTCATATGGAGCCAGTGTCCCAAACCATCAACAGATAGCAGCTGTCAGTTCTGTTATGTAATGTGGATATGGATGTTATACTAGTAAGGTTAGCATTAGTGACAATGCCTGACAAGCAGCTTTTAACCACACCGTAACATTTCCACCATCTTATTAAAATCCAGTGCTCTGAACAGATAAGATGCTAATAGCTAATCATGCGCTCTAACAGGAAGTTGTCCTTTTTTGGGGATATTGAAACATTTCCATGCCTTAACTTTGCAATGTGTGCTGTTAAAGGATAAATCCACACGTTTTCAAATCTGTCCTTAAACTATAATCACATTCCTGTATGAAGACCGAAGCAGTTTTTTGATTGCTTTAATCGTTTCTTCAGTTCAAACCAGCCATTAAGGCTCCAGTGCAGGCATTCCCAAACTATTCCATAAAGGGCCGTGTGCCAGCAGTTTTTTTGTTCCAACCAATCAAGAGCACACAATTTGACCAATCAGCTGTCTGAAGACTGAGAGCACTTGATTAAATGAGTCAAGCCTGGTGTGCTCCTGCTTGGTTGGAATGAAAACCTGCAGACAACCTTTATGGAATAGTTCGGATACCTCTGCTACTGTGGAAGTGATACAAAATACACAGCTGCAAAAACGATTCCAAAGTTTACCTGAAGTGAAAATGAGCTTTCAGCAGGGTTAGTTTTTCAAAATAAAACTCAATTGTCAGAATGACTCTTTAGCAAGCAAACCTGTTTCAACGTACAAAACAGCACCTGACTATTGTTTGAAGGTTGTTGCTCTTCCTATCAGCTAATAATTCGGGTTTGTTTTCTACCCCCCACCCACCCATCCACCCACGTTCACACGCATGACTTGGAAACCTGTCTAATCATTACTATGGAAATATTTTTTATTTGAATGTCAATGTGCAGATCGTGTTGAGATTTTATCAAAGGCGTGTTTGTCAGATGTTCATTGGCTCACACAGACATTTGAAACTGGAGATGTTGGATTTCCTCTAAGACCCTCCCCACCCCCTCACCTGTTTCCCTCCGTCCCTCCCTCCCTCCCTCCCTCCTCCCGCACTGAAGAAAAAAACTCAGAAGCAACCAACCCTGTTCAGATTTTTATAGAGTTCAAGCTTTTATGTTAAACTTCACTTTCCTCCAGCTCTAGTTTGGTCGCACGTTCCAGCAAACGCAATTTTTAAGTGTTTGCTGGTGGGAAGCCGGTCAGGGATCTTGAATTGGGCTGCTCCAAATTGGGGAGAAAAAGTGAGAAAAGAAAAATTCCTTTTGTTATTTATTACATTTTTCTGCCATTGCCATGGGTACAGTAGGTTTTAAACTTTGTATTTTTGTGTTACTGCTTACAAGCTCTCTGTAGAGAGCCAGGTCTAAACTGCTCAGTGTTACTATTTTGTTGCTGCTTTTTGAGTTACACTATTTAACAGTGACCGTCACTGTTAGCGTTTAAAGCCACGACCATCATGTGTCTTTTATTTTGAAATGAGTCAAAGTCCAGTTTTAGCCTGTCAGTTACTCAGTGATGCTTATTGTATTTTAATGCGTAAATGTTAAAGAAGCATTATTATGAAATCTGAAATATCTTCAACCCTGTTGCATTTGTACATTGTTTACATATTATTGTTTTATGTTGCTATTTGAAAATGAATTTTGGTTTAATAAAAGTGATGATCCTTTTTGATGAAATGTTTTGTCTTTTTCATATTCCACATGCTCTCAGAGTCACTAAGGGTGCTCGCAAGGACAAGTGACCCCCCACTGCTTTGTATTCTGCATTTATCACTGCTGGTATATACTGTATGTACAGGTGGAAAAACATGAAAGGGGAAAAAAGCTGAATAATTGAATGCAGATGACACTATTACTTTCATTTGTCACCCATGTGTATGTTTGTTAGGTAGATAAAACGTGTGTGTAGTCCGTGTTTTCAAAGATTCCACTTTGAACACATTCATCCCTTTTATACTGAACTCCCGTGCAGGATCTGGTTTCCCATGAACATCATAACACCAGCATGTTTGTTGCTTTGGGGGTTTAACGGGCTGACACAATCCAAGTGTTAAGATGTTTGGGGGAAACTAGGTGTAACATACAGGCTGTAGGCACAGCAGTGATGTGTATCCTCTTTTTTCCCCCAGTAGTTCTGGTTAGATCCTGAATAAAGAGCAGATACCAGAATTGGGATTCCAGCAGGTTTGGCATTGGTAGAGTAGTTTCTGACACACTAAGGTCTAATGCTTTGTGAATAATTCTGTTTGGATCACGCCAAATTCTTGTTTCTGCTTTGTTGTCTGTGAGGGAAGTAACCCAGTGTTTGGTAGCACAGTAGAGACTACACCAAGATTCAACAAATTAAAGCCCCTATGTTCAAAATACTGATAATGTATGACTTTGCCTCCCAATACTTGGGATGGATACTTTTATGAAAAAAAGAAAAAAAAATTCTACACATTGGGGTTTTAAAGGTAATTTGACACTAAATGTAGCTTGTAAGTTAATAAATAAAGTATGTCAGATTGGTATAACCCTTTAAAGGAAACCAGCCATTGTTACTACTGTTAAGTATGTTGTACATGTTAGTTTAGATTATCTCATGATCTGAATGTTGTTTTAAAAGGAAGAATAACATTTAAAATGTCACAATCTTAAAGGAGAAGTCCTTGGCAATAAGTTTTTTACTTATTGCTAATAAATCCCATGAAAAGCCCAAAACCAACAATGTATCAGCCGTCTTCTGATACTTTATGAATTCCCTAGCCTTTCTGTAGCACACAACCAAAAATAATAGGCTAGCCTTGTAAAAATAGACATGAGCCATGTGACACTTTTTGGTCAGTGTAGCAGCTTCAGTTGATAATAATGGCTCTTTGTTGCGGCCATGCTGCGACAGAACATTAGCACCATAGCTGTGTTTTTTGGCCTCAACATCTAGGTCATAGAGTTACAGGAATCAGAAATAAATTCATGATGCTTTGAGGAAATATGTAAATAAATAAAAGCAAACTTGTAGAAATAAATGTTTTCCAATTGAATTACAACCATTTCATTAATAATTTGAACATGCAATTTAATTATTTACTGTTAATTACAGTTTGTAAATTAAAATATTAAAATTAAATTAAAATGTTTCTTCATGAAAGTTTTTTTTTGCCCTCCATATGTTTACGATTGACACAATATATAATACAATGCTCATGTAACATGTGCAACCCACTGATGTGCTTTTGATGTTTTTAGTAGATCATTTTTGGTTTTGGTAGTTTTTGTGGGATTTAGTAACTATAAGAAAAATACAGAATATTGCCAGCTTTACTCAGTAATAGTACATTTAAACTACTCTGGTGTCAGCTTTATCCAGTGTTTGGGTCTAAACAGAATGAAAGCTGACATTTAAATCCATGTTTGGTTTTGTACTGAAAATGATGGAGATGTTATCTATTACGTGTTACAACATAGCAACACATCTGTACTATACACATGACATTTCTATTATTTATGTTTTGGGGAACCTTTCACACTCCTGTAAATGCAAGCAGATAAAAGCAAACCCAAAGAAAGCAGCAATCCAATACCAGAAGCACAAGATACTACTACTTTTTTTTATTTATTATTTCTTACAACAAAATAAAATGTAATAAATTACTCAATGAGTACCTCTTCTGTTTTAAACAATAAACTCTTTGATCAGTGGAGTGTTTTTCAGCAGCTACTCTGAGCCAGCAATGTAGCTGTCAATTCACAACGAAAGATGAATTCCCTTCCAAATATAATAACTCAACATTTATAATATTGCTGTTTGAACTGAATGTGCGTCACTCCAGTCTGTAAAATCTAAACGTACAGGTAGTTCCACAGTAACGGTCGGTTTAGGCACTTCTTGTAAACCTTGTTAGAAAAAAAGAAAAGAAAAAAAAAAGTCCTTGTAGTGGTCATCTTTGTCCAGCAGGAGGTGCAGTTTGTTCAGGGGAAAGTGTGTGGAGGCTGCGTGTGTGTTTCCTCGTCTCTGGTTGTCTTCAAACTTTAATGAATATCTGACAGATAAGAACAAGAGTTAGTGTTAAGCAAACCTTAGCTGCTGTAAGACCACACACATGCACACGCACACACACACACACACAAAGAGGCTGACGTGTTTGTAGATGTCAACAGTGTCAGTGTGCGGTTCAGTTTTCAACCACATTAACCCCCAACCCTTCACTACAGCTACTTTTCAACACAAAGATAATCTTACATGAACTACTTTCAACATTAATCACAAATGTAAATGAGTGTTTCCTTCTTTAAATATTAAGACAGAATGGAATAAATCATAAAAAAAAGAAGGACAACGAACTGATTTGCTTTATCTCAACAGTTTGAACTTATTCTGGCCTAATTAGATTGACACACTACCTTGTTTTGCACACAAGCTATTCAATGACACATACAAGCTGTGGTGAATTGAGCAGACTTGTGTTGCAAGCAAACAGAAACCACCCAGACCAACCACACAGTCAACATTACATACTAATAAACACCTATTGTTCTCATGGCTTGGACCGGCTGTAAGCAAATAGCTTGGGTATCTTTGCCCACGGCTACACCTCACTTAATGACCTTTGTTAGAGTAAGGTGAGAAGATTGATATCAATCTCATGTTTGTGTGTTTAGTACTGAGCTGGATTCAGTATGTTATTTATGAATGCTGGTCATAAACGCTGGAAGCAGAGGCAAAGGACTCATAATCAACCTATTAACAACTCTAAAGCTCACATAAGAAAAACACCTATTATCCAGTTAGTTTAATAAGTACATAAACAGAAATGTAATCATTTGTGGTTTTGGACTTATTGGCCTCTCTTGATGAACAACAGTTTATCCGTCCACCCAGAACTTCTCTCCAGTGTCAACCCACACTAGAGGTATTCACGAAACGGACCAATGGGAAACTTATCTGAACCTGATCTACATACATTTTCAAGGAACAGAGGCCAGAGCTGACCTGAACATGACAGACCCCATCCAAAATGCATCGACCAGAACAGAGAGAATGGCTTTATTATAATAATAATGCCCTAAGAACTAATGCAAAGTCAAATAAACAGAAATAATTAGTATATATATATATATATATACACATATATATACACATATATATATTTATATAACTGAGAATCTTATTCCACTTCCTGTACCAACAATAAAACCGTCTGTGGCCAACTGGATGACAGACAGACAAAAGACAATGTTCCTATTGAACCTATTTGCTCTTTATTTTATTTCATATATACAAACGCTGGTAATATCTGTGAATCAAATTTTAAATGTAATTTAACAGCATGAATCTTAGACGCTTCAGTGACCTCGTCGGAACCTTGTTCATGTGGCCATAGAAACAGAGCACAAATAAGTCCTGGGATGGACTCCCAACAGGGTAAAGTTCTGTGCGATGTCAGAGACAGACCTGATCTGAGCTATAATGACAACCGAAGCTCAAAAAACCTCCATAAAAATGACACATACACCTGAACACGCTGCTAATGATAGAGAACACATGTAAAGGTAAAAACACAACAGCTGTTTTACCGTTATATTGAGCAAGCAAGTACACACATCATCACGAAAACACACACACACACACACACACTGTTTCTCAGGACAGACCTCACTCAGAAGAGCCCAGACGTCAGAGTCGGAGTGAACCACCAGCTGTAGTGCCGAGATCGGCTGCAGCGCTTCTCCGATTTTACCCGAAGCTAATCCGTTCTCAAACGCACCTGAAACAGCACGGTAGACATCATGTCACATGTGTAATGGGTAAAAAGAGAACAAAAAAAAGAAAAACAAAATATACGCTCTTTATGCAACACACACGTTTTTTTTGTTCTATATCACTATCTTTTAACAATTTATCTGTTCCCCATCTACATGATTAAATTTGTCAAAAAATTGATTTTTTCAGTCAGGAATATAAAACACAAACAACACAGATTTGTTTAAATTCATCATGCTTGGCTAACAAATGAACTTTTATCTTACTTTTAAGTCCCCGTATTTAACATTTAGCAGTAAATGGTTTATAATGCATTATAATAGAAATGTAAACCGATAGAAGTTTTTTTTTTTATGTTAGTCAAGTGAAGGCATCAGTATAAGCAAATCATCAATAGAGTACAACACAGCTGTAATATTTTAAAATATGCCATTATTAAATACTTAAGTATGTCTTTCTGCTTAAAAAATGACTTTATAGTGTTACAAACATTTATTAAATGTTAATTCACTGCTTATAAATGCTTAATAGGGGCGCTTTGCATTTTGACTTTCACTTTTTAAGTTTATCATAAACTATATTCACTTTTTGTAGTGATATCTCTTCATTGGTTGTGACTCAGCAGCTTGTGATTATATTTATTATAGTAAAAGCCATGAAGAGTGTAATCAATATGTTTCGCTACAGAAGCTTTAAGTAGCAGGTTTTAAGACAAGCCGACACCCATATACATGTGATGGGGAAACTCCCCAGTAGAAGGAATGGGAGTGTCATCATTTAACATTTACCTTATAGCATTTCAACTATTTAATGTTTTCATTATTGCACAAATGATATGAGTTAGTGTAGGTGGGACTGGAATGAGTGGAACGTTCTTCATGACCTGAACTCTGACAGTGTTAGTCGGGTTAAGTTATCTCCTTCATGTCCTCTTTGTGGAATGTAAACAAACACACCCACGCACATTTTAGGCAGTCCTCCAAATTTCTCTGATTGCATCATTTAATCATTTCCGTGTGCGTGTGTGTGTGTTGCTGACATGCACAGGTGTGTCACCCACAGCGAATCACGAGTGTATTTCATTTCATATCATTTAACGTGTTTACCGATAACGATGAAGCCGTTGTCAGCCGTGTGTTGAGGAGATGAGCTAGCAGCTGTTTTATCTTGCAGTGATACCTTTAAAAGAAGAAAACACAGCAATTATCAGTCAGACAGAAGAAGAAGAACAACCTCAGGCTAACGTTCTGATGTCAACATGAAGTCTGTGATCTGATTGTAGCTATGTGATGTAACCACATCACTGACTTCACATTTCCCTGAAAGCACATGACTTAGCTTACTGTTAAATCAGCAGGAAGCAACCTGCCAGTGAGAGGTTAAAGAGAAATACTGATATTCCCATTTGATAGACTGGAATTTGAAAATATCCATCTGAAAGCTGTAAGAAAGTATTGGACCTGTTCAAAGAGCAAAAACCTACATTTTTTCTCTTCGCTGTACTAAAATGACATGTTTCTTAGCAGCTTATTGGCTAGGAAAGGAAGGGGAGGGACCACGTTTCAAACAGGAAATGGCGGCTGAGGACGTTCGCCGCATTATACAAATGTAAATTATACATGTGTTTTTTTGCACTAAGCCCCACTATACTGTTGTCACATATAAGCCAACACAGGGGGAATACAGAGTTGGCTCTTACACATTTAGTCATTTAATCTGCTGGAAACATGAAAATATGGATCAGACAATCGCTAGCAGTTAGACACTTATGTTTCTGGTTTAAATCTGACAAAAACTAAAGACTTATTATTTGATATATATTAATTGTTTAGGTATTTTTAAACAACAGCACCTGTACCAATACTTGCTTTCAAAACCTGTAGTACAGCATTGTTCAGGAGCGACAGACTCAATCAACAAACAGACTTTATTTGTACAGCACTATTCTTACACAAAGTTATTTACGTAATAAAAACCACAAAACATTCCAACCGCCACCCTCAACACACACACACACACACACATAATAAATGACTAATAAAGATTGATTGATTGGCAGCTGCAGGAAACTGTACATCAGCTTGTGCTTTATAGCCTCTCTGTAACCTCGTAGCTATCAAACCTTTGAGGTTGAGCTCGGTTAACACTGTTCACACAGTACAGTGTTTTATAAATAATAATTTATTAATATCATTAATCTTGGGTTCAAAGACCACTTAAGCTGGTGGAATATAGACTGACTTCAATGTAGCACAAGCAAAATCAACCATAGAACTGACTATGACCTGAATGATTGCTTTGTGTTTCGTAATCAAGCAAACATGTAACAAAACATCATTAACGCTTTCATGCTTCAGTTGCTCGTTTCACCACCAGAGGCCTCAGGAAGTGTCAAAGGGCTTGATATCAAACCGTAAGAGTATTTTGGCAGGTAGTTCCTATTTAAATCACATTTCTCTGAACACCTGAGTAGTGACAAGTGCGGAAAGTCCAATCAAAAAATGTATTTCTGACCACTGATTAGATATAGTATTTATTGATCACGTGTCATCATGTCTTTAATTGAGTGAGTGAGTGAGTGAGTGAGTGAGAGAGAGTTAACTCATCAATTAGTCAGTGATCTGTCCAACCTCTCATTGGATGATTGATGCAGCTTTTCTATGTCTATATTAAAGAGTGGTAATGCTGCCTGTGATATGCCTGATGAAGGTCTGAGAGACTGAAACGTTGCAGTTCCTTATTAAAACAAACAGCAGTGTGTGAGAGCTTTGTTCATTTTCAGTAATTGGGATTAGTAAGAGGTAACAATGGCCTAATAACTACTCTCTTGAGGCTGTCCATGGTTCTGTAAAACACTGAATGAATAAACTTATTTTGAACGTACTTTATCTATTTTTTAGTCTTTAGTCTCTTGGTGACCTGGACTCTTGTGTAACTGTTTCCCTCTTATCTTCTCCACGGCGTTCCATGTCTGTGTAACTTTACTCAAAAATCAGTCACGGTAGTGTGAAAGAGGTGTCAACTGACTCACACACATGCATGTTTTAAGTTACTTTTGGGGACACTGCACCAAATGGGGACATGACTTTGTCCCCAGTTGGACAAGCTGTTTCCAATTTGTCCCCAAAAGTTGACACACTGACACACACACAGTCACACACACACAGTCACACACACACTGACACACACACACTGACACACACACACACACACAGTCACACACACTGACATACACACTGACACACACACACTGACACACACACACACACACACACACGATAACAGATACTGTTGTTTGTTGTGGTGGGCGTTCCCTGTTCCGTTGCGACTCTTTCCTGAGGCATCAACACCTTACTCATGCAACAAGAGAACACACACGAACACACACACGAACACACACGTTACTCACATTGCCGGGCAGCACTTCCACTGTGGTGTTGTAGAATTTATCTCCACTGGTCTCGATGTTTCCACTGCGAAACAGGTACCTGCAGTAAGAAAGGGCAGCACATGTGTTATATATGTTGCTGTTTTATATATATAATATACTGTATATATTGTAACATGTAATATGGTAACATATCCTTCAAAATGCTTCAAGAATTCCTGTGAGAGAGAGTGGTATATTATCACTCAACACCAATATTACTCTTGTACATCATGTTACTATTATTTTACTATATTTACACACAGTGATATCATTCCTATCACTTCATTAAAAGTTTATGTTATGACCATGCAAATATTTACCTAAAAAGAAGACACGGTGACCAGGAAATCTATTGTTAGATCGTTTCAAACTAATAAAAAAATGACGTCCAGCACATGGAGATAAGCTTCTCGGGAAAAACCGACGTAGAGCAGGTGTTCGGAAATGCTAACGGAAAAGTGCGAGGCTGAACTGCTTCCGTGATTAATTATTGACACAGAGCGGCAAAATGAAAGTGTAATAACATAAACTATGACCTTAGTGTGAATCATCTGTCATGTTGCAGTTGATTTATATGTAGAAATGATGCATGGATACGTCTCTCTGTAAATGTCAGTGTTAAAGGTCAGGGGGGAGGATAAGTTTGAGCAGGGCAAACACTTTTAAAGGCAGGAATTCAAATAACGCCACCCACCCTACGCCCCCCCCATACATACACAAAGACACACCTCAGAAGTTGATGTTTTCAACTGTTTTTGAAGCTACAGCAGAAACTAGGACAGGAAGCCACAGTCTGTGCTGTAGCTTCTAGGAACTCACTTTTTTTTGGGTACTGTCAATGAGGCGTGACCAACAAACCACCACCAGGTCCTGCAACACTGGTGTTTAAAACAAACAAACCCCCCCTCCGTGTTGAAGCTATAACAGGTAGGCTGGAGCCATTCTCATATAAACGGGATTATATAGGATTATATATGACATTAAGTGACATTTGCGGCCTCAAATAAACACTGGAGAAGACATTAGCGTTTTAGTTTGGATAGCTCAACTGTACGTAGTTTAAAGAAGGTGCAGCTGATGGAAGGAGGAAAGAGAAACACACAGAGGCAGCCCAGGTGTCAGGTGATAGAGTAACATGAACGTATTCAAAGCAGGAAAACTATAAAAAAAACCTTTATCTAATGAAGTAACCCTAACCTGGTAAATACTCTTCAACCCTTACATACTGTTCATATTCTGACTCATAACCAATTCACATTCATTACTTCCTCTTCTGTCATTCATAAATGATTAATGCTTTTATTTATGAATGGAAAAAAGACATTCACTATCACTATATTAGAGTCCAGGTGAACATTTTAAAGAATATGAATAACATGTTTGAATGCTGATGTTTGTATTTTGTACATTTGCATATATACTAATGTGTATTTGCTGCTAAAAAAAAAAGAAAAAAAAAAAGATTAATTTACTTCCACATTATGTTCACATTAGGAAAAGTGCAGCTAAAAGACATGTGTATAGGGTGTTTCTACTACTCAGGTCAAATTTGATCCCTTTGATAACAGTATGTAAGGGTTAAAGGCACAGTCCCCACTAACAAAAGTCAAAGAACAAGATTGAAACCTTGTAAAAAAGGATTTACAGATGTTTTAATACAGATTCTAACACTACACAACAACTCTATGTTGTATAGGGGAGACGCCAGCAGGAAGATTTAAATCTCTAAATATTTCAATACTATTATAATATTTCAAGACTATTTTCCCTTTTGTGACAAAAAGCATGTTTGGAGACAACAGTGTGTTATACAGAGTGTGTAGTGGACTATGGTGTTGGGCACGGTGGGGGAAAATGATGCTAACAGACATGCTAGATTGTTTAAAAGGAAAGGCGCCAAAGAAACCACAAAGTGTAATAAAGGCAGCTGATGATGAGAGGATTACAGCTATGTAAATGTCAGTATCGCCAGTATTTGTGTCTGCACTTTGCAAATAATATTGAAAGCATTGACATGTATTGGTATGATGTTATTTGCATTGTGGTTGCTGTACTGTCTCTACACAAATAGAGATGGTTCCACAGCTGCATGCTGCTTCAGCTGATGAGGATAAAAAAGGCAGCTTCCGCTCAAAATAAAGTCCAGAAATGCTGCAGCTGAAGGATTTGGTTTTTTTTGAATGAGTTTCTCAGTAAACAATGTAAAATAAGTGTCATTCTCACCCCTGTTAATACCTTTCAAAATAAAAAAAAGATCTAAAAACGTACCAAAAGACCTTTTTTCCTTCTTTTTTGAATTATTAATTTTTTTCTCCGCTTATTAAAATCATTCTTCAGACTCACTCAGACACATGTATTGGGTGGGTGAAGTTGAACAGGATGTAGTCCCCCTTGACGGGTGTTAACGCCCACAGGAAGTCTTGTCCTCCGTAGGCTCGTTCCAGACTGTGCTGCTGGTAATGTTTCAGGCTGCTGCTCAGCTTTGCTGCTGGGTTACTGTGGGCCCGGTACAGAGTCTGCTTCCCAAAGTCCTTATCCTGGACACACACACACACACACACACACACACACAGCATTAGATCATGTATACATTTTTTTACCTGTTGTCATGACTCATTGTGATATCTTTGATTCCTCCTGGTCATTTTGCTTCTATATCTTTAAATCATCATTTACATCTTAACTTCAACATTTTAATAAAGCTTTTTTTTACATTCCGACTTGCCAAATGACACCAACAGCTTTTCATGTGTGTACCTTGTAATTATTCAGTTTACTTGCTTTGATTACTTGCGGCATTACCAAACATGTAATGACAGAGACATCAGTTATCTATTTGTGAGACTATCAGTGTTTCCTGTGTGGTTATGTAACACAGCTATTTACATGTCACTTATTTAAAGTACAAGTGAACCCATTGTCACATTTTGATAGTATATAAGGGTTAGGGTTCTGTATAACTATGACCTCATATGTGATTAGATGTCCATCCCAGTCTTAAAACTAGATAAAGAGACATCAGTTAAACAAATGAGTCCAAAATCTTACCCTTATTTATTTATTTATTTAGGAAAATGACCCAATATTACATATATGTGTGAGGCAAAAGTTCAGTTCAGTCCAGTTTTATTGTCATTCATACATGTACCATCATACCTAAAATAAATAATTAAATAATATAAAAACCTATGATATCAATTCATTTTAGGGGGAAATTAGAGTCAGGTGTTTTGGAATAGCTGAGTCAAAGTCCTAACCTTAGTTCTACAGTAAATACTGTAGAAGGACCTGAAGCAGGCGGTTCAACCCAAGAAGCCCACAAACATCTGTTCTGTCAAGAGGAATGTAGGTGGCATCTTGGCTGCTGAACTTCTAAGCGCGCCAACTCAAATTCACCGTGACTTCACCACCACAGACGGGTTGTAGCTGCTGAGGCAGTGGACCAATCACACGTCACATTACAGTAAATCGAAGAACGCTTGATTGGCTGTGAGCAAGTCCATACAAATAGTCATATTTTCTAGCTCTGGGTGCAAAAAGGATCGATTGCACGTATCGTTTGACGGGAGACGTTTCGATACTACTTGGTATCGATTTATTTCGGTCGATACATTAGGAAGGTATCGAGTACTGATACCCAGCCCCTAATATTTATGCAAAAAAAGAGAAAAAAAGCAGCACTGTGTGTACGTAGAACCAATAATGGTTCGTATGAATGATCAAACCGATGTGAAAACCAGACTCCACAGCTTTAAATGACTACGTGTCGTTTCAGATTATCGTGCTGTTATATTTACACGGGTGTTCAACACATTTATAAAGACACTAAAACTCACCTTCAGCTTTTGTAGCTTCCCAGACAGAGAGGAGTGCAGGCCTACATGCTGGAAGAGGGAAGGCTTGTACCTCTGCTTGAGCCTTGCCTTCTGTTCATTACAGTCTTTCTGCGTTAGACAATACAGCAGCACAATCAAGCGTTATATATAATGATTGAGGAACCGTTCGCTGATGAAAACACGATCAGAACTGGACTGATGGTGAGATATGGGTACTAAATGATCAAAAAACACCTCTTGGCACAACTCGCTCACCAGATCTTTCTCAGGGTTGCATACTTTCACCCATAAAATGTGATCCAACAGCCAGTCGATGGGTTTGTCTCTGTGGAACATCAGGAAGAACTCTGCGATCATCGGGAGGTCACGGGTTCGAAACATCTTGCCTACAGGCACATGTGCATATTGGTGTCATTACACTAAAAAACTAATATGAAGGATTGTAAATGTACTAACTGCTTTATTTCTTCTTTCCACAGATTAACACACATTAACACACACACACACACACACACACATACAACCACACCTATAAACCCAAGCTGGGAGAACTCCAGGAAGAGCCATTGTTTGGATGCTTCCTGGTAGGCGTAGGTCTTCATGGCATTGTAGTAGTCTTCCCTTGCAACAACATCATCCTCTAACTAGAAAAACACAAAAGCAGATTAAAAGGTTTAAAAAGGTTTAAGATGAAGAGGTTGATAGGTGGACGTGCAGTTTTTTTCGTTTCGTTACCATTGATGGAGATGGAGAACTAGCTTTGGTCAAAGACTGTAGATCATTCATATCGTGTTGGGGGTAAAATACTACTTTTGATGTAATGAGTAACGTAACGTGTTAGGTCTGAAATTTAAATACTAATTGTTTAGTTTTTCAAAAAGGTAATCTGTTATTATTATTTAACCAACTATTCCTGTAACTACCTTTTTACCACAAGAAAAGAAAATCCACCATGACTTCGCACCGTTACTACTTTTTTTGGGAGGCAGGCACGATGTGTACGGCAGCTCGGTGAGGAAATATTCACATTAGTTTGAATTCGTGGGAGGAAATAAGGACGAGAACATGACAGTAACATGCACGTTGTCTCCAGGTAACAAGAGTCTGTCAGCTGTGAGGAACTCAAACTTCAAACTTGAAGAAGCATGTGTTTAGAAAAGCATATCACTTTAATTTGACAATAAAGAGCTATAAATGGGACATTGTGTGTTATTCCTGCTATTAGTGTAAAGATTTATAGATTATGGGCCGGGCTCGACAATAAACAGCACTTTGGACTGTCCACATAGACATTTGCCTCTTCAAAATATCAACAGTTAGAGTCTGACCTTTGACCCATACCTGAACATAGAAGGTGCCCTTGTCCTGAGCGTAGAGCATGAGGAAACTGAAGTCCAGGTTCTGCTTGGTTCTCCATCTGAGAACAGAAGACGAAATGGTAAATGGTTTCCTGTCTTTTTTTTTTTACATTTCTTGGTATACACAATTAGATGAATGTAAATGATCCATGTGGATGGACTAAGCAGATACATCAAACTTAATGCAACCAGCAGTTCAAGAAGATAGTAAGTGAATTTGTATATCTACTTGACTCTGTCTTTGGTGTCTCCGAACGTCTCTTCGAGGCTGGAAAAGTCAGGGTAGTAATACTGTGAGGGAGAGACCACCTCCAACAGCCCAGACTGCGACTCCTTGGGAAAACTACAAAGACACAGCAAGAAAACTGAGTCCTACAAATGTACTTGTTATTGTAAACACAGAGGATATATTCCAAAAGGATGTGAATGCAGCATCAACCACAGGAACACTAAGGATTTTATAGGCAAAATCCAGCATGTTACTGCATGTAGTGTAAACCACATTATAGATTACAGGTTATACAAAGGCAGGAACTCGCTACATACAAGTATACAAATGTAACAGGCTATTAAAGAGCTTGTGAAAGTAAAACATAACCTCACAGCCTGAAACTCGCTTTGTCGCTCAAGTTCCACCCGCTGCTGTTAACATACAATCTGTAACGTGGATAAGGAAAAACACGCAAGCCACCAGGATTCTGAACACCCTGTGGATCCTGTCCCATTGCCCCTCCTCCAACACCACTGAACTGAACAAACTAATGTGCACACACACAACTGCTCCAGCCGCTTTTCTGACTGATAGTTCTACAACCATTTCAAACACTATACTATACTAAAACTTTACCTGCAGCAGCCACTGGCACTGAAATTGCACCATCAGTTCTGTCATTTCATGTGTTCAATACTTTTTTCCCCCTGTTTCATTCCCCTTTATTACACATAACTTTATTTCTGGACTTTATTTTATTTCTTTATGTGTGGATTTATTGAGTTAATACCAAAGTCTGGTTGAAAATTGTATGTGAATATTCTCATTGGAAATCTATTTCCTGAAAAGAAATATTGCGTTCAATGCTTATTTCCCCCACTGTATAAACGCACATTTACTCAAGTTTAACGTACAGTTTTTTCTGCTGCTTTTTATTCAATCTTAATGTTAGGGGTTAATATCTGCACCTGTTTTATCTGTTTCATTCTATTTTAGCTTAATCTCATTTCCAATTTGACACTTTTGTGTTTAAATGTTGTCGTTTTTATTTTTGCCATGCGTTGCTTGAATATTCGATCCCGATGCATTTTACGTTTTATGTAAAGCGCTTTGAATTGTCTTGATGTTGAAATGTGCTATTCTAATACATTTGACTTGCTTTACATGTGATATCGCCTCTTTAGTCTACGGTATTGCTACAAGTGAAACCTAACACGGGGTGAAACCAGGTGAATCTTTGACGTCTAAATTAGCAAAGTGCCCTTCTGAAATTACAGCATTGCTTCACAAAGCTTCTGCACCGAACAATACAAGCTAAATTAACTCATTTATCCACGTAGGCTATTTATCAGCTTGACTGATTTCTTAACTACACTCAACAGATGAAATGAAACCAAAGTAAACAAAGACTGTGATATAATAGTCAAAAGTGCTGACTCACTTCTTCCTGATTGTCTCTGCTATGCTGTCCACGTAGTCTGAGTCCGCCTGACATGACATGGAGAGAAGAGAAGGACAATATAAGTAATGTTACCATTGCTTTTGCAACAATGCAGTCTGGAGGTCTTATAAGCTGAGACGGCTTCATTGTTCTCATCCCTCCAAGGCCAGACCTCGTATAACCAGTTTCACTTCATCTCTCTGTATAAAGCCAGGAACCTCTGTTTGTGTATATATGTCCTTTGTGTATCTCTTGAACGGTTCATCCCATCCCCTCCACACTTGGCAGGTGCATTGCTTGGGGAAGAGGGAAGTGCAGTGTCAAATTTGGTGCAATTTGCACACATAATAAGTTTTATATATATATATATATATATATATATATATATATATATATATATATATATATATATATATATATATATATATATATATATATATATATATATAAACTTTTTTATATAAAAAAAAGTTTGTCTCAAATGTTTTGAGATTGTGCAGATTGTGAAGCACCATAACAGGCAAAGCACAAATCTTTGGAGTAGACACACCCAATCTGAACTGAAGACACAGAAAACAGAAACGATCTAAGAACCCAATATGATGGATCTATTTTATTTTATTTTTAAATACAGCCCTCATTTTACTTGAAATGAGAAAAAATGATTTATATCATCATATTATTCCAGTCATGTTATTGGCTCACAGCAGGGGACATTCGCCTCACAAACATATAAAACACACTAGAGCCCAACCGATATATCAGTTAGCCGATATTATTGGCCGATATTGGCGTATCACAGATATATCGGTATCAGCGAATATGTCTGATATGTGCTGATGTTTTTTTGTGTTTTTAAAAAAAAGTTATATAAGCAGCATTTTATGTGTATATACTATCCTTTTTCTTAATTCAAGTTTAATATATGTATGTTTTTTTGTTCTGTTTTTTTTATATAATAAAGTTTATTGTTAAACTGTAATATTTCCCTTTTTTCTCATGCCGTCTCATGCCAGACTGAGTTGCTTGTGACTGCATGAGAAGGTTATGGAATGTCTGCTGTATATTATATTATAATGATCATATCATCATTTATATTTATATCCTGTGTTAAGCGTATGACTGTGTGGCAGCGTAGAACTGGGGCAGATCAAAGCTATATGGGCACAGGTGCAACTGGGTGTCAAATGGTGTACAGGTGGAAAAGGAGATTGGACTGTTGTTACTGCCCATTGCAGTCGATACTGGCAGCAGTGACTTCAGAGAACTATATTACCAGCCATCATATAATCATCCTCATGGTTTGTTTTCACTGTATACTCAGAGTTCTTCATTAAATGAGAGCCTCCATCAACAGAGAATACTGACTGGACAATATTCCCTGAAGCGCGTAAAAAAAAAAAAAAGAAAGATCATCACCCGCACTGAGCTAAGTGGCTATTTGTTGATCAGGACAGTCACTACAAAGGGGAATAAACCCAGTTACTTTACCTGTCAGACAGTTTTGTGCCAGTCTGCTGTATTTGTGCATGATCATATGCATAATGTTATGGGAAATATTAGAGTTTACAACAGCTGTTACTGATAATAAAGCACCAGTTAACCCCATGCTGAAATACAGTACTACAGTTTTAATTACAACTAACGCCCAGCAACAAAGCAAAACAAGCTTATTTAAACACAATGTCAAACTATTCCTTTAAACCATGACTTGCTCAATGGTTCTCAGTATTAAATACAAGTGACTTCCTTAAATGAATGGTTAAAGTTTTGGTAAACCTTGAGGAACTTGTCAGAATGTCAGAACAAAGCAGAAATATTGCAATACCACCTTGTGTGTGTGTGTGTGTGTGTGTAAGTGTTGGGGTGGGGAGTGTTGTGGTAACCTCAGCAACGAAGACAATGATGAGGAGGTCTTGGCGTTGTGAGAAAGTCAGGCTGAAGAGCAGAGAGCTGAGTGTGCTGACCAGGTAGCTCTGCTTCTCACGCTTCACTGTGGGAATGCCCAGCACCATGGACACTGAAGAAGGACACACACACACGCACACACACGCGCACACGTTAGTTTTGCTTTTTTTAATTTAGTCTTAATATTAGTCCTGTATTGAATGTCTTTCTTAGTTTGTCCATATTTAGTCAACCTCATCCTGCTTCTTTTCAAGTCTGGGCATTTTAGTCTTAGCTTAGTCAAAGGTAACAAACTATTTAGAAGTAGTTGAATGAAAACTGTTGACATTTTAGTCTTTTTCAGCTTTCAGGTTGTATTGAACATTTCAGCCATACACATCATTTATTTGTCATTTTATTCAAACTTTTTCTATCTTTTAACTTGAACTCTTTAAAAAAAAAACGTATTATCTGATGAAAAAGTCAAGTCAAGTCAAGTCAAACTTTATTTATAAAGCACATTTAAAAACAACCTCAGTTGAACCAAAGTGCTGTACAGTTATTAAAATACAATATAATCATACACAAATATAATAATAAATAAAACAGTAAAGGAATAATAAGAGCTCAATTTAAAAAAAGAGTAAAATTAAAGAAAAAAATACAATAAAATAAAATAAAATAAAAGCCAAGGATTCTCGCCTAGCTGTGGCTGAACGCCAAGTAGAAAAGATGGGTTTTTCTTAAAGTGCTCAACAGACTGTGCAGCTCTAACCTGGATAGGTAGGCTGTTCCACAGCTTTGGGGCCGTCACTGAGAAGGCTCTGTCCCCACGAGTACAAAGTCTGGACCGAGGTACTGCCAGGAGCAGCTGGTTTGCCGACCTAAGTGCTCTGGACGTACTGTGAGGCTGTACAAGCTCTGGTAAATAAGATGGTGCCAGACCATTTAAACACTTAAGAAACAATGAATAAAACCTTGAACTGGATCCTAAAATGAACAGGCAACCAGTGCAAAGATGCAAGGACAGGACTGACATGATCACGCCGTTTCTTTCCAGTCAGCAGGCGGGCGGCTGCATTCTGGACAACCTTTAACCGGCGCAGTGCTGACTGGTCAAGACCAACAAGCAAAGAGTTACAATAATCTAAGGTGTGAATAACTTTCTCAAGATCATTTCTGGGGAGATAAGCCTTTACTTTAGCTACTAGTCTTAGCTGGAAGAAGCTCGTTTTAACGATAGAGCTTATCTGCTTATCGAACCTAAAGTCACTGTCCAAAATAACAGCAAGGTTCCTTGCAAAAGGGTGACAGTGAGACTTCAGGGTGCCAATGGCGCTGTCATAACCATCTAGGAGATTTTGTTGGCAGAATAAAATAATCTCAGTTTTATTTTTGTTCATGGAGAGAAAGTTCACTTCCATCCAAGATCTAATATCATTCAGGCAGTCTAATAAGACCTGGACAGAGGCTTGCTCATTTGTTTTTAAGGGTATATAGATTTGTACATCGTCTGCAAAGCAATGAAATGAGACATGGTGCTTTCTGTATATGGATCCCAATGGCAACATATATATCGAAAAGAGGAGGGGGCCCAAAATAGAGTCCCGAGGCACCCCACAGCTCAGGGGGGAAGTGGCCGAAGAATACTGGCCCAGCTGGACAGAGAAGCTCCTGTCTGAGAGATATGACTGAAACCACTTAAGAACAGTACCCTTAATGCCCACACAGGTGTTTAAGCGAGACAGGAGGATGTTGTGATCCACTGTGTCAAAAGGCAGCTGTCAGATCCAGAAGGACCAGGACAGCAGATTTACCAGAGTCAACTGTGGGGTCAAGATTATGTTTTTTGATGAGGGGCTGGACCACAGCATGTTTAAAGGCAGCTGGGACACATCCAGACATCAAAGATGAATTTATCAGATCCATAACACAGGGCCCAATAATATGGAAAACGTCCTTAAAAAGACGGGTTGGATGCTGTCAATAGGACAGTGAGAAGGCCTGAGTTGCTGGACAATATCAGTTAAAGCTGAAAGAGACACTTGCTCAAATGTGTCAAAAACAGCAGGGCAAATGGGAGAGACGGCAGGATCCAATGCAGACGGCAAAAGAGAGGACCTAATATCGGAGATCTTGCCAATAAAAAACCTTAGAAAATCTTCACACAGCTTAAGTGAAGGAACAACACCATTGTGGTCACAGGGGTTTAAAAGAGTATTTAAGGTGTTGAAAAGGAACTGAGGTTTATGGCTATTAACTGACACAAGATTGGATAAAAACTGACTCTTGGCAGTTTTAACAGCTTTCTGATACTGTAGTGATTTTTAAAATGTCCAAAGAAACGTGTAGATGATCTTTCTTCCACTTCCTCTCGGCGCGTCTACATACACGTCTAAAAGTGCGAGTGGTGTCATTAAGCTATGGCTCTGTTACTGGCTTAGGGCATTTACACCTAAAAGGAGCCACCAAATCTAATATGTCAATGCAAGAATGCAGCTTTGCAGGTCTGATAGTATCCGTTTAAGGACTACACCCAAACATGATTTGCAGCATTCTAGAGAGGTGACAAATCACCAGACAGCTGCAGTTTATATTTTACATTTTACATTAACTTTCATATTTGCATTTAAAAGGTAAAGTCAACAATTCTAATCCAATAGACATTTTGTCTAATTCAGTGAATATCTCCACACAGTACACTAGCTGTCCCTCTGTGTGTGCACTGAAAAAACATAGGGTCCATACACAACACTGCCTCCGAAGTGTGCACGTAAACACAGTGTGAGAGGGACAGAAATGACTCTACAGATGATGCATCAATCTGGATTCTGCCATATTTCTCTTGTGGTTGTTACCAACAGAGAAAGGGAAGGGAAGAAGTAGGAAGGGAGGGGTGAATCTGTTTGGGTGTTTACTTCAAATGTCAACAATCTCTCTCCAGAATGACTGACTCTACCTTTAAATCGACAAAGCCAAAACACAAAGACTCATAAAGGCGTTAAACAGTTGTAGATGTGTGTGTTTACGTGTGTGAGTGCACCATACCTCCGCGGCGTCCCTGTCCGACGACTACGTTGGGCTTGAGGCTGTCCGGATGTTGTCTGAGGTGAGGCATATAGATGTAAATGTTGGGCAGGAGGAACGTCTGTTGGCCTGAATCACCCATCGGCTGCCTCGTTGTTTCTATGCACAGGAGAGGGAGAGGCTGTATTAGGTCAATGGACTACATTTATGTAAAGCTCTAGATTAAATGTATCATGAAACTCATTAAACAACTTAAATGTAAAAAACCCAAGGCTGGATTACCTACAGTACTAGAAAACTGTCCAACTCCCAATCTTCAATTCCAATGTATGTCAGCTGATTCTTGGTTACTTTGGTCAATTGGTTTGTTATTTTTGTAGTTTCTTAGAGAATTTGCTCCACTTAAGAACACATTAACTATAGTGGGTCCTGCATTATTTCTTAAAGTTGATCTTAATCTTGTAGAAGATCCCTGTGTCCGTTTAAAAAAAAAATATCATTAACTCCATCACTAACATTGATCATGACATTCTAATTGATGGTTTAGAAAAATGGGTGGGGGTGTCAGGCACACCTTGGGAGCTGGTTTCAGCCCTACCTATCATCCAGCAACGTTGTTGTTCAAAATCAAAGCTTCTCTTCACTAAGAGCATGTTTCATATGGAGTAGTGCAAGGCTCTGTCCTGGGCCCACTACTTTTAAATCCACAGCAGTCCACTGATTCTAATAATTAGCTCATTATCAAGGGCTTGATAACGAGTTCATTATTAGAATCAGGTGTGTTATACTGGGGAGATACCTAAAACATGCAGGGCAGTAGCTCTCCAGGAGCAGGGTTGGTGACCACTGGTGTACAGTATTGATTTTCATTGCTATGTGGATGACTCCTGACTCTATGTAACTGTTGATCCTGATTATCTGACACTCTACTTCTGTAAAAACTGCATTTCTGACATTCATTTCTGAATGACCCTACATTTCCTCAATCATTAGGATAAATCAGGACAAAACAGAGACCTTCTGAGTGTCATCATCAATTCACATAATCCCCATCAAGTGACATAGCCACATTTAAGGAACATAACTAGACACGTTTTTAGGGTATCATGTAAATATTCTTGTCAGAACTTTTCTTTCTCCAAGAGATGGAGAGCAGCTTGTGCAGGCTTTTATTACAAGTAAGCTTTACTACAGAAACTCATCGATCACAGGTCTCCCCAAAAATGGTCAAACAGGTCAAACAAAACTCCTGCCAGAGTTTAAACCTGAACAAAGAACCAAGCTCAATTCACATCTTTTTTATAAAGTCACTGCACGGACTAGCAGTTAGTTTGAGGATAAACTGTAAGATTCTTGTACTACTGTATAAATGTGTATATGGACTTGCCTCTCATTATTTAGAAAGTATGATGCAGATATATGTCCCTTGTAGATCCCTGCTGTTCAATTTCTGTACCTCTGGACCCAAACTGTAGTTTTCTTTGCCTCTGAATTCTTTTAAAACCCAAATCAGTTGACGTCAGGGACATCTGCTGCTGGATTTTTTTGCAACCTACCTTTAGTTATGGAGATGGTGTTGGTGTTGTTTCTGGTGAGCTGGGTGATGTTGGAAGCTCTGGATATGTTCCTCAGCTGCTCCAGGATTCTGCTGAGATCTGTGCTGATCATCCCCCCCAACTTCTCAGCCACCAACAGACGCTCGTATAAATTCTGCATGTCTGGTTGTACTGTCGTCTCTGGAGACAAGAAGACAAAGACAAGAGAGAAAATGTGATTGATCTGTTATCAATCACATTCTAGTCCACACAATCGAACTACGGTATCTTCAGTGCGTCAGCTTCAACTGGAATTTTAATTGAATTAATCAGTTTTTCTTCAAATGACAGTTTGACTACTTTCAGTGGTTACATACCATTATAATTGCTTGCCTGGCATTATGTAGGCATCAGCTGGCATTTAAACTGCATTCATCTCTTACTTTCAACTGAAAGTTCAACAGCTCTCACTCATCACTTGTTTTCATCATTTACAAGACAAGACCAGGACGACCACATGACAAATCATAAGATACAGTTGGGCAGACTGAAGAAGGGGAACGTTTCAGAACATTTAGAGAATATTCACACTGCAGAAATGTCCTATAATGATGGATACAGAGCAGCCAAGCCTCGTCTATAAATCTTGCTAAAACAATAATCCCCATCTTAAAGTGACAGTTCAACATATCAGCTTCAGACAACCAACATAAATCAGGATTTTTTTCAAGTGGATCTTTTCAATCAAACGGTTCCTCAAGTGTACAAAGAAAATGAAATTCAACCTCAACAACACCAAGATCACAAATAACACATAAATGTTGCTCTTCAGGAACACATTTATATCTGCCTACCTCAACTGACAGCAGTAAAGTCTTTGATTTGAATGTAATTTCTAAGCTTTAGGTTCCTATGAATGTTAGTTCATACAATCATATCATACATACCATCTGATCATTTAACTGCCTTCAGGATTACATCTATATATGAACCTTCATCTGCTTTAAGAGCATACTTGGGGTCAACTAGCAATTTTACTCTCAACAATTAAAGTTTTACAACATTACGACCTGTTGACAGTGTTTGTGTATGCAACATCAGCATAAACACATTAAAACTGTCCTCAGTATGTATGTAAATGTAGTCTTCTCTAGTTCAGCCAGGGTGCTGATTGGCTCCAGCACCAATCACATGCAAACAAATCTTTCTGTTGAGGCAACATGTTTTTGCCCATTTTTAAGGAAAGCATATAATGCTTATTTAGGTCAAGTGAGACTCTCACAGTTCCTGACAGCATCAGCAAACAAGAAAGATCCCATCAGAAGTGATGTTTCTCAGATAGAAATCAAGCAAAACTCAAGGCCTTGTGCAGCTGCTGATGTTATTACTCAATAACATCTCATGTTGTTTACAAGGTGGGCTTCTTGCATGAAGAGTAATATGAGGCTCCAGCTGGGTTAGTAGTGTGAAGTTTGCACCTGCACCACCCCGCCTGGTTTGTGGTCACCATGGTATGTTTGCAGGGTGAATTTATGCCTCAGTGGGAACGTTTTTCTGTCTTTCTTTTTAATGTGGCCCATTTCTCTCTCTGCATGTGCGCGTGTGTGTGTGCATGCGTGTGTGTGAGTGGGCTGATTTGACAGTGCTGGTTTTCCGCTCATTGTGATTCGTCATCAGCAAGGCTTTCTCTTCCTAACTTAACAATGGTTGGGTTGTTTTAAATGTTTATTTCCATCAATTTGGACTTTAGACTAGATGTGATAAAACTCGAATGGCTCCAGCAGAGGGAGGAGAGCCTTTATATAATAAGAACAACAGAAACGTGTAATCATCAGTGTTATTAGCAGCTTCATTTACTCAGTTCATTTTGTAATATTGCAGGTTTGACATTTGATTGTCACACGGCTTACTGTATGTTGCACTTGTATTCATTCTATTTCAATTCAATGTATATTTTACATTTCTATGGAACAAATGAGAGTCTTACGATGCAGTGGGTTTTTTTTTATTTGAGGGAAGTTTGGTCCGTTTATTACCTTTTTGAAATAAATGCATTGAAATGAGTAATCTTTGATAAACCATGTTCGCCATGTGGACTCAGATCATTTAAAGGAACTATACAACCCAAAACTCACACACACACTCATCTAGTTCAGACAGTAATACAGAATTGTAAAACAATCAAAACTAGTCCAGTTGGTTGTCCCCCTGACTCTAATTATTAACTCTTATCAAGCCCCCAAGCTTGATAAGAGTTAATAATTAGAATGAGGTGTGTTAGAATGGAGAGATACCTAAAACATGCAGGACAGTAGCTCTACAGGAGCAGGGTTGGAGACCATCAGCATAGACCTACCCTTTAAATTTGGCTTTCAATTGAATTGTATTTATTTATTAATCTGCCTTTTATTTTGTATTTTAGCCTGTTTTACGACTATTCTGTTTATTCTATTTTATTGTTTTCTTCTTCATAACCCACCT
This sequence comes from Scomber scombrus, assembly GCF_963691925.1. Lineage (NCBI taxonomy): Eukaryota > Metazoa > Chordata > Actinopteri > Scombriformes > Scombridae > Scomber > Scomber scombrus. The sequence continues at coordinate 29,427,601 of NC_084978.1, forward strand.
TTTATGTCTGTTTTCTTTACTGTTACTCTTTTGTTCTTAACATCTCCAGTTTTACTCACTTTATTCTAATTGTGACTTTAATTTATTTTTTCCTTTTATATATATTTGTAATATTTTATTCATCTTTTATTAGCAATTTATCCATTTCTTTTTTTTAAATTATTTTTTTGTTTTTTTAATGTATTTATTTTTTCATTTTAATCCTATCTCTCATGGCTCCATCACCTGGTGTGATGAGACTATGGGAACAACCTGAGTGTGGTGGATGTCCCTCACATTAGATATGACAGTTCATTTTTACACTGATATGTTTTTAAGTACAACAGCTAATTTTCATTTTTTTAAAAACACCTTCAAATACATGAACCGCTACAGTAACAGTTGGCATTTTGTTGGGCTTGAACGCAACCCTGACTGTCATCACTAATGTTGAGTTTATGTTTTTAGTTTTAATATTGTCCAACTTTTTTGAGCTTTACTTTTATTTCAAAATATATTAGAGTTCATCTGTGATAACCTCTAGTTTACATTTCAATCTATTTTATCCATATTTACTCTTTTTGTCTCTAATACTCGCTGACGATGTTTGACTTCACATTGAAAACTGTCAATTGAAAAGACAAATAAATCATATAATACAGATCAAAGGAGAAGCATTAATGCTTGACTCTTTTTCCAACAGACAGAAGTCTAATTTAAGTAGAAAATGGAAAATAACGTCCGACCTTACTCATGACATCATCTTGAAATGCCTTGAGAAAGGTCAGAAGAACAAAACGTTGACGGATAATTACGCAGAGTCCATTACTGTGTGTGAGTGTGATTATTTTCATCTCCTACTTGAAGATAACTACTTAGTTTACACCCAGCGGCAGAGCCTGAGGTTTTAGAGAGTTACTTTTGTTTGCTGCTCTCATAAAAGTGTAGTTTAAACACAGAGGAATGTGCACATGTAAACACACCAGTGGGTCAGATATTACCTACACACAGTATAGAAGCGTTTAGTATAGAAGAGCTTTGAAGCCTCCTGGAGGGTACCATTTATTTGCAACATGCAAATACCCAGGAGCCGGTATTATGATGCAAAAAACAAACATAATCAGCTGCCGATTGTGTGTGTGTGTGTGTGTGTGTGTGTGTGTGTGTGTGTGTGTGTGTGTGTGTGTGTGTGTGTGTGTGTGTGGTTTTTTTGGGTGGGGGGGGCACACTATACCTGCAAAAAGATAAGAAGTGAGACCTCCAATGAAGCGTAAAAGTATTCAGTGTGCAGATCATTCTTTGTTTTCTCATGGAAACATTTGTCTTAAAAGGAATGTTCAAACAAAGCCAGCACATGATCGCCTATCAGCTTCCTGTTTTCCCCTTTCTTCTAAGATCTATGCAAAATTTGGTAAATGTTAACATATGAATAGAATTGTAACTTTTGTATTTAATTTAAAGTTTGGATCACCACTACATTTTCAGTTCAAACAGGAAACTGATGAATGGCATGGCTTTTAAGAATGTGCTTTTACTCTAAAGTATATTTAGTCTGATTCATTTTACATTAAATATTAACCACTAGCCTACAATAAGTTTCACTCCTTTCAGTACAGAAGTTCCCAAAAGTGTCCATTTCACTTAGCTGTCAGGTACTCTGTCTCTCAATGCTAATCAATGTTCATATTGTGAGAGTAATTATAAATATAATGTGATGATATCATAATATAATGAATATAATATCATGAATTGGTTAAACACAGGTTGAATCGAAGTCATTGAATCGTTCACACCGGAACCAAATCTCAACGTCTTTCAAGGTGTTTTCAGACACTTTTTGCAGTGTGGGGAAGATTTGCTCCACACTTAAATCAAATTACTTTGCAGCAAGTGAAAAAAGGAACGGCAGGTAGTGACAGCTTACCTCCATCACTGGGAGACTTAATCCAGGTAACCGACAGGAAACACACCAAGGCCAACAGACATCCAAACCTGTGAGTGCACAACCTCATCTCATTTCTCACTCACAGTCTGTTCCTTTCTGTGTGCCGGCTCAACCCCCGCGTGCCCCGCCAACAGCAGGTGGATGTGAGCGGAGCAGGTAAGTGAAGGTAATGTTATAGGCTAACAGGGGTGACGTCGCTTTACGTCACTTAAAACACACACTCATAGTAACACACACACACAAACACACGTACACACACATGCACGAAACATGCGTGCTTTAACGTTACTGTGTCCAGTCATTGTGGGCTCATGTGGAAACTCACAACAAATCATTTCAATGCGAACAGCGACGCCTGCTGGTTGAATAAGAGACGACCGAACGTGTCCGTATCCGACACATTTTCTGGGAGTTTTAAAATGACAATATGACTAAAAGATGCGTCCTGGTCTTGTCTTGTGTGGTAAGTTATCCAAAAGTTAATTTAACATTATGTTGTGTTAATAACGCAACATAAAAATCTTGATTGGTTCGTAAATTTTATGAAGTTAGCCCATAAAACAAGTCATTTAGATGAACGCATACGTTGTATAAATGCGACTGTAATCTTCTTCACCGTTACGACATAAGCAAAAATTAGAAAAAAGTATACCGGACATATACTTATACCATAGTTTCTCCGTACATGTGCAGCGGGGATGTAGCTCAGTGGTAGAGCGCATGCTTTGCATGTATGAGGCCCCGGGTTCAATCCCCGGCATCTCCACAACTTTTTCTTTGACTATTTTACTTTACCACTGAATCGGCTATATCAATACAAACCATCCACCAAGAACCACATGATCATTACAGCTAACAGTTAGGTACATTTTATACGTATCTGATGTATCTTTGCCAAATTGTTTGCATTAAGCTGCATTAATTAGTTAATAGGCTATTAGAGAAAGGTTTTCTTTAAGACCGTGAAACTCCGTCAAAAACACATATTTCTTAATTTTTATGTTTTTTTACCGAGTAACAAGGACACACAACGAATAAGAGATGCACTGAACTCACCAGACATCCCACATGTAGTTTAACCTTCCACATAAAAACAGAGAAGGCTACAGTACATGTTTTTAAACTGAATGTAAAGTAAAGTTATGTGAAGCAGTAAACAGTAAAACAAATATATTAATATAATAAATTACAACAAAAAGAGAGCTCAGACACCAATTACTGACATACTATTATATATACTTGTACAGGAAGTGAGTATCTGCAGGGACTGTGCTGCCAAAAATATGCCTGTACTATTCATCACTAGAATCACCTGTGCTGTAAAACGAGAGATGGGTGATGGGAAATCTGTAGGAGTTGGTGTAACTGAAGCCAAACACATGCAAGGTTAGTCACACAACTACTCACACGTATGCTTTATTATTATTCCAGCCCTGCTTCCTCTGCTGCTGGCAGTGCTGCTGACAGTGAAGGCAGGAGGGGAGAGAAGACTTTGAAAGGTCTGGTTATAGAATCCTAATCTCAAAACAAGTGGTGGTTAAATCTAACAAAACATTTCTTATGAGACAAAGGTTTAAAAAAAAGAAGAAAAAAGTTCTCCACTAATGCAGATGGGGCATTGAGTATTGCATTTAAAAGATCACTTCACCCAAAAAACAAAAAAACATAATATCTCAACTACCTGGATAGGTCCTACACTGTCTCCCAGGTTTTGGAATATCCATCTCTGAGATTTATTCCAGCCATGTTGACGATTAGTCAATGCACTTTGCTAAATCTGCTAGCATTATCATGCTGACGAAATGGCAACATTTCCCCTATAAGTCGTGTTAAAGGCATTAGCTTCTTATGCAGTGACGTCACTGCATGTACAGAGTATTCTGCTGAGCTGCAGGGGGTCTCATGTTTAGCTGTCAGTGTTATTGGGCAGCATTCAATCCAAAGTAGGTTGACATGTTTCATCTGTTTATTTCTTTGGAGAATCTGTCTACCTCTATTAGGCTATCATATGGTATGGTCTATCTATCATATTGTATGGTCTATCATATGGTATGGTCTATCTATCATATTGTATGGTCTATCATATGGTATGGTCTATCTATCATATAGTATGGTCTATCTATCATATTGTATGGTATATCATATGGTATGATCTATCTATCATATGGTATGGTCTATCCATCATATTGTATGGTCTATCATATGGTATGGTCTATCTATCATATAGTATGGTCTATCCATCATATTGTATGGTCTATCATATAGTATGGTCTATCTATCATATGGTATGGTGTATCATATGGTATGGTCTATCTATCATATTGTATGGTCTATCTATCATATGGTATGGTGTATCATATGGTATGGTCTATATCATGTGGTGTGGTCTATCATATGGTATGGTCTATCTATCATATGGTATGGTCTATCTATCATATTGTATGGTGTATCATATGGTATGGTCTATCTATCATATGGTATGGTCTATCTATCATATAGTATGGTCTATCTATCATATTGTATGGTATATCATATGGTATGATCTATCTATCATATGGTATGGTCTATCCATCATATTGTATGGTCTATCATATGGTATGGTCTATCTATCATATAGTATGGTCTATCCATCATATTGTATGGTCTATCATATAGTATGGTCTATCTATCATATGGTATGGTGTATCATATGGTATGGTCTATCTATCATATTGTATGGTCTATCTATCATATGGTATGGTGTATCATATGGTATGGTCTATATCATGTGGTGTGGTCTATCATATGGTATGGTCTATCTATCATATGGTATGGTCTATCTATCATATTGTATGGTGTATCATATGGTATGGTCTATCTATCATATGGTATGGTCTATCTATCATATTGTATGGTCTATCCATCATATTGTATGGTCTATCATATGGTATGGTCTATCTATCATATAGTATGGTTTATCCATCATATTGTATGGTCTATCATATGGTATGGTCTATCTATCATATAGTATGTTCTATCTATCATATTGTATGGTCTATCATATTGTATGGTCTATCTATCATATTGTATGGTCTATCATATTGTATGGTCTATCTATCATATTGTATGGTCTATCTATCATATTGTATGGTCTATCTATGGTAGCACTGGAGGTGGAGGAGAAAATATGATTTTTTTATTTGGGTGAATCAAAGTTTTGAAGTGTGTTTGTATGAAACATGACAATACAATATCTAATGTTTAAAATTCTATCTTGAGTAATTCTCAACTGAGAATTGAGTCATTTTATAAATGAGACCACAGCTCTGTGCACATCATCACTGTCCTCTTAGCCCTGACATCGACATTAGTAATTGGAGTTGAACACTGCCCTCTTTGTTGACCTGGGGCCTCTTTTATTCTCCTCCATACAAAAGTCATCTAGCGGTTTAACCACCAACTGATCATAGGCCGGCACCACAGGTCAGCTTTGTCAGAACCAGGTCAGGGAATATTAGCCTCATGCTACTGGTTCCACAGATATGCAATCATCACATATACAGAATAACATTCTAGTGGAAACACTTACTGTCTATCTGTTTTGGGGTTTTCAGCTTAGAAAAAGGAGAACTTAAAGATAATGGCTATGTTAAACCTGGCAGCTCTGGAGTGAGTATTTATATTACTTTCTCAGTCAAACCCTGATGCAGATGTCTACAGAGGTATCTCTTGCGTGCAGGACTCCAGAGAAGGTCATTCAAATAACTTGACAGAGACACCATGCAATCTGAAAAGGGTATTTTTGTTGCCACGGACAACAACAAGACATGCCCCACACAGTCCCAGACACTCAGCTCCATTCACATATTTACCAAGATCCACACCCACCCACCCTACCAGCATCCATCACCCATTACCCCCAAGTAACCCTTGACCTGTCACAGCAGCTACATTCATGAGGCAGCTGCCTGTTGTCACGGTGACAGAGGAAACACTCTCCATTTACCCCAGAAACCTTAATTTTACGCTTCCTTAAAAACGTACTTTGAATAAAAAGAGCTGAGGAAGAAAAGACTTCCAAAAAGGTAAGTGAATGGTAGAGCTTGTCTTAACTGTGAGGTTATGGGTTATGCATCTGTGTCATATAGTAGTTGAAAAGTAGTTCTTGGTGTTTTCATTTTTCTAGATTACCCTGGCTAACTAACTAGGTATTGTTGAGAATCGAGAATTAGCATTCCTCTATAGACAACAGTTAAGTCAGGTCAAGAGGTTATGACTGAAATTTCTCATCAACTATTGGGTTACCATGACATTTTGTACATTCAGTCATGGTGCCCAGAGAGTGAGTCACCATTACTTGCTGACTTTTCGTCCAGCGCCACCAGCAGGTCAAAGTCTTCACTTATCCAGTGATGAATGGATTGGCGCAACATTTTGCGACATTTGTTACTCATAGACAATTTGTGCTAATGGCTTTGGTGATGAACCTGGTGAATTGTAATACCTCTAGTGATACCATAACTTTTCTTTTGGTGCTATCATCAGGCCACATTTTCAATTTGTGTAGTTTACAACCAAAAAACCTAAAAAAAATATCGACATTCCCATCAGCATTTGCTAACTTTAGCAAACGTTAGTATACTAACACACCAAACTAAGAACGCCCCATGAAGTCGGATTTGCAACTCAGAAGGTCGGACGAACCTCACCGGCCCCGACCTCAAAATCCAAGATGATAGCCCCATGCATGAACAGTGTGAAAGTTTTAGTAACATCCTGTCTATTAGCACTTCTGTCTTATTTGTGTCTCATTAAATCAGTCATACACACAACAATGTCCGACTTCTATCTTTGGACGTGTTGCAATGATGTTTGTATGTGCTAACCATAGCACTGTGATAAAACCCACTGATCTCACTGATTCCATTCAAATGAATCATAAATACTGACGTGATTGGTTCCTTAAGGTATAAGTTACTTCTAATCTATTCAATTAGTGATGCCTTTTATCACTAGTGGACATAAGATCAATGTGTTAGACTTTGGGTCAGGTTGCAAATGACACATCAATTTCACAACAAGTAAATCTACACTGAAGAAAAACAACCCTCGACAAAATGTGACCAACTCAGAGAGGGTTAAGTGAGGAGCATCAGTCAGGCACTGGATCTGCCCATCCTGCTACAGAAGCAGATCAGAGGAATCAGGTTTCCTACAAAAACATCACATCGGCCCTACATGTGTTTTAACCATCAGTCATTGTCCCCCCGCAGACAAAGAGCAGATTAGATGGAATTTAATGATCCCAGTGGGACGCCGCCGCCGCTGCTAATACGCCTTAACAAAGAGAGAAAGAATATGAGTATTGACATGAATCAGCCTACAGCAATATGGAGCGAAGGTAGAAATGTACGGTCGCTCTTGAAAATATATCAACAAAAAAGAAAATACTGTAACACGTGAATGAGAGTTTAAAATCTTTTTCCCAGATGTACTTCTCCTGCACTCTCATCACGTCAATCTCTCTTTTCTTCTCTGCTCTCTAACTTAGAATGTAATGGCTTTACTGGAACTTTAACAGCCAAGTGGAAGGATATCAAATGTACTTAAACAAGGAGGTCATCCCGCTGACCATGTTGACCCTCTTAACAGTTGGTCCGATGGTTTAAACAAAAAAAAAAGAAAGCACTAGAGAGAGAAAAAAAAAATGAAACAGATAGAAAGAGAAAGGGAGAGTCAAATCCGTTCGTCTTCATTTTAGTTTTATTAATCCTGGCGTTAAGCGGATTGCGTGTAAGATGTTAATGCTATCATGAGCAAAGATACACATGAACATGCAGATGTTGCACACATGCAAAAACACGCACGCACGCACACAAACTCTGTCGTGTCACACTCACTAATCCTCACTGGGGTCAGATGCAGATTCAGAGAGAGAGTGCCGCGCCGGGACTGATTGTTTTCATTTCAGAACACACAGTGGAGCATATAGGATAAAAGCATTTATTGTCATATATGTTTCATATTTGGTGTGGATGCGGCGGCAAAGAAGAGGCTATTCCTGCAAACATGTGTTTGTCATAGTAGCAGTGGGTGGGGTGGAGGGTGGAGGGTGGGGCGTGAGTGGGGGGGGGGGGGGGGTTTAGTAGCTGGGCTTTGAGGGAAGAAGCAAGTGAGGAGAAAGGACCCATCTGTTCCTATAGTGGCAGATAAAGAGGGAGTGAGAGGAGGACGGACGTTAAGCAGGAGAAGGGTGAGCATGTTATGTTAAATAACTCTACTATCTAATTGTGTTGTTTATTTGGACTTTGGTGCGTTCTTTATGCATTTTATGTGCCATTAAGTTTATATAATACATGCATGTGTTTTGATGGAAGGTGATGAGATGTTAGAAGCTGCTGCCAGATGGTGACAATATTGCATGTGTCACAGCCAAGATCATCAGAATGACTGTACAGCAGTGTGCAGCTATGCAGTGACCAGGCTGTGTTATAAATGAGTTTGTCATAGAGAGAGAAAAAAAAAGAAGAAAAGTTTTAGATTGGATTTTCAGAGGTCATGAGCTAAATACAGTTTGCAGGTGTATTTAATTTTCCAGCTAACTGTTAATCTGTTACAGCGTCGGTTCATTTTATCTTCCAACATGAATCATTTACATTTAGTTTCCAAGCTTTCCTCTAAACTGCCACAACTGTAATTCTACTGGGGAAATGCTGAATCATTTTTATTTAATCTATGTTAATCAAATTAAAATATACTGAGTCTATAAAAGTCATGACCTCAGTGTCCTTAATGGTAGCTGTGATCAGGGGCACAATAAGGGGGTGAAAAGTTAGGAAGATTCTAAGGGCCCTTGACTGATAGGGGCCCTAAAAAATATTAGAAAATTAGTTAATTTAAATATTAAAATGTAATTTAATTTAATTGAAATTATCATCATTAAAAGACATTAACAGAATATTTCACAGCTTAATCTTAGTAAATATTGTACAGTTAGTATAGGACTAAGAAAGTTGCAAGCCTTCACAGAAAAGTGTGGTTATAGAAATTGTGCATAGTGATAGCTTTTCATGGGGCCTAAAATCCCTGGTGGCGCACCTGGCTGTGATCGTGAATGTGTGGATTTTTATATATTTGTCACTATTTGTGAATGAAAGTTCAACCTGATGACTGAATGAGTTTGCAGCAGGTTGAAAATGTCATAGAAAAGCTTAAGTTTCATTTGGTGTACATGCTTCTGTTAAGGATGTATCAAATTAAATGTAGAGCTGATTTGATGATGAGTTCCTGTGTAGTGCTGCCTACAGGTGCATTTCCATTCATAGGAAAATGAAATAAATAACTGTAAATGGCACTACAGAGATTCACTTTGCTGTGACTACTTGAACACATCGCTCACTGCTCTCAAGCGCTTGACAACATGATAACACTACTGACAAACAAAAGTTAGAGTACCTCCTCAATAAGTGCAGTTTACTGTCATTCAGCTCATTGGTTTAATTTTACAGCCTGCAACTTGTTAAGGTTCAATCTCAAGAGCTGACTAACTAATTATACTACTGACAGACAAAAGTAAAGAGAACTGCTGAAGAAGCACAATAGAAATTAAAGACATGTCCCTGCTACAGCTGAAAGGAGTGACCATGGGACTTATAATAGTGCTAATATTCACCAGATGTCCAAAAACACAACTCAGAATGAATTCAAATGTTGCTCTATATCTGCTGGATGTGTAAATAGGCAACTGTTTGTTAACTATTAAGTCAGCTTTACAATGTGATGTAAATGTATGTAAATGTCACCAACTTTAGCTTTTACTTTTTTATGAAATACAATGATAAGTTCAAGTTCAGGATAAGTTGAAATAATTTGTTATTCATTCTTTATTTTGTATTTTAACTTCTAAAAAGAGTAATTAAAAATAAATACATAGATAAATAAATAGAATTAATAGGCAGAAAAAGGTAGAAATTACACTGTCCAAAAAATAAAAATAAAAATAAAAATAAAAATAAAAATAAAAATAAAAATAAAAATAAAAATAAAAATAAAAATAAAAATAAAAATAAAAATAAAAAAAAAGTAAAAATACAAAATACAACTACTGGGTAGAAAATGGTAGGAAAAAAAACTGTCCAAAAAAGACTGAAGAATAAAAATAATGAATTTAATAAATTAATGAGACAAAATAAATTAAATGAAAATTCCTTTCATGTGACTTCCATCAGTCTGTGTTTCAGTGACTGGTTAAGAATTGTTATGATGTAATTTGTTTGTTGTCATCGCACAACCACAGAAGCTGTGCTCACCTAAAAGAAAAAAAGAAAGAAAAGAAAAAAATAGAGTATACCAGAAAAGTGTGTTTTATCCAAATCATTTCATTAAGGTTAACATCGCCCCAGATATAAAGGAAACTGTTTGTTGGGCTATAACAGTCTAAACCTTTTGGCTTTTGCCCTCGCCTCTCTTTGCTACTTTAATCTCATTACTTTAACACCGTTCTCCTCCTCCATTCATCCTTCCTCTCTTTCATCCTTCCCCCCCTTCTTGCACGCTTTAACTGAAATGGTACACCCTCTAACTTAATTAAATGAAGCATCTTCTGGCTGACACAGACACACACACTCACATCAAGCAGTGTCCTGTACAGCAGTCATCGGTGCCCTCCCCTCTGTAGTTTATGGTAATTTCACTTCCATCTTCTGATTGGATCTAGTAGATTGTTTCCCCGATGGGAATACTGTATGGATGTTTCCTGTCAACTTCTTTTGCTGACTGCTTTAACTCATTCATTGGGATATTGAAGTCATGGTGGTTTTTTCCCCCCTGATTTAGCACTGAGAAAATGAAGGGCTGTTGCAGTCATCTGACCAGGAATCATCCAAGCGCAGAAAGCCAAAACAAGTTAAAGGGTCTTATTAGATTTATCAGCACACTCTTTCTTTTGTCACTGAAGACAGTGGACATGCAAGCCTCCTGAAAAAGTGCTTCCTCTGCATTTGGAGGTGGTGATACAAGAAATGTTACTGATGACGTGAAAGCATTTGAAGTGTCAGTTCATGTATACCCACTCAAAGTAGATAAAGTATTGTTGGAAAAGCAAATGATGAAAGCAGTTCAAATGCCAGATGAGGTGTAAGTGGTGGCTTTCATTTCAGTTGAAGAATAAAAAGCAGTTGAAGTGTAAGTTAGGATTTAATAGGTGAAAGCAGTGGAAGTGTCAGAGGAAGCGAAAATGATGAAAGCACTTGAAATTTCATTTAAACAGCAAGTTAATTAGTTGAATCTCCTGTGAGGCTGAAGCCTTCATTGAGTGTGTGACGTCGCCCACATACACAACAATTTTTTTCACATCCTGTCCTTTCATTTTATTGGGCAAAAAAGCGGGCAAATGTTGAATATTTCTAAAATCATGAAAGACATGAAAGATTTCCGATTTTTCTTATCGATATACTTTAAAGTTTGAATGAAGCTTCTACACACAAATGTATGTTGAAGTAGAAAAAAGCATCCAGAAAAATTCTAATTTTCAATGTATGTTTTGACTTCAATCCAGGGACAGTTTATCATCTCAGACTCCGATGGATTTACAGGCAACATTGAAGATTTCTGTTAAGTGAATATCTCTTGCAAAAAACATGCAGCCAAGATGAAGACGTGGATTATATTTCTCTGCCTGAGCAATGGATGGATGCAAACAACCCATACTGCTGCTGTAACCCCAGCACCCTCCTCTGCAACAGTGACACCCACTGAAGATGACAGCTCCCAACTGGTGGTAAAAGAAACAGCACGAAATGTATTTAGGGCAATGATGCAAATTTTGAAATAGGCTAAATCAGTTACAGTGACCAATGAATTACTGGGAATCTGTGTGCTTATATTGGACTTACACACATATACATATTGCCAATAAGCACTAAACACAAAGTACAGCTTAGGCTGATGGAAATGTCAAGTTTTGCAGGTATTTGGTTATACACAAAAGTGTTGGAGAAGATGACATTTTGATCTGATGATGGTGCTAGAAGAAAAATCAAGAGTAATTACAATTTATCCTCTGAGCACTATGAATGTGTGAGCCAAATTTCACAGCAATCCATTGAAGATAAAGAAAGATACAGCATCAACCTCATAGTAGGACTAGAGGAAAAATCAGAGGATCACCAAAGTCATTAGAATACCTCATCTGGGAACCATGAATGTCTGAACCAAAATGTAAGCCATTCCATCAAGGAAATGTTGAGATATATCAAAAGCAAAAGCAAAAGTAGAAACTTTGACCTACTGGTGGCGCTAAATGAGAAAAAAACCTCACAGATGAAGTTAGAATTGATCCTTTAGATACCTTGATTATTTCTTGTAAATGTCATGACAATCCATCAAATGTTGTCCAAGGTATTTCACTCTGAGGCACAAATGTCAGCCTTATAGTGGTGCTAGAGGAAAAGTCAGAGATTCATCAAAGTCAGAAGGATTTATCCTCCGGGGACCATAACTACCTATAAAAATGTCATGGCAATCCATCCAATTGTTGTTGAGTTATTTCAGACCAACTGAACATCGCCATTCCTAGAGCCTCCCTAGCATAACAAGAAAATTGTCTCTAGGCAATAGTACTTTTCCTACGAAATGTATAAATATATTTACTAATTCAAATTATTTGCATATTAATATACTTATCAGGACACAGGGTTACCAGGTGAGGCTGTATTTACACAACTTAGATGCAAGGCTGAAATTGTTGAAGAACCATTCAAGATGACTTTCTGTTCCTCTCTACTCATAGGATTGGTTGATGAAGTATGGCTACCTCCCACCCCCAGACCCCTCCACAGGACAGCTACAGGCCTGGACAGCTGTTACTAATGCTGTCAGGGCCATGCAGAGGTTTGCAGGCCTCAAAGACACTGGAGTCGTAGGTGAGGATTACAGAAAGTAGCTGTGTACCATAGAAGAACTGGACTTAACCTAGTGTTCTTCATGTGACCCTTTGAATTTGATTTTGCTTTCTGTTTTATGACGTGTTCAGATGAAGAAACAATGGCGTTAATGAGCGCTCCACGCTGTTCCCTACCTGATCAGGAAGAGCCATCTAAATCACTGACCAATCAAGAAGAGAGAAACACGAGAAGAAGGAGGAAAAGGGCTATCTCCATGTGGACCCGCAGGAACATCAACTGGAGGTCAGATGCAAAGAATTTTTACAGAATCTTCACTCATCCCATTTCCTTCAAGTCTCCTGAAACATGATAAACATACATTCTTTTATATCCTTAGGTTGCGTTCGTATCCCTCATCTTCCCATCTGTCTCGGGAGACGATTCGCTCGCTGGTCTTCTACGCTTTAAGAGTGTGGGCAGAGCCTACACCGCTGGAGTTCCATGAGGTTGGTACATCTGTGCAATGCTACATTCATGTCATTAAGAAAGACAGGAGATATTAGTTTCCTATCACAGACAGCTTATCACATTAAAATGTAAATCTGTCCGAATCACTCCTTCCCTCTTGCCCTTTTCCGCTAGGTGGGAAGTCCAGAGTCAGCTGACCTACAGGTAGACTTCCTCCATGGTTACCACGGCGATGGCTATCCCTTTGATGGGGCAGGCGGTGCAGTTGGCCATGCTTTTTTCCCATCAGATCCTTCCCGGGCAGGAGGAGTTCATTTGGACGCAGAGGAAGAGTGGGCCTTCAGACAGCCGGGTAGAACCTCTGCAGAGTTCATCTCCCAATGTTATACAGTTGTGAAATATATAAGTTGAATAGTTATGGTCCCCAGAGGATGATCCATTCTGATTGTAATCAATTTCTCTAGAAACATACTCTGGATGCATTTAGCAGCAGCACAATGCTCCTGTGCACTAGAGGCTTTTGGCTTCTTTCACCACTTTGTATAATCACTGTTATTATGAGTAGGACGCTTGGGGCCAGAAATGGGAGCTGTTATACTATGCAGCCAGTGCAGCCAGTATTTATTAACTAACTAAAGAGCATCCAGTGTAAACAGCTTTTACTACTTTTAGGATATACACTTTTCAGAGGTAAAAGCTTATTTATTTTTGGTAATCAAAGGCCTTTGACCATTGCTACCTTTACACCAAATCCTCAATGGGCACCCAAGATATTGCATAATATAACCGGTTGATTGACATTCATGTTTCCCAGAGGAAAAACTCCCTTGAATACAGTAATCATAACCTGTTCTGTAGCGGCAACCTGAAGTCAAAGTTTAAATAAACTCCCCCTAGTGACACAATTTTGCATCACAGCATCTGGTTACTGTATTCAGGGCTTTAGACCACATTCTAATTCCCCTCCTCATTACATTTATCCTCTCCAAGCAGTGAACGATAATGATTAGCCTATTCAAACTACACCCTTCTCCCCCGCTCTTTCCTTCCCAGCCTCGGCGGGTACTGACTTATTCACAGTTCTGGTCCATGAATTTGGCCACGCACTGGGCCTGGCTCACTCTTCATCCCGTCACTCAGTGATGAGGCCATACTACCAAGGTCCTGCTGGAGACCCCCTTCACTACCGCCTGGGATCCCAAGATCTAGAACACATCACCCAGCTCTATGGTAGGATTCTTAACTATAAAAAATACACCTTTCTCAGTCATACAAGTATCCAAAATTAGAATATAAATGTTACCAATAAGAAGTACAAAAAAACCAACGCATTTTCTCACTTAGCTGTCGTGGTTTCTAGTGGTTTATCTGTGGCTTAACTTTTAAAGAATTAACATCCCTTTCCAGGAACAGTGTCCCAGTTATATGATAGTCCACCGACCTGACTATATCCTGTTTTTTTTATAGGGATTATTTTTTAAGTTTGTCTTTTTTTTTATTGAAAGTAGTTCCAATTAACTATGTTCAGTAATCTAAATAAATACCCACCAAAGCACCTTTTTTATCACAAAGTAACACTTACATAACTTGTTAATAGCAGCCACAACTGCTACAATTAGTTAACATCATTTTCTCTGTTAGATGTTGCATCTGAACTGTATCCAAAAAGTGGATAAGGAGCTATTCTGACTTGACAATAAAGCAGACTGTTTGGAATATCGTGCCACGCTGCTGCTCCTTACAGTAGGTCTTCATTTTTCGCCCCAAATTTGGAAGGCTTTTTCCTTGCATATATTGTAAGTCACCAATTGCATTACAGCTCTGTGTCAGGAAGAGGACATAATAACTTAATTGTGTCGTGACTTCATATCTGCATCTTATAAAAAAAGTCCCACTCAACAGCATTTCAATAAAGCCATGAAACTGGCGTGTTGTTGAGGAATGATGAGTGAGGACAGCTGTGAACCGGTTGCCTGGACTGACCTTTTGTCTGCTGTCTTACACAGGACGTGCAGACAGAGCCTTTTGTGGTCAGTTTTATCCTCCTCATTATGCTCATATGCTCGTGTGAAAGCATTGGACTGTCGGGGATCAAAGCATTGAAAGCAGGAAATTCTATGTGATGATATGTGTGACTCTATTGCTGTTAAAAAACGAGCATCTCTTCAATTTTTCCTCTATATAATATCATGCATGCTTCTTTACATCCTACCAGCAGCAGGATGTGGATATATAAACCGCTCTATATATGCTTAAGCATGATCACACAGCAGCTTTGTTACTTTTAATACATCACTCAAAGAGGAAGTAATAGAACTTGTTTTGGGGACTATTTTCAGCATTGAGACACATTTGGTGCTCTAGTAAGTATTTCTGGCAGCAGGATGGTGTGTGTGAGCTTGAGTCAAAATAAACTTAAAATAGTTGATTGTAACATCATTATCGGATGCTTTTTGTAGTTTACTGATCACTGGAATGCATCTGATGTCATTAATAGTTGTTTTTTAAAAAAGTTGCATTATTAAAAGAATACTTCTCCTGAAGGGAATATTGTAGAGGAAAGGTTTAACCTGGTTTCATTTTTGATTTAGGTAAAAGGAACCAGCTGCTGGCTACCGATGCTCCCCGCCTCGCCCCAGAGCCTCAGTTACGTCACAGAGGCCACCACTATCATCACAGATATGGGTAGGCTTAGAGTACACAATATGAAAAAAAAAAATTTCTTAAAAAACACATTAGCACAGGTGTTTTTACAGTTATTAGATCGTATTAATATTTCAGTATTCATTGTGTGTTTTATCCTTTCAGTCCCTCTGTAGATCGCTGTAACACCAGTTTTGATACTGTGGCAACAATCCGGGGAGAGACATTCTTCTTCAAAGGTAGAGACCGCACCTCAAACAGACTCATTAGACCTTGATAGATGGACCATTGGCCTCTCCTTCATTATGTCCCTGTTCATGTCCCTCCAGGACTGACTATGTGGCGAGTCAGCGGTGGGGGTTTGGTGTCGGGTCGCGGGGCCTCAGTCAGGAGACTGTGGAAGGGTCTACCTCCTGACCTGCCAAGCCTTCACGCTGTGCTGGAGAGACAGTCAGACCATGCCATCATCTTCATCAGCGGTATGATGTTCACAAAGACTCCTGGAGTCAGTTGTTGTCATGATGTTATTTTATTTTGGCGTCTTATTTCATACAGACATTTGGAAGCTTCTTTGTCAATCAATCAGTTAATCAATCAGTCAGTCGGTAAGTCCAATCAATCCAATATAGTGTATCCAATAGTGACATTTTTTAAAAGTTCAGAGCTGTGTTTCACATGGTGCAAGTGTGACTGACACCAAAGCTTCACAGATTTTCCATTGGACCAATTATGAACAGAATATCCTGAATATTGTTCAACTTTCTTTTGACTTATCTATTATACAGTTTAACTAGACCTGTCACGATAATTACGTTATCAACTTATCGTACTATTGCATTTATCAGAATGATCATATCTATTATTGACTTATCATATGATACATGGACATGACCTTGATCATTTTTTGACATCAATATTGCCACATTTCACATTAGCAGCTAAGAGGCTATTCATGTCACTAAGCTAGTAGTGTCCTCCATTCCTCACTGTGTACGTCCTGAGTGGAGACTGCATAAGAATTAAATGTAAATAACTCTGTCCCCAAACATAATGGCAGTGTGTAACGCCCAGTCTACAATCCCAGCCCCGCCCCCCCTTTGCAATATTGTGCTATTATATCATCATTATATCAGTGGTATAAAATGATCTTCAAATGACAATAATATCGTTTATCTCAATTATTTCTCAGACAATATATATATAGTTATCATGACAGGTCTAAGTTTTACATTTTCCAAACCAACCAAAGGTAACCACTTCAGCTGGTGTGTTGCTGTAGGTTCCCAGTTCTGGCTGTTCAGGGACCTCTCCCTGCAGGAAGGCTACCCACAGCCCCTGTCAGCTCTCAGGATGGGGGTGAGCTTGGAAGGGGCGGATGATGACGACGTAGAGAAGGAAGAAGAGGAGAAAGGAGCAGTTGGGAAGCGGGGCTTGGTCTGGGACCCAGAGGAGGGCCCTGTGTGGGGGGAAATGGGAGACGGCGAGAAAACAGGGCAAGGTGACACCTGGACTCAGCTTCTCAGAGAGGGCATCAGTGGAATCACGACACACAGCGATGGTGAGAACAGAAACGTGTGTGTGTCACTGTAGAACTATCTAGCATAGACTTCTTATTTTACAACAGTATGGTTCATAATCAGGATTTAGGGGGTTGAGTTAGGGACTCGGATTAGATTTAGGTGTTGGTTAGGGTAAAGATTATTTGAGGATTAAGACTAGGTCAAATCCCATATAAACAATACATTTGTGATAAACTCATACATATTTGAATAGGTTGTTACATGAAAATCAATTGATGATCAAATACATTTGCAGAAACTGCTGACATAAACAAACCTCTAACAGCATCAAAAAACATTAGGAACTAGTTATGGAGATATGATAAAATCGAATCAACTAAGTTCTCTATCATATCGAGAACATATCATACTCAATATCATATTGAGTACCTGGACACTGCACAAATGCACCTAGCACTCATTAATCATTTTGATTCCACAAAAGCGAGCTGATATGTGGATGTATGTAAGAGAAGCACATTTGCTTCTCTTACATAGAACACAGTAATGACTGTAGTGAATCATTAAAATTCATGCACACAGGAAAAATCCCAGATCTGCAGTGGTTCAGATTTAGCAAAGAAGATTATTCAGGGGATGAAAGACAGGGAGTGGGCGGGTTATAAAACAAGCCAGCACTTTTAATCTGTCGTCACTGTTAAATAGTATGACATTTGTTATAAAAACCAGCAAAAATATGCAAGTTGTTAGTCGTGAAATCCTCCATCTATCCTCTCCAGGTTCTGTCTATCTCTTCAGAGGAGACTCCTACTGGAAGTTCATGTTTCCGGGCTCCTCACTGCATGATGGGTACCCGCGATCGTCGGCCGCCGACTGGCTGGACTGCCCAGATTCCTCCTCATCCTCACCTGTGGAAGACGACGTGTCCTTGTCTCTCTCTCCACATGCAGGAAGACAGGAGCTCCGTGAGGGATGGAGGGAGGAGAAGGAGAAGGAGGAAGCGGGAGGAAAGAGGAGAGACCATGGGAGGGAGGGACATGGACAAGAACATAAAAACAGGCAGGACAGAGGTCCACACAAATGGACACAATGTACTTGCCAAAATGGAGCTCTTAGTGGCAGGACAACATCTTTTATCGCTGCCTTGCTGCTGGGCACATGGACACTGTTGGCAATATAAATGTGATCGATGCAATAAAGCCAGCTGTAACGGAGAGGATGTCATCTGCAAACACTCACCATGTGCATTCACTATATAGAGAAAGATTCATTATTTTGGGAAATATGGGGCAATATCAGCCTCATGTCTGTTTGTTACGTCTAATGCTGCAGTCAGAACTTGGTTAGCTTAGCATAGAATAAGGCCTGGAAGCAGGGGGAAACAGCTAGCCTGGTTATGTGTGACTTGACTTACACAAACAACATTGTATCCATCCTTAAAGCAGCTCTGTGCAGTGTTGTAGGTTGTAGTTTAGGATCATCAACCTCACTGTAATCACAGTCTTTTTTCCCTTAACTTTGAGCTGAGTCAGGGTAGCTAGGCTAGGCTTTTCTCTGCTTCAGTTTTTTATAGTAAGCTGTGCTAACCATGCTCTCTACCTGAGGTTCATATCCATCTTCTCTTCTCACAGTCAGAAGAAAACTAAAATGAGTTCATTTCCCCAAAACCTTGAATTGTTGATTTAAATTCCAGTATTTGCTATAGTTACAGGTATGCTGAGGACCATTGTCTACACACGAAATTATCAAATTTGAAAGTCGAAATTCAAATTTGGTCTTTATATACTAAAAATGTGTACTATTCAGCTCTCCTAGTCTAGCTTATGGGAACAAAACAACCCCCAAAATACATAAAATGACTCCAGACTCTGGTGTGTTGATTTTTTGAAGCTGATTGATTTATTGGATTGTCACCACTCACAAAGCTGCTGATTTTAGAGGCTGCAGGGGTTTTTTTGGTCAAAAATCTTTGTAAAATATCAACTACAAAACTAATGCAGATATTTTCTTGACTATGCAATGAATTGTACTTATGACCTTTAGGGTTAAAAAGGAGCCTGCAGGGAGCACATAGCAGACTATGTGGTAAATATTGATTTGATCCACACTTTGTAAACCAGTCACAGTTGTGATATCTTTATTATAAACTGCATTTTTTTACTTGATGGAAGGGCTTTTTACACTGTAGATCCTGCCTATGAATTTCTCTTGTCATTAACTTTTTTGTACAGAGTTTTTTGTTTATTTGAATGTTTTTGGATCTCTAAAGAGCATGCTCCTGTGCACCTTGGCTGGTTTGGCGAGGCCTGACACACACATACAAACTTAAAAAGACATTGTATGATAGGTAATGATCAAAGACACTGTGCTCTCTATTCTTTGTACTCACTCTGTGTCAAACCTCAGGTATTTGGGGAAGAAGTTGCTCTGCAGCTGTCATATTAATATAGCAATATCTGCTCCAAAGTCTTTGTAAAATTCTTGCAATGCATAAGTAGCTTATATCACATAGCTTTATTTAAACTGTGGATGTTTGTTTTATTAAAACCGATATTCTTTTTATGCAAATGTTTAATCATAAAATGTCAAATGATAATAAAGAAGCAAGATACTGGTAGGAAATAGAAAATTGTGCTGTTTGTGTTTACTGAAAGATTAAGTCATATTTAGCCTCCTTTCACTTTATTTTTAAGTTCCTTTGTCATGGCCACAAGAGAGTGCCCTAAAGCACCATTTGAGCCCAATTTGCAGGTTGTAATTTGAAGAGTAATGCTGTGAGAACCACACAAATATAATACATATGTATTGTAAAAGGATCTCAGAGGCGGACATCTCTAACCCTGACAAATAAAACCAAAACTACTAGGGAAGGATACAGGTCTGACTCACCTTTTTAACCTGTAGAATCAAAAAAGACCCTAACCCTAACCCAAATCATGATACAAGTGAATGGTAAACAGGGTAATAAGCAGCTCAATGTATTTTCAGTTATATTACAAGTTCACCAGCAGAGGTCGGCAAAGATTGTCTAACAATGCAATAAATTCACAGCATCCAAACCAAACTTTATTCACCTCTTTGTATTTTTAAGTTCATATGACTTTAAATGCTACACTGAGAGTGTATGTACATATAGAATTTACAAATAAATGACAAATTCTGAATGCTTGACCCCTACAGTGAGGGGATCTGGTAGCTCTGATATACTGTGGGGGGCATTTTGCTGACATGGTTTGAATCCACCCTTAAAGGGAAGGGTCACTGCAAATCAATACAAAGTTGTTCTGAGTGATCATCTTTATCCTACACTAACCCTAACATTTCTATCTTGATGGGATTGGTATCTTCCAGGATGACAATGCCCCCATACATAAGACATAAGGGATTGATGAATGGTTTGATGTGAATCATATACTATGGCCTTCACAGTCACAAGATCTCAACCCAACTGAACACCTATGGGAGATTTCGGAGCAACGTATTAGACAGCATTCTTCACTACCATCATCAAAACACCAAATGAAGAATATCTCTTGGAAGAACAATGTTAAAGCCTCCATGACTTATATGACACCCTTTATCTCTTACTTAACAAATGAGAAACATTAAACCAGTTAAATGAATCCACAAGGCAGGGTTTCACTTGATTTAAGGCCCAGTGACTAAAACATTATTTATGTATCCATGTGTGGATGATTTGTTACCCTAGCAACCCTACCTTTATTACATTATCATCTGACTACTTAATTAAATGACCATTACAGATATAGTCCTGGATAATATTTTTCAGAATAAATATGTTCTATGATGTGATGCTATGGTGAAGATCTAGTTAGGTTTAGTCACGAAAATGACTTGGTTTGGTTCAGGAAAAGATTGTAGTTTGGGTTAAAATGACTAATTCATTAATAAAGTTTAAATATGTTGCAATTCCCTCCATTGCAACATATCTAAAATATGTAGCAGAGGACTGAAGGGCAGTAACTGTAGGGAACATGGCCTTGTGTCTACATAGTGTGTGGCACTGGAGATAAGTGGACACCAACCAGTGGATTAAAACCAAGCGGGGAGTTCCGGTCCTCTGAAATGAGGCCAACGTAATTTAAAACTGCCTTCTATCAAAAGGCCACAAGGGGGCGACCATTTTGGTGTCAAAAGGACTTCCGTCTCTATACAAGTCAATGGAGAATTCACCAACTTCTCACTTGATTTATAACCTCAGTAAATGTTTTCAAAATGTGTTAATGGTCTCAATCGCTAGTTTAAAGCCTTCTTCAATGCAGTATGATGTTCATTTGTGAAATTTTGGCCTCCCTGATTTTATATTTGACGATAAAGCAGGGTATGCATTAGGGCGTGGCTACGTCGTGATTGACAGGTTGATTGGTTCACAGGTTCAGGAGGGTGCCTCATGCCCCTCCTGATGCCCATATAAGTAGAATCCGTGTTTTTTTTTACCCGGCATGCACCGGAAATTTTCAAGATGGCGCTGATCAGATCCGAAACTATTCGCTTCCAAGCAGCAGTCCACAAACCAATGGGTGACGTCATGGATGTTACGTCCATTTTATATACAGTCTATGATTAAAACTAACCACATCTTAGTCATAGCTACACAATTAGTCATAACTAATTAGCTGACAGCTTCTCCATTTACACTGGAAACTGGAATGTGTCCAATGGAGCCTTGGCAATCACTAGAGGCACATTCATGTCCCTGTATAAAAGTCTTGCTAAATAGATCAAAATATGGGAGAGGGCAAGTAATCTGGTGAGGCAGAGTAGTCTTCTTTCACTATATGGTCAAATAAAATATACTGAACTAAACTAACATGTATAACACATCTTGTTCCTTTGAGTTTTTCCAAATACAACTTTACATGGGTTTACATATCTTGGATTTTCTTTGCTGAAACTCACTGGATTGTTAAGGATAAAAACAAGGGGCACGTGTGCTTCTGGGTACCCATAATGTAACAGTCAGACCCATGTGGCCATTAGTGTCTTAAAACATCATGTCCACTGGTGTGATGTGACTGTATTGTGAGTGTATTTCCTCCTCTTCATTTACCTGCCTGACATGTGTTTCCTCTGTTGAAAAAGTGAAAGATGTGGTAACGTCCCTGGCTCGATTCCAACCAGGGACCCGTTTTGCATGTCATACCCATCTCTTTCCTCCCACTTCCTGTCCACTACCTCACCTACAACTGCCCAATAAAGGCAAATATGCCTCCCGAAAAATGTAATTAACAAAATGAAAGATACAATTTCTGGCCCTTTGCGATCATCTTCTGCTTGTTCATATTCCATTTGTAGCTCTTCCAGTGAGGGGAAGAGTTAGGGGCAGGCCACTTCTGATAGCTAATCGATGGCACATGCCAATGAACCCTTCACATGCCAGTCCCACTATTGGGATTAGCATTTGCATTCAAATTTACTTGCAGATAACAGGGGCTTGCTCTTCCCTCTTTACCACCACTGTGGTGCCTTTGAACGATCCACGTGACCAACAAAAAGCTCTAGTGGGGGAGCTCACTGATCACAGATATGACTGTGACAGCTGGAGAATTTGAATGTAAGTATTGTATCTCTCCTCTCGATGACAGTAAGCTTTTCACCCTCAGCCTTCCACTGTGGCCATTCACAACTGTTACAAACACTTACATCTTTAGACGTGGGCATTTTAATTTCATGCATACTCAAGTCTTTAAAATAGATATACAAACATTAAAAAACAATACAACTGAAGAAACATCTATAATTGTTTTTGTGGACCATTCTACCAACAAAACAAAAAAAAAATGTGGATGTGAAAAAAATATGGGAAAAATTCCCAATATAATTACTTCATTTCTAACTGTTCACTTACAGGTGTCACTGTCTGTCCTGACACATAAGGTCATGTTCTACTGTTTTCAATATCTATTTGTGTTTCCTGTTGTGTGTCATTCACTTCTTGTCTCATTTCAGATCCACTTCCTATCAAGTTTCACACCTGTGTGATTGCTTGCCCCACCCTAATGTGTTACACCTGTGTCTCGTTGCCTTCCCTCTCCCATCCATGTTCTCTCACTTGCGTCTTGAAAGATTGTGTTTATGTTATTCATTCATTATTTGCATCTGTATTTATTGATATTTAGATTGTGAATGCATTATTTAATAACCCTGAATATGATCAGGGTTTTTTTTTAACACTGAAAATTGTTTATTAGGCTAAATGTTTCAGGAAAAATTGATTTGATATATCATGTAACTCGTATCAGGAATTTTCAGCCTCACATGGAAATGACAACAAATTATGTAAAACATAAATGTGTTTAAAATGTGTCTCTTGCTGACATTGGGACAATAACATATAATATCCATCCATAATAATAGTTAAAGTGGAAAATAACAGATCATGAAAGAAAAATCTTTGTAATAATGAAGAAAGTTGTTTGTTTTTTTTGTTGATCAGATGGACAGTTTTTTAACTAGATGATGAATCAGAACACAACATATAACACTTGAGATTATTCTGTATTTTGTCTCCACTTCAATGTCAAACTGCAGTGATGTATCAGATCAGTCTGATCAGCTGCAGTAGCCAATCAATCAATAAAGGGGTGTGTCGACCAGTGAAAGACTTCCGTAGAGGCTGCTCTCCTTTATCATCACTCATAGCTCCTCAGAGATCTCTCCTCCATCCTCGCTCCTCTGAGCTGTAATAAGAGATTTAGGGACGATAAATGGCGTTTCCTAACAACTTCCAGTCCATGTGAGGAGTGAGGAAACATCAATTAAGAGAATTGAGAAGCACCCTGTGTCTCCCCCTCCTTCTGTGCCAGATCTAATTTGTTCTGATTAAAACCCTTGAACTTGTTCTTGCCTGAAATGTGCTTTGTGGGACCATTTTTAGTTTGTGCCTAATAACAGGTAATGTTAAGTTGAGACACAACATTTGAAAACACAAAACTGTGCTGATATTTTAGTTTTAAACCGTCACTACAGTACAAAAATTATTTTTTTTAGAGTAATAAACCTCCATTTATTATGTCTCAAATAGGGCAAATAAGTTATTTTGAGAACAGTTAACATACAGAATTTACATTTACATTTAGTCATTTAGCAGACGCTTTTATCCAAAGCGACTTACAAGGGAGAATAACATTCAAGCTACATTGCAACAGAGACATTAGTGTAACAATAAATAAATAATATAAATACTGCTAAGTAGTGCTAATTAGTTGTCAGTTAAGAGTGCTAAGTAATTGTAAGTTAAGAGAGAAGGTACTCTCTGAAGAGCTGGGTCTTCAAGTGCTTCTTAAAGACAGAGAGGGAGGCCCCTGCTCTGGTGGTTTTTGGCAGCTCGTTCCACCAACGTGGAACTGCAAATGAGAATAACCTGGATTGCCGTGGTTGTACGGCCGGCAGAGCCAGGCAACGCTCATTTGATGAAAGCAGCATCTGAGGGGTAACATGTGCTCTTACAAGAGCATTTAAGTAGGTGGGAGCATTCCCAACAATCACTCTGTAGGCAAGCATAAGAGACCTGAACTTGATGCGAGCAGCTACAGGTAACCAGTGGAGCTCGATAAGCAGCGGAATGACGTGTGCCCTCTTTGACTGGTTGAACAACAGTCGCACCGCCGCATTCTGTATCATGCAGTGGCTTCACCGCACAGGCCAGCAAGCCTGTCAAGAGAGCGTTGCAGTAGTCGAGACGGGACATCACCAAGGTTTGTACCAGCAGTTGAGTGGCATATTGGGTCAGGTACGGCCTGACTTTTCGGCTGTTGAATAGGGCGAAGCGGCACGACCAGGGTACGGCGGTATCATGGTCCGAGAATGTCAGTTGGTTATCAATAATGACACCTAGATTCCTAGCAGCCTTGGTAGGAACAAGAGATAGAGAGTCAATTTTAATATCAATGTTGTGATAAATACCTTGTTTGGCTGGGAAGACCAGCAGTTCTGTTTTCGCCAGGTTTAGTTGAAGATGATAATCCTTCATCCATGTGGATATGTCAGCAAGACAATCCGAGATCCGCGTTGAGACAGTGGAGTCGTCAGGCAGGAAAGACAGATAGAGTTGAGTATCATCCGCATAGCAGTGGTATGAAAAACCATGCGAGTGGATGATCGGGCCCAGCGAGTTGGTGTATATGGCAAAGAGGAGGGGTCCCAGCACCGAGCCTTGGGGCACCCCTGTGGTGAGGTGGTGAGGCACAGACAGCTGGCCTTGCCATGTCACAGTGAACGAGCGCCCAGTAAGGTAAGATTCGAACCAGGAAAGTGCACTGCCAGAGATGAACATACTTGAGAGTATGGACAGGAATTTGCTGTGATTGACAGTGTCAAAAGCAGCTGATAAGTCTAGCAGAATGAGAACCGAGGATTTGGCAGCAGCTCTAGCAGTTTTTAAGGCCTCTGTCACAGACAACAGGGCTGTTTCGGTGGAGTGACCATTTTGAAGTCAGATTGAAGTGTATCGGGAAGGTTGTTTCTTGACAGGTATTCTGTTACCTGTCTAGAGACCGCCCTCTCTATGGTTTTGGAAAGAAATGGGAGGAGTGACACCGGCCGATAGTTTTATACTTGAGTGGGATCAAGTGAGGGTTTTTTGAGCAGTGGTGCGACCCTAGCCACTTATGTATGTACAGTATTTGGCTCAATGTGACACCTACAGTAAAGGTTTAGAGTTAGACATTTATTTTTAATTTTACTTTTGGTGTATTTAACAGCATATTCATGTATTTATTTTGTCATTTATTTATTTTTCGTGTCCACAATATACAGGCATACCAAAGCATCACACACAACACTACTAGAGAGTAGAGCCACTCGCCCAGCTACAACACATGAAACCACACATTGACTCTCTCAAATGGGCATAAAGCTTAGTTTATACTCATGGGCCTCCGCACATGGTGTGCGAGCTACGAGCATGCTCAATGTGTTGTTCATAGACTTATTCTCCAAAATGCCAGAGAGCATAAAAACAATATATTCTGTGAAAGAGCAAGAAGTCAGAGAGTGATCTTTTTTTAAATTCAGTTCCAGTCTTTGTTTATTTAGTTCTCAAGTTATTTTTCTGTTTTGTTGTGTGGTCACTTTCTGACAGAAAATAAAAGACCACACATCTGCTATAAAGACACATGAAATGACCTACAATACAGGGAGCAGAGGTAAAAGAAAGTGGCGCTTTTCCACTATAGTTCTAGTTATAGTTCAGTTCTAGCACTTCTCGGGTCGACTCGGTTTGGTGCCAGGAACAACCTTTTCCATTACTATAGAACCTACTCAGCGTGGGCGGGCTCGTCATAGTACAGCTGCGCGAAACTGCTGTGACTTCGTTTTATATGCGACACAAACACATAAACAACGGAGGACATGGAGGTGATGGTGTACTTTCCGCGGTATGTGGCTTTTTGTCACACACAAAACAAGAAAAATGAGCCGTATGGCTGTAACGCTGCTGCCGGTATTTAAAAATGCCGGGTTTGATTCTTGTGTCGGATGTCTTGCTCATGACTCTTCCAGTGACGACATTCTCTGACCAATCAGTAGCCGGCAGTCTGTTGATGTCACATTAAGTATCGGCTCGTCTCGCTTGGAACCTCGCCAGAGCAGGTACTAAAAAAGTACCAGGTACCAGGTACTATCCCTAATGGAAAAGCAAAAAAAACCGAGTAGAGTCGAGTCGATTCGAGCCGAGTAGTGCTAGAACTGCATAGTGGAAAAGCCTCACTAGTAACACCAGTAAACACTGACATACCACCAAACATTGCGTCTGTGTACTGTTATTAATCACATCTGTCTTTCAATGTGTGATGAACTGGTACAGCCATCCCAGCTCCAGTAGGACCACTTGTGTAGTGCACACCTAGTTACAAAAATTCAGAGCTGCATGACCAAGCTCACTTACAGAGTCTTGGCACTCGATGTGAAAATGACATAATTTCTGGTGTGTGCACCCTCCAGCATTAATCCAGCTTAACCCACTGGCCTCCGTGATTTCAAGCAGAAAGAAAGAGGCAGACACAGAGGATTGACCCCCATAGGATGTGGACCGAAACACCTGCATCTATTGCTTTCTGTTTCGGCCTGCTCACTGGAGACACTTGGTGTTGATGCATGTGAAATCTTCTGAAAAGCAGCATCGCATTTACTCCTGTTATCCATGTCTGTACCAACACATCCTTGTTACCATGAGGTCTGGCTGTGGATCAGGAGGTAGAGTGGGTCATCCACTAATTGGAACACTGGCGGATTGATTCCCGGCTCCTTCAGTCCACTAGTGATGTGTCCTTGGGCAAGATACTGGACCCCAGATTGCTCCTGATGGCTGCGCCAATGGTGTATGAATGTGTAAGTGAATGTTAGTTTCCTCCTGATGAGCATGTTGGCACCCTGTGTGGTAGCTCCTGTCATCAATGTATGAATGTGTGTGAATGGGTGAATGTGATATAAGTACTATATAAGTACAATCCATTTACCATTTCCCTGTACGATGGAGCCATTGTATGCTCTTAGAGAAATGATTAGGACTTTTAATGGGATCACAGGGTTTAAGGTATCAGGGACTGGTGTCAGAGGGGTTGGCTAATAAATTATGTTTGAATTGCAAAAACTGAAATTCATTCAAACAATATTCCATACAATAAAAAAAAAATGCTGCATATATCTTTGGTCAATTATTTGTCACAATACCATGACCTCTAAAGCTGGAACTTCCCCACTTGGATTATTGCAGGTCTGTAAAGCACTGTAAGGGGAATCCTCATGTTCCACATCATTTACGTGATTTACTGCAAGAGCAGCAGAGAGGCCACTGTGGTTGCACCATTACACTCATAGAAAGATGAGGAGTATGATAAGCAGCATTTCTTCATTTCTTCACTCATCTCAACTTTGGTACTTTAAGATAACGTTAAAACCAGAAAAAAAACGTGATTCAATCTAATCATTGAATATGCTGTGTAATGTGTGTATATTCACAGAGGAATTAAAGTGAAATGCTCATACTGTACTTTCATGTATTTTGAAAGACAGAGAAAGAAGACAAAGTAGCATAAAGAGAGATATTGAGTGAACTGTGGAGGTGCAGAGGAACACTGGAAATATATTTCCTTTCATAAGCAGACAGTTTGGTGGAAAATTGTGTGCTGTTGCGTTTCAGACATATTTGTGAGAGCAGAGAGATAAGACAAGCCAGCCACTTCTATCTCCCTATCTCAACCATCATGTCGTTGCAGTTCACACAAATCCCTTTGCACCTTTAAATTAGTCAGTCTTTCAGATCTGAGAAATAAAGGACTTTCTCAATTTTCAGATTGACTGACAGGTTTTTTTTTTCTTCTTTTTTTTAAAGATATGCGGTGAGTTCTCAAAATATTCCAACATTCGCTCGACTCACGGACCAAATCATACCTAAAGTAAGATAAATAAATAAATCAGATGGAGAAAGATGAGATTTGACATTTTGTGTGCAACCACAAATGCTTTTAACTTGTAAAAGTACAAATAAAATCACACATAATCACACCGTTTACACTTGAATGTAATACCAGATGAATAAATAATAAAAAAAATCTGTATTTCAAATGACAATTGTCCTGATTCCACACTGTACTGTATACTAATGCTATACATTAAAAAAAATACATATAAAAATGTTGAGGGAGCAGGTCAAAGGATATTTAAATTGCAACTTTAAATTTACTGCCACTTTCACCTTTGGGAGGGTAACTAAAAGAAAAGAAAGTGTTCAAATGTTAGTCATACTTGTTTCTGTAATTCATAATTTCCTGAAAATTTACATTTTTTCAGCTGTGAGCAGCTCCTGCTTGTGTATAGGAAAAGTTTGTTTCATACTATATAACGACATTCTTATAATAATTTTTAATAGTGATAAAATAATAATCTCAAGGTTCACTTACCTCTTTTTAGAGTGAATGGAACAGCAAAAGGTGTAATCACATGACCTAAGCACTGAACTTGGGTCACGTGATAACCGGTGGGCATATATGGAAGAGAGATCATGCAGCTGGAATGTTCTTTAAACAAGTTATAACTTGAGGCTGAAGCCACGTTAAAGTGCAATCAAAGCCACTGATAACTACTAGATGATCCAACTGATCCAACTGTCTAGAAAGTCATAATGGTCTCAATCTCGACATTTAGGCCCTCTAATAAGTGAGCTGGTGATTATTTTGGAAATTATTGCTCCATTAATAAGATTTGAAGACTTATAAAAGCTTTGATGTCTGAGGTGTGGATGTTGATTGATAGGTGTGATTGAGTCACACTGAGTTTGACATTTTGAGCTTCTATGTAAAGAATAAACAAGACCTTTGCAGGATGCTGTGACGCAAATTTTCGGTAAGCACTCCTTATTGAGAAGCTCCCGGCTCCAATTGGAAAAGATGGTGCTGTCTGTAAACTGTAACTCTGAGCTTCAAACTGGTTCCAATGCAAATCAATGGGTCATTCTTTATATATCTATGTCGTTACATACAATCTGTTTTATGGGCTACAGACTGGTTCTTAAAATGTGTCATTTGGGCATGTCTGAGATCAGAAGTCTTCCTCAGAGGCATTCACAGTATTACTCTCATTTGCACATACAAAAGGTTTGTCGAATGAAAAAAAAAATCAAATCAAATCCTGCCTACTCTCTCACCTCTGCATTCCGACAAGACCCTGTGTAAAGTGGGCAAGACTGTAAGATTGTTGGTTTTGAAGAAGTGTGTGTGTGTGTGTGTGTGTGTGATGGTGGCAGGGGATTACAAACTTACAGGTTCTTTAGGTGTCACACATATAGTTGTACAGTGACATTCAGTCTCTGAGACCTGAGACGTACCTAAGCACTGAGTCACTGTACCGCCCACCTTCCTGGCTTCACCCTGTATCTGTCCAAAGATGGTTTCTGGCCTCTTTGGTTCACCTCCCTGCATCAAATTATTATGATTGTTTTATGGTTATGGTGTTTGCAGTGTTCAGAGGGTTGCTGACTAATGCCAGTAATCCAAATGTTATTTGTTCGGGTGATTTTGGATTTATTACAGAGGACAGTGGTGTCAGACAAACCAAAGCAGCAGATTACAATACACTATAATAAATGGACTCCTTTATGTGGTGATATACTGTGTCCTTATCCAGCCCCAATCTGATCCGTTCTGTAATTATGTGACTTACTGTGACTGTTGGCTATTAAAATATACGACCTGCCACAAACAGACTCTCCCTCTCTGGCTCTATCTGTTTTTTAACAGTTTTGTGGGTTTAAGTGAAGGACCCTCAGAGGACCAGCTGAGACAGAAAGAACAATGCAGGCTGCTAAAACCGTATGTGGCAAAGCACCTTGAGCCATACACAGTCTAGGTTTAGAAAAATGGACACATAGTCACCCACAAATAGATTTCATTAGATTTCCTTTTTTTTTTGCAGAGACACACTTAAAGGTTAACTTTAGCCACAGTAAATATCGAATGATCTTTTTTCACTGATCTGCCCTGCTTCACATAGGAGTCAAACTAATGGTGACCACTAACCAACTTCAATAGCTTTGATCAATCTCTTGCTCAAAAGCACCTCAGTAGTAGCTGATAATTAGTATTCTTTCACTTTAGCTACCTACATTTTCCAAGTGGTCCAAGGTTTAACTAAATATATCAATGAGTAGATTCACTCAGTGCTATTTATAGCTCTAGACAGCAGAAGAGGTGGTTCTATGGACTGAGGGGGAGGGAAAGAGAAGTCTGGCTCCGACAGCTCAGTTAGGATGGTCATTACAAACCAGATGAACAAATTCATCTGTACAGTATGGACGGGAGAGTCACCAGTGGCCATGGGCCTTAGGACTTTGAAATGATTTGCAGAAATCCCAGGAGATTAACAGGAAGTTCACTTCTTTTTGCAAAATCTTCAAAACCTGTGATTGAATCTTCAAGAGGGTTCCTGGAGACTTTCATTCCTTTTGTTGTTTTGTCCAACTTACCGCCGACAGTCATCAAGGTGCAAGGCTTATGAAGGATTATCAGCTACATAAAGAAAGGCTGGGATTGTGGAAGTTTGAGAACCTTTGGGATCAACAGACCAGAAAAGGTGAAGTGAAAGGAGACACTGCTTTGGAATTGCAAATCCAACAAGGAAACTACTTTTTATAGGCTAAAAACAATTCATGTGACACACCCCAAGATATATAGGGGGAATTGCAAAAAGGACCTAATCGTAGAATCTAACAGTCGACCGATTTATAAAGGCCAAGAAAGGATTGCTCATGGGTCTTTGCACAAGTAAATCCACTGTTACCTTGGATCCCAGTGCTCATACCCTTCGTGCAGGCCAAGCAAACTGGGCAGTGGGGGAAGGAGTCAGCCCTGAAGGGACCCCCATTTTGGATGAGGGTATCCTGATGGTCCAGCCTGTCAAAAGCAAAGCTGAGGGGGGAGGAGGAGGAGGAAGCAGATTAAAGAGTGGTTCAGTTGACCACCCCGCTGTCAACCAAATCGCAAAAGGCTACCTGGAGCTGGGAGGTAAGGTTGGAGGAAACATGGAGGCACAGACATCACGGGAGGGTGAGGAGGAAGATGAGGATGAGGAGGGTGATGAGGTGGAGGAGCTGATCAACTTCTCTGAAAGCGAAGTGAGTTTGAGGAGTGAGTTCCTGGAATAGAGAATAAGAAGAATATGGGACGGACAGATGGACAGAAGACAAATGTGTTGTTTTTATGTTGATATTTCAATTGCTGAATGAAATGAAATAAATGACTCATTCTGCGTCAAAGCTGATGGTGCTCATGATTCACAATAAATGATATGTGATCACTACTAATCAACATCGTCCTTCCTTAAAACTTCATTTGTAACAGAATTGTAACCGTGATCTTCTGGACTTACTGTTAGATACCTAAAGACCAGGTCTAAATTTTTAATTTGGGGCTGTACTGAGTATATTTACATGATTCACAGTTCAAAAAATGCTTACAAATCTTATACCGACCATTTATGCAGTCCCTCAATGCAACCAGAGAATACTAACTGAGCCTGTTTGCAGTTCAATGTGTTCTGTCAATAGTTCTCACAGGTTCTGGCAGCTGAAATAAATATGAACAAACAGTAGTAGTAAGATTTATTGTTCCTTGGTTAACATGGAAACTTCTTAGATACATCTGTACATATTCAAACCTGAATCTCATCTGAAATATGTGGGTGGACAATGCAAACAACCTTTGAACCTTAACCGCCTGCACCCACACATGGCATCTTTAAGGCGGAGAAATAGAAAGTAAGACATTATTGTTTAATAGCAGCCAGCCAGTGGTTTACCATAAACAGCTAAATTAGTGCATGCCACTGTACGCAACATTACAGATTTACAAGAAGGCATGTCACCAATCTGGTGATCTGGATTATTCTGTCAACAGAACTGAAAAAGACAAAGCAGATATCAACCCTGCGTCATCTCTTGATAGAACTGCAAACAAGGCAACTCCCAGTAGATCAAAGTAATGGAAAGGTTGGTGGGATATGTTATTATTGAATTTTCTCTAGTATCTATACTTGCTACCCAACCTCTCACATGTGAACAAACCTATATGCTAAGGAAACATACATACAAAGAGAAGTACGATTGCTACTACCTTGATGTTACAGTCAGGCATACTCACAGAGCCCTCTACTTGACATAGTTTTAGATCCATTTTCAACACAGGCATAAACTTGTACTGCTAAGGAATAAACAAAGCACGTAACAGAAAACTGACTAAAAAAGGCAAACATCCTAGCATTAGTCAGCAACGTGAAGTATAACCCATATGTGCATTGGTTTCACTGGTTGCAGACCATTTTCGATTAAATTAGAGGAGATCCTGCCCTGTTCAGCTTCAGTGAGGTAGAAAAAATGTACAAGCTTCTTGAGGAAAGTCTGGATTCAGGTGTGAAGAATAACCAGACAGCAAGGCCTCTGCATGTTTTCTGTCAGGAAATGCAACGAGGGAGGCAAAACTTGTTTCTGACCTGAGGGTAGACTTCTGACCTTTGTCTGAGACCCAAGACCCCCAAGCTTTTCAATTATAATTATATTCAATTACATATTACAAAGTGCAGTGGTCCTACTGATACTGTATCAGGCTCATCTGATTCATCTGTGATTGGGATTCTACCTACATGGAGTGATTCAAGAAGGTAAACTGTCCTATAAATCTGAATATCACTTTTTACGTTTGAGACTAAGACCTCTTGTTGATTCATCGTAACACTTTTGCCAATTGCTGAATGGATGCTTAGCAAAAAGCATAAAGCACCTGCATCAGGTCAAAAAACTATCCAAACTCCTGGTAATTATTATCAGTTGTGTTCATTCCTACCAAATTCAGAGTGTGCTGCCCATGGGAGATAATGTTTAACGGGATTTTCCCTTAAAAGAAGTGCTTGAAGGCTGTTATACCTTTCTGACATATTACTTGCATTGTAGTATATCTCACCATGACAAATTAATACTGAGATCTTCCTATGATGTAGTGTCTTTGACTCTCTGGCCCATCATTTCCATGAGCTTGTTGCAGAATCCAAGAGGACAGATATGATGTACTACCTTTTTTCTTTTTGCCTGTGCATCTGAATTTGCTCTGCCAGTAAAGCAACACATGTATTTAATGGTAGTTGTCAATTTGCGCTGACCCAAGAAGCTCGTTGTCACCCTTGAAATCCCCCTCTTAGATAAAAACTTGGTCACAGAAGCTACATTTTTTAGTAAATCCCTATTTATATATATTTCACAGTCCATCTGGCAAGTCAGTTCACAATTTATCTATCATTACTGACATTACTCAAGCAATTTTCACCTGGGATTTCACCAGTGGTGTCCCCAACTGTTAGGGGACAACTGAGGTACTGCTTGTCATGATAAGCTTCAACATCAGTGTTCTTCACACTCATCAGTTCAACTCATCCTGCTCTTCTATTGGACACATAGAGATGAAACTAACACTGATCTTGTCTTTTGTCCTCAAATGTCAAAGCATTGCATTATTACTTCATAATTTAGTAATAACATCATGTTTGCTGGAAGCAGAGGTAAACCTCAGTTCTGATAGGCCTCTTTGGAAGTAACTCTGGAGTAGTGTAATATCAGAACCTGGTTAGTGCTATCACTGCACACCAAGACGGTCCTATGTGTAGTTTGGATGTTTTCACTGTGACTGCGCAGGTTTCCTCCAGGTACTTCGCTTCCTACCGGTTAGGCAAATTGGAAGCTCTACATTGCTCATAGGTATGAATGATTGTGTTTGTCTGTGTGTGATAGACTGGTTGACATGTTGTACTCTACCATTAACCCATGGCATTCTTGGAAAGGCACTTTGATTCAACCACCTCTAACATGGCAACTTTTATTCATTTAGGGTTGCGTGAGACTGTATGGTATATATCAATATCAAAATAATAATGTGAATATTTTTCGCATTCAAACATATTCAAAATCACATAAAACAATAGAATAATACAAATGATCGTCAACGCCTTCCAATGTTATGAGGTACATCAGACAATTTGTTCCGACTTGTAAAATTTCGTGAGTTGATAAAAAAACTAAAACATTTTCTCTGTCAATTTACAGATATTTAATCTAATAGATTTAGATTAATCTAGTAGATTTAAATCCACATTGTATGTGATTAGGGCACAGTGTGTACTGGCTCAGATAAATAGGTGATTCTTACCAATCCTAGTATTTGAATGGGATGATATGCAAATGCAAATGTGTAGACCTGTACAATAATGACAGCAACATCTATACAATGTAATGTAGTCTTAATTAAGCTTTTCATGTTCAGTTTCTTATTAAACATGTAATATGTCATACAGGGGATTTACTAATTAACCTAAAAATTGGAGACACCACAAACTGCTCTTTTTTTTTTTCTTTAGTCACAATCACAATCTCATGAGGACATCATTACACATTCTCATCTGGAAGTTTCAGTTGACTAGTAGTCTGGTCTGTACCGAGCTCCTGTGCCGAAAAAGAGCCTTTAAGCGCCCCCACTGAGTCCACTGACAGGTCTCAGATGTGGCAGGGTGGTTTTAGTTGCTAAGAAAACCACTATAGATATTGATCTGTTGCATCACTATCATTTTCTGAGCCTTCCATTGACCACAGCAATCAATGCTCGCTTGTAAACGCTATGTGGGGAAAACTTTGTTTATATATGTGGAAATTTGTAAGATTCACTGTTTTTGTCAATAATATTATCTGCATTAGAAAAAAAGTGACCTTTTGAGTTTTAGTCTTGTTATTTGTTTCACATAGCAGCTAGTACAACTTGAAGGGAAAAATATGTTTCCATACATCAGCTTTTTTTTTCATCTCAATGAACAAAGATTACAGCGGAAAAAAAGAAGAACATTTATTTGTTTCATTTATTAATGGAAACCATAGCGTCACCCACAGTGCAATCAGTAAGCCATCCCGCAAAATGGAATGGAATAATTGAAACACGTCAAACATGTTCACACACAGTTCCAGTCACATAGACCACATGGCATATCTATTATCACACAAAACAAATACGCGGATTTGGGGGGGGGTTAGGGTTAGGGTTAGGGTTAGGGTTGAAGCCCTAACATCACAGTGCAAATGCACTTCATTACATACATACAAGTGAATGCATCGACACTTGTCTTTGGTATGTTATGTGTTCAGCTACCCTCAGTTCACTACAGAATTGGCCTTTTACAATAAAAGCACTGTTTATTAGGTTAATAGCTCAACAGTCACCTATTTGAACCACGAGTTATCATATCATGATTGTTTTGCAGTCTTTCAGCCTCTTTCACCACCCCAATCTCCTCATCATGTGATATATATTTTGGTATTGATGATTTAACTTAGATCTAATGTTCATGTATGTGTTTGTTTGCATGTTAGTTGTCTTGGCAAGTCCTTATTGCTGCTTGGATTGTTTGAGAGCTCCCTAAAAGAGCAGATTGATTGTTATATGTGGTCACTAATTGCAAGTGTCTCTGACTAAAGTATTTTAAATTTCAGGCTGTAGCTACATCCACCTTAAAATAGTGAACAGAAGTGATTGTAAAAGCAGTATTTCAAATTCCACACTTTCAGGTGGACCTGCCACATAACGGCTGATATAAGGGTCTCTGTACCCAGTTTTAGTGGTACTTATGTAGCACAGACAAATGAGCCTTTCAAGACCATGTACAGCGAATGTTTGCAATTGAGGCTTTACATGGACACCCAGCCATCGATATACTGGTTCAGGTATATGAAATCTCACATCAGCTCAGCTTTGACACCTTGTTTATGAGTGTTTGGTTTTCCTCTATGCATAGACGGCCAGCTCTTTACAGAAGGAAATGCCGAGACAGTCATACACAGTCAGATCGTTCTGATATGTGGCTAGCTTCAACACACATGGTGTATCACTATTACCATAATGTCAGTCCGGTTGACTAAAGACGTCCTGTGTAGGCATTTTCATAAAACATCAAACCATGGACAAAAAGTGCAGGGATTCCCCAACAGCTGATATGTCACATCCCAGTGTGTTTAAAGCTCCACACCTGTCGCAATCCAGTGACAGAGGCTCAGGAAGAAGGTTCAGAGGTGTACCACAGCCAAAGTGACTCTACCAGATTTAGAAAGCTAATACAGGTTTAGGTATAAATAATTGGCTGGGCTTTACAGAAACCTATTCATAACCAGAAAAAATAAACTAGACAGAAATTTATTAGATTTAAAACATAGACTGGACAAGTCATTTACACAAAACACATTGCTGGAATCTTAGTTCTCATTGTTAACTACGACTGTTATAGTAATCCATACCTTAAACCATGACTGGGTGCTCTACCTCCTCCTCTACATGGATGCTGCCTGTACTGCTGTTGCTGTTCCTTCTCATCTCCATTCAGCAGTCATCCTGTGGGCCCATACCTAACCATTGTGGACGTCTGTATGAGTTCAACATACTCGTGGAGAGATTTGGACATTTCGTGACGGTACGATGGTGTTATAGTGATTGGATATTGTATTTTCTTGATTGTGCTAGGTTCATTATGACATTCAGAGTTAAAATTGGATAATTTAGAAATAGAACAGTCAAAGAGGACAGCAAACTCTGAAATTATTCATACATTCCTTACAAATGTCTTAAAGGACCAGTATGTAGAATTTAGAGGAATCTAGCCGAACAGACTTAACAGAAACTGAATATAAGTATGTTTAAGTAAGTGGGTTTCAATTAGTGGGTCATTACCTGAAAATAAAAAAGTTTTTTGTTTTTGTTACCTTAGAATTAGACTACATATGGAGTGGGTCCTCTTCCACAGAGGCTGCCATGTTGCACTGCCATATTTCTACAGTAGCCCTGAACAGACAAACCAAATACTGACTCAGAGAGGGCCTTTTGCATGTTTTGCAAGTTTCATGGCCACCGTAGATTCTCATACATGCATGGAAGAAGAGGGGAGATGTGTTTATTTAGTTGCAATCTGCAACCTCACCACCAGATGCCACTAAATCCTACTAAATCCTGGTCTTTAAAAATACCCTAGAAGGAGAAAAGAGAGAAACCCAGCTTTGTAATGTAACAGACATTTAGTGGATTAAGACTATTCAGTGGCATTGCTAGATGCATATAAGCATCATGAATCATTGATAATATTGGAGGTGTTGTGAGTGTAATAGATACATTATTAAATGTGTAATCAGCCTGTTGGTTGTTGCTGCTGGGACTCTATATTGTATTTTGTTTTATTTTTTCACTGCTGAGACTATTTGTCTGATTTCTCAACTTTTTTCTTTTTCGGATTGCAGCAGAACTGCAGCGAAGGATCCTCTACTGTGAGTCTACAATGATCTTGTTTTGCTTTAACAGACATTATCTCACCTTTCTGTCACCTTTTCTCTTTTTCCACCAGCTTTGGCTTTATCCTTTTCATCTCAACTTAACGACTACAGATACCTAAATTGTTTCATATTTTACAATCACTAACATATATGATTGCTGATTATCATGAAATATGAAGTCAGAATCTGGAATGGTCACAAAATTTGAATTCTCCACACCAAAATAATCACATTTTTACATAGGGAGAATGTTAGGAAATATGAACTAACAAGCAAAAGTGTTATTTCATGGTGAAAATGACTGTGACACTGGGAAAGTAAAAATGCTCAAGTTTGCACACTGTTGACTTTGTTGCTCTATTCTGCAACGTGCACACACACCTTCAGGATCCATGCATCTTTACCACTTCCTCTTTGCTTTGCTGTTATCTCATCTGAACCAATTTCAGTTATTCTGAAAGTTTGTTGACTGGTAGATGCATTATTTTTCCTCTTTCTTTCTTTTTTCTTAAATTAGTTTGTAAATGTACATTATATAATTGTTTCTCACCTGTCTTCATCCACCTGAAAAAAGACACTAGTTAGTTTATTTATTTATTTAGGAAGTAAGATCCTAAATAAGACTTCCAAAAAGGTACATTGTTAATCGTGGAATGGACTGATTGTAACAATCCAGATACCTTAGTCTCATGAGAGCTGGTTCAATGAGCTGAGCTTGATACCATTTTTACATGATCTCTTTTTGTGATCTCTTCAGAATAGAAGTTGCCAGTATAATGCCACTGTGTCACAAGGGGTAAGTGATTTTCTGTTTGTCTGTGTTTGTTTTCGGGGGGGGGGGGGGGGGGGTTATATAGTATATTGTTATTCCTTTTGGAAATGTGGCTATGACTTTGTTCTATTTACATATGTACACAAGAAAAAAATATGTTTCAGAGCTGGTAGTTTTCATGAATTTTTTAACTATAATAGGGAATTACATGATTATGCTAACATAACCAACACTATTTGTCATTTAACGCTTTGCTTTGTAATTCAATGTAAACTGTTGTTTCTTCAATGTAATTCAATTTTTCACAGTTTACATTATTATTTAACAGCTCATCAAGTGTCAAGTTAGATGTGTCAACCATATTTTATATTACCTCTTATAATCCTAAATGTGTCATGTATTAGCTAGCTGACATTGTCTTTGTGGCTTAGATTTTTTCAGTTATATATGCAACTCTTGCACTCTGCAGTTATAGGGTGTAAATATGTTACACTAAAGTAAGATTTTGCTATTTACTTTATCAGTTTTCATCCCAAAACTAATGATATTTTAATGTAATAAATCATGACCTGGTTTCCCTAATGTTATCCCTTTAACATCCTGGAGGTCAGAACTGGACATCATACTGAATACTGATAAGAATTATTATAACACTGCAAACAAGCTTATTTCCAAAAATCTAACAAAGCACCATAACCAATCTTTCAAATTGCTTGTTTATTGTTCTTAAAATGTATGAGTGTGTGCTTACAATGCTATGTTGTGTCCTCTGTAAAGGGATGCACCCTTGATGGTTTCTTCATCCAAGGCCTGCGCTCCCTGAACTCCATTACGTATGTAAAACGTCTGCAAAAGAAACTGGAGTACATGAATACAGAGTGCAAGGTAAGTAATCATGGCTCATGTAAATATACATTTATTCTACATTCAGGAGTCACCTGACACTAGGTTAGTTCAGAGTTGGAGGGTGCGTCAATCATGCTTATGAGGGCGGGACTTCTGGAATGCTGAGGCTACGCTAATATTAGCTGTTGCTGTTGATAAATCCTACCAAACTGTCTCCTCTTTGCTTGTTAAACCTTTTATTTAAAGGCAACTTTGATGGCGCTAACAGCTGAGTCACAAAAGTAAAGTACCAAGTAATATACGTGGTGTAATTACTTTTACAATGAAGTAATGTGTAATCAGTAATTGATAACAATTTTTCAGCATTGGCTGTTAATGTTGAACTGCAGTTCCCATTCAACCAAACAAGTACATCAACACTTAAACAAAGCTGTAGTTATTAATTGTTGAAAGGCAGTTTTAGACATTACCATATGTTCGGTTTATTGGATGGTACATTTATTTACCCATTTAGCATGACCAACTGAATTGGTCTAGTAAGCTGACATTAAAATCCAGTCGGACAGTGCATCATACTTTACACTTGAAACAGTTGTTACACCGATACCACGTGAGAAAAGTACCATTCACTCACTGTTGAGTTGCAATATGATATGATAAAGAAATGCAATAGAGAACCTACAGCTGCATTATGTGAACAAAACCATGACTAAAAGAGCTGAAGCTCTAGAAAATAACATTAATGTCTTTATGTTTTTCCCTTTAGCATGTCTTCAATGAGTTGTCCTTGGAATGTGGCGGAGATGACAAGTCACTGGTGACCTTCTATAATCAACTGAAAAATCTGAAAGAGAGGCTCAACGATCATTTTGCCGTAACAAAAAAATAATATAACTTCAGATATAAAACTGTTACTTCATTGGACCTCCTCATCCCCCTAAAATGTAGTTTAGAATTTCTTCTCATTTCTGATTGCCTAATGATTTTTGATATGATACTTAACTTTTGATATTAAACTGCTTCACAAGCAAGAAAATTAACTTAAGTCAAAAATATGGCAACACCCAAAAGGAGTAGAATATTCAATAAAATAAAATAGATTTAATGAAATATCAGTATTACCAAATCTGCAGAAACAGGTATTCAGGAAATAACTCAATGACCGATCAAAAATGTATTTTTCTCAACTCTAGATGCATCATATATTTAGTTAGTACTCAGTTACTGCACTGTATTATCAATAACCAAATACATCTATCAAATCAATTAGGAGTTTTTGGGTTATCACCCTAACATACATTAAAAATTCAATCAAACACTATCTCTTAACATGCTGCATGATTGATATTAAGATGTATGACAGCAGTACTTTTTATGGAACTCAATCTGTTTGTTGTTGATAATATTGATGCCGGACAAGAAATATGATGTATGTTAGCAAATGTGTTGTTTTTGACCTGTTATTTATTTTATTTATTATTACTTTATCTTATTTATGTCAATTAATCTATTAATGTATTTATTACTATTTATCTCCACTGAATTGATTGAATACAAGTCAAATGTACACAGTGTTTTGCTATACATTGAAGAATAATCATACTGTATTAAGACCACCTGGAGTGTTGTAATGCTATGACTCTGGGTTCAAAGCCCATCCTTACCAAGTGAATATGCCTCTGGGCTCTTCTGTAACTGATATTGTTTCTTTCTTCTGAATCAATGTGTCAACTCTTCCTTCGTTCTGAACAAATAAACACACTTTTGGCATTGATCCAATATGCAGGTTGGTTTTTGTAAGCAATTCTTAACATAAGTAGTATTAAGAGCTGTACGAATTTGAATAAGACCATGTGGGAAAATTGTGATATTAGAATTCACAGCTTTATATCACAATTTTGAGGGGAGAAAAGGTCAGGATTCTGTTATAAAACTTTATTATTTGACTGTGCAAATGAAATCTGAACTGTGAGAAATGTGTCCAACCCCAGAGGAAAGAGTCATGGTTTGAAGACAATTATTATTTTGGATAAAATATTTATGATACATATTTTATTAGCACAGGTTTCACTTCAAAGTTATAATTCTGAAAATATGTATCTGGTAAAGTAATGGCAATGAAGAGAATAAAGCATAAAGTCGCTGGACTCTTCTGCCCCCTGTTGGCCTTCTTTAAGACTGCACCAGAGTGGAGTGAACAGAGAGAGAGAAAGACAGAGAGAGAGGAGGAGAGAGAGGGGAAGGGAGGGAGACACAGAGAGAGAGAGAGAGAGAGAGAGAGAGAGAGAGAGAGAGAGAGAGAGAGAGAGAGAGAGAGAGAGAGAGAGAGGGAGGGAGAAACAGTAGCACATGTGCATATGAAAATAGTGAGGAAGTAGCAGAACACCACAGCTGAAACAAACAGACAATAACGGAGATAATAACAGACACTATCAGCATCCAGCAGTAATGCAGCCACCACCCAGGAAGGTAAGGTGCTGCTCAGGGTAATCATTTGGACTTCTGTGGGAGGAGAGTTGAACAAGTGCTTATAAATGAGAGCACTTTGTGTCTCTGCTACTTTCATTTCTGTTCATCTAGCCCGCCTTCCTTTAAAGTTGATTTGCTTAGTGTGTTCAGACATATGTTTAGACATAACAATATACTCTTAAATGTATTTGTTTCTAAATATGATAAATATAATATGAAATATACAACGTAGGTGTTTGAGTTTATTTTGTATGTACCTGATTATAGACAGTACATTTTGTACTCTAGCCAGTCTAGTCTAGCCAGTCAGTTGGATTCAATATCATGCCATTGAACATTTTCTTAGTTGTTACTGCAGTCCATAACAAGAAATAATACTGGTGACTTATTTCAGTTTTTAAAAAAATGTATACAATAGCCTATACTGTTTTATAGTACTTCTGTAGTAGGCCTGTTCACTCCCAAACCCCAAAGCAAGTTAACACATGACAAGATAAGAGAAACCTTCTTATTTTAAATGAAAAATTACAAGAAATAGTGCAAAACAACGGTCAACTACTGAAAATGTGAATTTGATAATGTATGAGCTTAAAGTTTATTTGCTCACAGCAAAAGTACATTTGTGATTTCAAGGGTTAATTATGGCTTTAAATTAGGTGAACTTTGACTTGTGAATTTCCAACATCATTTAATTGACCTATATATACTATAATGTAAGATACTTTGACTAAACCCAAATGAGGGAGGTTCATAATTAATGTTCTAGATCACACCTGTCAACCTATTCAAGTCATATCTGCCATGAAAAGGTTTGGGGATTTTGTTTTGAGCACACCAGTTATTTTGCTTAAGTGCCATGAAAAGGTGTGCCATGAATTCTAAGAGTATTTTTTGAGGTAATGCCATATTGGTGTGACATTGTAGGTTGAACCATCATGATATATAATTGAGTGGGTGAGGTTGTTTGAGATGTGAAGTACAACATATTGAGTATTATAAGTATTATAAGAGCTGGGCGGGCGGGGCCAGTGGAACCTTAGATGTATGTAATAGCTTCCTAGCGAATGAAAGTTCCGTTCCGTTCCGTCTTCTTCCGCTTATCCGGGGTCGGGTCGCGGGGTCAGCAGCCTAAGCAGGGAAGCCCAGACTTCCCTCTCCTCAGCCACTTCGTCCAGCTCTTCCCTGTGGATCCCGAGGTGTTCCCAGGCCAGCCGAGAGACATAGTCTCTCCAGCGTGTCCTGGGTCTTCCCCGGGGTCTCCTAT
This sequence comes from Scomber scombrus, assembly GCF_963691925.1. Taxonomy (NCBI): domain Eukaryota; kingdom Metazoa; phylum Chordata; class Actinopteri; order Scombriformes; family Scombridae; genus Scomber; species Scomber scombrus. The sequence goes on from NC_084978.1 coordinate 29,471,223, forward strand.
TGGTGGGACGTGCCCTGAACACCTTACCAGGGAGGCGTCCGGGAGGCATCCTAACTCGATGCCCGAGACACCTTATCTGGCTCCTCTTAACGTGGAGGAGCAGTGGGTCTACTCCGAGCTCCTCCCGGATGACCGAGCTTCTCACCCTATCTCTAAGGGTGAGCCCAGCCACCCTACGGAGGAAGTTCATTTCAGCCACTTGTACCCGCGATCTTGTTCTTTCGATCACTACCCAAAGCTCATGACCATAGGTGAGCGTAGGAACGAAGATCGACTGGTAAATCGAGAACGACTGGTAAATTGAGAGCCTTGCCTTTCGGCTCAGCTCCCTCTTCACCACGACGGATCTGTGCAGAGTCCGCATTACTGCAGACGCCGCACTGACTCGCCTGTCGATCTCCCGCTCCATCCTTCCCTCACTCATGAACAAGACCCCGAGGTACTTGAACTCCTCCACTTGGGGCAGGATCTCATCCCCTACCCGGAGAGTGCACTCCACCTTTTTCCGGTTGAGGACAATGGACTCGGATTTGGAGGTACTGATTCTCATCTCAGCTGCTTCACACTCGGCAGCGAACCGATCCAGTTGGAGAGTTGGAGGTCACGGCCTGATGAAGCCAACAGGAACACATCATCTGCAAAAAGCAGTGACCCAATCTTGAGGTCACCAAACCAGACCCCCTCAACGCCCTGGCTGCGCCTAGAAATCGGTGACAAAGGGCAGCCCTGGCGGAGTCCAACCCTCACTGGAAACAAGTCTGACTTATTACCGGCCATGCGGACCAAGCTCTGGCACCGATCATACAGGGAATGGACCTGCAGAGGGTGTAGAGCTGGTCCACAGTTTCACGACCCGGACGAAAACCACATTGCTCCTCCTGAATCCGAGGTTCGACTATCCGACGGACCCTCCTCTCCAGTGCCCCCGAATAGACCTTACCAGAGAGGCTGAGGAGTGTGATCCCCCTATAGTTGGAACACACCCTCCGGTCCCCCTTCTTAAAAAGAGGGACCACCACCCCAGTCTGCCAATCCAGAGTCACTGCCCCCGATGTCCACGAGATGCTCCAGAGTAGTGTCAACCATGACAGCCCCACAACATCCTGCCACCGAGGAGTTTTTTGACCACCTCGGCGACCTCAGCCCCAGAGATAGGAGAGCTTACACCCAGGTCCCCAGGCTTTGCTTCCTTACTGGAATGCGTGTCGGTGGGATTGAGGAGGTCTTCGAAGTATTCCTTCCACCGATCCAAAACGTCCCCAGTCAAGGCACACCGTCCCCACCGTGCACAGTGTTGACGGTGCACTGCTTCCCCCTCCTGAGACGGATGGTGGTCGAGAACCTCTTCGAAGCCGTCCAGAAGTCGTTTTCCATGGCCTCACCGAACTCTTCCCATGTCCGGGTTTTTGCCTCAGCGACCGCTGTAGCTGCACTCCGCTTGGCGCTCATTTTGCCTGTTCTAAATGTAATAAAGCCGATAATGTAAAAACTTTATCGGCTACTTCTGCCTGCATAATAGTGATATGATGTAAAGATGAAACTCAATTTACATTCCTAAAGAAGTTAAATCATTAATATATCTATTGTGGGCGGCTGTGGCTCAGGAGGTAGAGCGGTCGTCCTCCAATTGGAAGATTGGCGGTTCGATTCCCGGCTCCTCCAGTACACATGTCGATGTGTCCTTGGGCAAGACACTTAACCCCAAATTGCTCCCGTTGCTGTGCCAACGGTGTATGAATGTGTGTAAATGGTTAACTTCCACCTGATGTGCAGGTTGGCACCATGCGTGGTACCCCTGCCGTCAGTGTATGAATGTGTGTGAATGGGGTGAATGAGTTGTAGTGTAAAGCGCTTTGAGTAGTCGAAAAGACTACAAAGGCGCTATATAAGTACAGTCCATTTACCATCTCACCAGAGTGGTTGAAAATCAACATACTACTGAGAAGCTGACTAACACTAAGTATTCCCACATTGTTTGAGCAACACTTGTATACAGAGCAACATTATTGTAAAAAATAACCAATTATGTGCACCCAGACATGTATCAGCCAATGGAATCTCGTCTAACAATAAAGTTGTCCTGTATACTACAACTGTTGCTTCCATGTACCTTGGAAGTAGGTGAAGATGTTCCAGAAAGCTCTACTCTGCTTCTCCAATGTTTTCTCCAACCACTTCACTAATGGATTTGATAATATAACCAAACCCGCCAATGAAGATGCAACATTTGAGCTGTCCCTTTGTGTGTATCTGTATGTGTGTATATGCAGGTGAAAGAAAGCCAGCAAGTGAAACTGGTGTTCTCAGAGCAGCTTAGCAAATTACAGAACAAGCAACATCAGGACACTGAACTTCTGGAGGAGATAAGGTACAATACTCTCTGTACTTCTCTGGACTGTGAATATATTTTTAGGACATCCACCCATAGGGTTGTGTTAGAGAGAGAGGGGGATACTCAAGAAGATCAATACAGTGTTACATTACATATCTGTCTATGTCATGTTTGTTGGGTGTTGCCTGTGTGTTCCCCAAGGTCCTTCAGCAAGCAACGAGCAGCCATAGAGAAAGAATATGGTCAGGTGAGTGCACACACAAACTATTCCAGTCCACTATTACATCTATTATTGGCACCTTTCTTCTTTTTTTTTTTTACTGGAAATGCTCATTATTTATCGATTAGAAGCTCCATGTCAGCGCGGTACCTGAGTGCTGTGGTGTTGTTCGGTTACTCATGTGATTGTACAGTGCGTGTCAGTATGTTTCATCACACTGTTATGCTATCCTAACCAGGCTCTTATCAGTGTTCCTCCTCTGTCGCTGTGTCTTTATTTATAACCTCTCCCACTGGATGCTCTCAGTTTATACCTTTTCAGCAAGAGCTTCATGTGTTTTCGCACAATGTTGGGGAATGTGACACGTATGTATGTGTTTGTGTCAGATACGTTTGTGTGTGTGTGTGTGTGTGTGTGTGTGTGTGTGTGTGTGTGTGTGTGTGTGTGTGTGTGTGTGTGTGTGTGTGTGTGTATGTAGGAGGAGTAAAGAAAAGAAAAAAACACTGTGCTGTTTCCTGAAAGGAACCCCGACTATTAAGACTTGTTTGCCTTAATACGCTATAATTGCCCTTTCCTACTAAAATACGTCAGTAGAAACACATGAAATATCGTCATTATTTAAAAAAATAAAATAAAATTCTGATTCACCATCTAGTTAAAAAACTGTTAAATGTCCGTCTGATCACAACTTTCTTCATTTATTAGAAAGATTATTCTTTCATGATCTGTTATTTCCCACTTTAATTATTATTATGGAGGGATATTATATGTTATTATGGATAAAATTAACATAAGGGAGAGTCTGTCAGCAAGAGACACATTTTAAACACATTTATGTTTTACATCATTTGTCGTCATTTCCATGTGAGGCTGAAAATTACCGATACGAGTTACATGATATATCAAATAAAAATTTCCTGAAATATTTAGCCTAATAAACAATTTTCAGTGTTCAAAAAACACCCTGATCATATTCTGGGTTATTACATAATGCATTGCAACCATTTGACGTCACTACCCAGACTGCATTGCGAAGTAAACAACAATGGTGACCTACGAATGAAAAGATTTTTTCCCAATTTTATGAAAAATGAAGACACCATGAGTGTTTTATAACACATTAATATAGCTGATGACAACGTTAATCTAATAAGGCCTACAAGTTTTAATAGTCGAGATTCCTTCAGGGTACTCTAATATGAGGCTGTGTGAATAATACTCACATTAAAAAAAGCATAATGTGTATGTTTATAACACTAGTTATTGAACTATGCAGAGGTCAATAAAAGAATGCCTTTACCAAATGAAACCTGCCTAGTTCTCAGTACACTACATTTCACTGTCTTTTCTTTGGAGTTGTGATGTCGTACTAAATGCTGCAATTTCAGGCTCTTCAGAGGTTAGCTGTCCAGTACCAGAAGAGAGACTGGCAAAGAGGAAACACAGATGCTGTTGCTTCTGGGTAATACACACACATGGACACACAGCTAGCATCAGCTGTTTTCTATTTCGCTTGCTGCTCTCATGTCATTTTCAATAAGTGTGGAAAGTTGCATTGTGTTGCATGCAGTTCAATGTTGTGTCATGTCAGCAGGTTTGCAAAGAACAGAGACTATGGAAATGCTGCTTTAAGTTGATTTTAAGTGATCATACGTGATAGACAAAAACTCAAACTCCATGACACCAGCAGTTTTACACAGAAAGTATATAGTGTATCTGTATGTTTGTCACCTTCCTATTCTTCCTCTGCAGTAAAGGGGAAAGGAAAAAACAGAAGTATACAGCTTGCATAGACATACTTGCATGACTTAGAGAGGGTGTTATACTTTCAGCAGGTTACGACTATAACAGCATTCACAACATTTTGTTTCAAGTCAATTTGACACACTTTGACCCCTTGCGATAGGCAAATGAAACAGCTCATGCGATCACTGTGGGGGCAGAGTGGAGCTAAAACAGGTATGTTTGGTTTCCTCACCTTTAGCAGTGGTTTGAGCAAGGTTGAAGTTTGAGCAAATTTGGAAATCATTCACTCTGAAAGCAGTAGAAACAGACTTTGGGGAAAAAAAGAAACATTAGTGTGGTGCTTCTGCTGCACTACTTTCTAGATGCAAAAGTACTGTTAAACACAACAGGAAATACATGTTTATGTTTTAAATCATGATTTCGTGTGTTGCAATCAGAAGTTATGCAAAGAAAAAAAATCAGAAACACATGTTAGTAAGTGATCAGCAGGGTGGCACAGTTTTAATTTATAAATGTGTGGAGAAAAGTAGGCTATAATACAAGTCCGGCATCCGGAGTTGTAAAATGTCAGTACTGATGTGGGTGTGTGTATGTGCGTGTGTGTGTTCAGCAGTGTGTTTGGTGTGTGGCGGTCTGTGGTAGATGCCACAGCTCAGACTGCCGCATCACGACTCGCTGCGGCAGAGGAGTATCGCAGACTGATTGGGCAAGTCTCCAGAAGCCTTCGCAATTCAAAGGACGTCCGAGCGAAGAAAGTGAGAGACACGCACACGCACACACACACACACATAAGCAGTGATCAAGTACTGAAAATGTGTAGACACTCATTGGGTGTCATTTTAATCATTGCACTTGAATAAAAAAGCAAGTTAATTCTCTAAAATCCAGTGTGACCATGAAATATCTACCAAAGGCTATCAGTGCCTGAAAGAATAATTTTGGTGTGTGTGTGTGTGTGTGTGTGTGTGTGTGTGTGTGTGTGTGTGTGTGTGTGTGTGTGTGTGTGTTAGGGCCTGGAGCAGCTTCAGAGGGTACAGGGTGAAGTGGTGGATTCTCTGCGTGAGCTGCACAGGATCAAGAAGAACTACCACCAACTCAGTCACATTGCCAGTGTTGCCAGAGAAAAAGCAGCTGATGCACAGAGCAGGTCAGTGTGCGCTAATGCATGTCTGTCTGTCTGTATGTGTGAGCGATGCTAATCCACAGAACAGTCAGCTTGGGGACAGTTAAAGACATCTGATGATCTGAGATGCACTGTAGCTTTTGCTGGTTGCAGGTATGGGATTTATTTTGTCCATTAACAAAAATGCAAAGAATTGCAGGATGGCAAACCACCGCTATATAACTAATGGTTCAATTTAGTAGTATCACTCAGAGTTCTATGGTAACTTCCTGACAGGAAATGACATGTGATGATCACAAAAGAACAGTATGTGAAGTTGATACAGGCCTGATTAACATTGTGATCACTTTAACAAAAGCAAAAATATGGAAAAATGTTACATTTTCCAAGTAAAATTATAAGACTACCCTTATAAAGGATTTATAAATGGTTCATCACACTTCATAAACCATTAATTAACAGTTATTAATGAGTTTTAACCTAATTTACCATTCATCAACGCAGGTTAACTATTTGGCAAGATGAGGGTAGGCTATACACTACTGCATTAGGTAGTTAGGCAGATCTTGCTATGTTGTTTCTTTGTCAGTCAGCAGATTCTTCTTGGTGATATACCAAGTTATTTTTAAAATTATGTATTGCATCACACAGTACCACTGAAAACATTAATACAGTTCAACTACAACTAACTTATTTAACAATTCTATAGCATAAAATGACAGTGATGGCAAGTCTGTTAAGATAACAGACATTGAAGTTCTCCGAACCGAAGTATTTTAGTATTCAAATGACTGTGTTAAATAATATTTAATGAAAACAAAAAGATACTGCGTGTATTATAATGTGTGGCTACACTCAGTATGTCTTTTGTTATATTTAGCAGTATGTTTTATCTTCCAGAGCAAGGAGGAGCGAGCATGGGATTTTCCACTTTAAAAGCGGACTACAGAAAATGACTGCTAAGGTATGCAGTTGAAATGAACTATTGTATAAGAGCATTTCATATAGAACAGAAATGAGCTGTTGACCTGAACCAGTTTTATCACCCCAATCTGATGCTGTGTCTCAAATCACATGCTTCTGTTAGTGCACTGTGTTCACTATGTACTTATTTGTGTATAGGCAAATTTCAACAGGGTAGCATTGTCTCAAATCAGTCATTGCGCACGACAGACTGGAAATGACGATTAGCGAGTTAGCAAGCTAGCATTGGCAAGATAGTGTTAATAAGCTAGCATTAGCATTATTGCATTAACGTATGCAGTACCAAATCATTAGACTGCTAAATGAACCCAGTAAACCTACTGTTGGCTTATATATGACAACAGTATAGAGGTGCTAAGTGCAAAAAACACATGTATAATGTTTTTGTATAATGTGGCGATATTCACTGTAGTTACAATGTCTTTGGTCCCTCCCCTTCTGCTACGTAGCCAAGATGGCGACCGTTGAAGGCGAGAAGTGTCCATAGTTCCACACTCAACTTTTTGACTGTTTTGAGTGCACTCATAGTACTCATAGGGCCTGATTTACTAAGATCCCAAATAAAGGATACTAAATTGCGTGCACAGTGCAATAGATTTTTTGCGTTTTGCGTAAATGAAAACAGGTGCAACGGGGTGCAGACAGCATTATTTAAATGAGGGTTCTGCGTGTCTTTATGGAGAGTTTGGACGAGCAGAAAGCTGCAAGCACAAAATGAAATGTGATCAGGTTCTAGTGGAAGAGGTTAAATAATATATTGAGTTATAACAAAAACAAATATTACCAGAAAAACCGACATATGGGAGAGTATTTGTAACGAAGTCAGTGTATATATTCCACTCCAAAAATATTAACACAGGTGGAAAAAATCCGTCCTGTGCGTATTCTGTCATTGTGCCTCCATCTCCTCCTCTCCATAGTAACAGAAGTCATCTGTGCAGTGTGCAGCACTGAAAGACTGTGTCTTTCACCACAGTGCGCTGTTAGTAGATCAGTTGCACAGTGTTTGCGGGTGGTGTCAAGTTTGCACACTGTTTTACACATGCAAACCATTAGTAAATCTGGCCCATAGTGCACTGCATTTTTCCATACTTCTCAGTGTGAACACACTTAAAATATTAAGCGTAAGTACAGATGTGAAGTTTGGAATTAAAACAATGCTATCTGTCCCGTCACTACCTTTCAACATACATGGCGTGAATGTGGCACATGCTTTATAAACATGAAACAGATATTGTGACATTCTTCTTCTACTTCCCTTCTTCCTGCTGCTACACTTTCTGGCTAACAATGTTAAAGTTACGTAAATGTACCTTTAAAGAGTATTGTCTTTTTGTGTGTGTTCAGCTCAGCGCCAGGTTGAAAGAGTGTGATGACCGTTTGAATGAGGTTCGCAACGATTATCTGCTGGCGTTAGCGGCCGTCAACACCCACCAACAACACTACTACACCAACGAGTTACCACGTATTATGGAGGTAACACACACACACACACACACAAGATACATACGGAGCTAGAGAAAAGGACATTATAACCATTTGAGTTGTGTATCTGATAAAAGACTACATCACTTCCTGCTGTGTTGCAGGCGAAGCACATTGCACAACACTACTTTAACTTCTATCACTCAATCTGTAGCTTTTTTTTACACTGATCTCATCATATGCTCATAGTACTTGGAGTTGTTAGGTGTTATAATGCACAAGGAAGTGGGATGAGGGATCAACATGGCTCCTCTATTAGGTTAATCTGGCTATGCATAATGAGATAAAAAAGTGTTGAAGGTATCCTAACTTTTCCTCCCCCCCCCCTAAAGCTAATGGACGGTGATATTTATGACAATCTGAGGAGCCACTTTACTCTGCTGTGTGGGACAGAGATGGATACCTGTCTGGCAGCACACAAACAGCACAGCAGGATATGGGACAGCGTGGCTAAGGTATACATGCATTTGTGTGTGTGCATATGCATACAATTGGTTTTTTCTGTAAAGGCAAATCTGAGCTGGTGGTATATGTAAGACAAACCAACTTTACTGCAGTGACACCTCACTAAAAAAAACCCTGCATGTAACACTGTAATCAATCAATCAGTCAGGCTTTATTTATACAGCAGCTTTCATACAGGTTAATGTAGTTCAAAGTGCTTTACAGCTGATTGACAAGCTGATAATAACACAGAACAAGTGACAAAAAAAGAATAAAAACGAAAACAGATGATAGAAATTTAAACATTTAAAAAATAGATTTCCTTTTTTTTTGATAGAAAGAAAAAAGGTCAATACAATAGTGCTGGTTATTTTTTAAGCATTTTATTCCCTTAAAACATTCCAGAAGATCCTGTTGAACTGGTTATATATTGAAATAAGTCAAATGCCATTAAAATAAAGATAATAATATAGAAGACTTTTTCATTCTGTGCTGTTATCAGCTACTAACAATTTTATACCATTTAATCCTCATATTTTGATCTGATCTGTTTCCTGGCTGATATCCACAGTATCATGTCATCATTATTAAATGATGCATTTCATCTACTATGACTTGTAAACACTGTTAAGTTGTTATTAAGACATTTTGAAAACTATGATATGTGAGACTTCCCTAATAGTAAAGAAACTGCCTGAAAATCAAATCATGTTCTCCATCATTCGAGGTGATTAAATATATATTTTATGCATATAGAGCCATACTCACAATGTACAGTATTTACACTGATATCATACAACCATCTTAATATTTTTTTGTGATGTGAACTCTTTCAAGTTGAAAAGATTCCAGTCATACGTACAGTCATATAGGTGACTGTACAATGATGATAAAGGCTATCTTATCTTATGATTCCATATGAGGTGACGAGCTCTAACTTTAAAGCCATTAGAATATGTGACAGACCTTCAATAATCAATGTTTGTTCAAGTCTGTATGAGTCTCATAACATGCAAAGTATCCCACAGCGGTTCCTGAGACACCAGACACAAGACATTTCTCACCTCTTCTCTAGACGACACGCAGCAGGGAGCAGAGGGGTTACGGAGAAGGTGACAGACAGAGAGAAAGAAGGGAACGAGAAAAGGACATATAGAAGTGATAGAGGTTTTTTGTCGGAAGATCAGGGAAGAAGAGGAGGGGAGATGAAGTTCCAGAAGTTGACTGAGGGAAATTCAACACTTAGTGAGAATGTCTGAACTCACATGTGAGTGCAATCTGAAGGGAACACTTGAACAGTTGTCCCTTTCAAAATGTGAGTGGGTAGAAAGCATTTTAGCACCTTGGGTTGTAGTTTTTCTTTTTTTTCTTTTTTTGGCTGTGCCCGACCAGCAGACATGAAAAAAACACTGCGTATTTGTTCACTCACAGATGTTTCAGATGTAAGTACAAACTCAGGCGTCTCATTCATTCTCAGTAAGCAACGGGCAGACGGGTGGGGATAAAAGCTTTTGTTGCTCTTGTTTAATATAGTTGCTTGTTGTGTTGTCAGGTGACCAGAGACAGAAATGTGCAGCAGTTTTTACAAGAGTCTGTTTCCTTCAGCAAAACATCTGCATTCAGCTTCCAGCCGGCTCCACGAGACAAGGTGTGTTTGAGCATTGTGCAGGACTGATAATTCACTAATGTAACCATGTGGTTGTCCAAAAATATGAACGATACTATGTTTTTTCTGTCTTGTGTGCAGCTGTCTGTTCTGCAGGAGGTCTGTGCTGTAGAAGGGGAGGGCTGTCTGGTTAAGGAAGCCAAGAAATGGGCTTCAAAAGCTGCTAAAGACTACAAGATCATCACCCATGGAGAGAGGGTGAGACTTTGACCCATTTTAACTCACTCTTATGTATTATTTTTTATTCAGTTGTGGTTGTAATATTTAAAGGGCAGGTTCACCAGTTTTCTGTCTGTCTTAAAACAACAAACAGCAGTCACTCCTGTTCATACTGAAAATTAGAAGATCCCTTCATAATGCACTTACAATGGAAGTGATAGCTGAAGCTAATATGAAGCTTCGGCCGTCCAAATGAGTCAAATCTTCATCTTCTATGTTTCAACGTTACAATGTTTTTAGTACCAAAGTCTTTTTGTTACTATACTTCCACCACAGCTCAACAGGGAAACACTAAGAGGGAATTTGATGCTGACTGCTGAAGCTGAATATAAACTTCACATCTACTTTGAAAGGCATTGTTTCTGGATGGAGAAGATAAATAGATAGAGAGTGACGTGCAAAACTGTACTGTTTTGTTTCTAACATCAAATTAAATGTGAAACCTTGAGATTATTTTAACATCTCTCTGTCCCTCAGGCCTTGCAGACGCTGGAGAGTCGGTTGAAGCTGTTGTCGGGGGAGACGGGGCTCAGTGTGGAGCAGAAGATAACAGAAGTGCAGGACAGCGTCAGGAAAGCCAGGGTACTTTAAATTTGAAAAATTCAGCACCCAACAGTTCGTAAGCCATTCAAATCTTTCGTACTTTACACCCCATGCCTTCTATTAAAATGGTAGGCTGGTTATTTATGGGTATCTCATGCAAATCAGATGAACCGTGGCTGGAACTGTTTGCATGCTGACCTGTATTCCACATTAAAGCAGTAAATACCCTGTTGCATACACTACTATACATACAGCACAAACCAATATATCCATAAGACACTTTATTTACTGTAACAGCTCCAGAACCTCGCCCCTCCTGCCAGTCACAGACATATTTCTCTTCCTTGCAGCAGTTTGCAGTAATTAGCAAAATGCATCATCATCACACACCATCAAAGCCGACTTTCCATTTCAAAGCGAGCAGCGTGTGGATGTGGTTAACACATTTAAACCAGACCTGCAGCATCACCTCTGTTAGTATACCAGAAAGCCTCTGTTAGTGCTCAGTGGAGGAGATGAAAGAGTGTAAACACCCTTTCCACAGTAAAGAACGTAATTATTAATATCATTGACAAGTATCCCAGTTAAACATAAGGGTGAGCCGCCTGTCACAACACCAAGACTCTGCAACTGGCACATGTAAATGGATTGCAGTCCTTTTTTAAATTCTAATTATTTTGAACCATTATAAGTAACGTTGTTATGGTATTCCATCGATTTGGACTTTGTCACTGTCAGAAACCAAGTATGTCCAAAACTAAATATGTGAGTCAAATGTGAGTTAAAATATGGAATTAAAAAGTTTCCACCTGACAGCAGTGTTAATCAATCAGAATAAAATAAAAGTTGTTTTGGGGGACATGAGCTTCAGTGCCCAGGGGCCCAGGGGCCCAGGGGCCCATTCAACACTGACTCAAGTGATGTCACTTGAGTCCATTGATCAGATTTCATACAGCTACTTCTGGAGCCACAAAGAACTTAATACTACTGTTTTCACATATTATAATAATAACATCCCTAGAAAGTCACGGAGCTCTGCAATAACTGTCTCACATCATCATTTTTAATATACATTTTTTGGTTGCTTTTTAATCTGCTCTTTCCTTCATTTTTACCTCCAAGGTCTTTGTATATATGTTCTTTTCCCACATCCATAAGTGGGAAACATTGATTTAAGTTAAGAGTTCAGATTCTGTAGTCAAGACTGGATTAGTAGCCCCCGGACACTGACACTCCTCCTCCTGTTGCCCCCCATAACTAATTTATGTTACAACCTCCTCTTATTCATTTTATTTTGAAAAAACAACTTCTTTTGCTTCCTTTGTTTTTTTCTACCTTTTGGCACCTCCTGCTGGGCTTTTTCGATACCGCTGGCACTGAGTGTATCGTTTTTCCCCCACATTCATTGATACAACCTTACCACAGTGCATTGTGGCCTGCTAACCAATCATCAAATACCCACCTATGAAATTGACACATGAACACATTTTTTTTCTCCCATTATAGAGGGCCCCTTTCTGCACAAGGGCCCCTGAGCACTTGAACGGCCATATGTTAAATCCAGCCATGTCTGTTTTAAAGGCACTGCTGAGTAACATGTCATGTGTCCCTGTCTCAGCTCAGCAGGGTGAAGGCAGAGGCCCGTCTGGCTCTGTTGTCAGAGAGCGTCGCTGGAATCGAACTGTGTCTCCATAACGCCATGAACCAGGCGGAGGAGGAGCTGGAGAGAGAGAGACGGCTCAGCGAACAGAGGAGGTCTACCGAGGACTTTTCAGTACGCATAAACACACATTTAAACACACACACACAGCTCAGTTAGTCTCACGTTACACGCATCACGACCTTGAATCCATAGACGCATTTTGATCCTTGTGGCTGAAGGTTCTGCATCATTTACAGACAATTGCACGGTCGTGACAAAGCCGCCTTATCGCTGCTCTACATTAATATGCAAAGCCGTACATACACACTGCTCAGTACTCATCTAGGTCACCCGTCTCCCACTGGAGCTTCGCTAATTGCAAGAAGGAGCTCAGATTCTCAGCGTGGTGAGGTTCCAGCATCCTACAATAAAAAATAAAGTCCTCCTGTGAGTCCTGTGTGTTTTTTCAGGAAGAAGAGTTCGAGCTGACCGACTTTGAGGACTACGATGATGAGAACGGAGACATCTTCGCAGATCCAGCCTCAACATCTGGAGTGTGTGTTTACCCTGCAGCCTGCAGAGTGGTCTATAGCTACCAGGTAGTGCACAGTGTTTAGAAGTCAGTTTAAAAGCTCTTATCAAGCTCAGGACTGCAAGAAAATCACACACATTTGTGTGGTTGATATCTTGAGATCTTCTGTTATATATATTAAATAGCAATTTAATTATTGTTAAGAAATATCTATAATATATACGATTTGGAACTTCCTGTATGTTTTTGCAAATACACAAAACAATGCAACTGTCAAATGTCAACATGTCAGCTTCTTCATGATACCTCTCTAACCGCTGTGGTCATGAAAGTTTGAGGAAGTAAGATAAAGTCACAGGCCAGAAAATGTTGATAAAGTCTCTGTTATACATTGACAGTTTGATCTTTCTGGAAAGATATTACTTATCAACTGTGTTTGCTGTTCATCAGAAGACTTTTGAAGGTCATATTTATCCTCCTACACATCTGAAACCAAAGGAACCTAGTGGTAAATTCCGAAAAGATACAGAAAATAATTCCCAGAAAAAAACCCCGAAACCCACTCGAACATAATGACAATTGTAGGGATGCAGGAAGAAACACTGTGTAATGTTTTATCTGTATGAAGAGTCCGTTACTTCCTATAGGCCAGCCAATCAGATGAGCTGTCAATTTTGGAAGGAGAAGAGCTTCAAGTGATCGAGGATGGAGACATGGAGGACTGGCTGAAGGTAACAGCTGATCACTTGGTTGCTAACATATCAGACTTACATTATTTGTCTGTGTTTCATGTGTATCTCTGTGTATCTGTTCACATAACGCTCTCCAGGTGTGTAACTCGTGTGGTCAGGTCGGGTATGTTCCTGAGCGTTATGTGCAGTTCTTGTGTCTACCAGCAGAGGACACTGTTCAACTGGACAGCTCTTTCAGCTCCACCCCATCTGCAGGGAATAAAGAAAGGGCAGGGAGCCGAGGTTAGTGTATGTGTGTCTATTCTCAGTGTTTGTGCACTGGAGGCTTCAAGTTTCTACGTCACACTTGTGTAAGTTACTTACTTACTGGACCACGATTGGCTCCAACCTAGCTATGATGTCACAAATCCTGCTCATAGGCCGACTGCTAAAACTCAGATTGTCAGTGAGCTCCGAGAAACTTTCCACTGTCAGCAGATGAATGAGAAAACAAACTCTGTACATACGTCATTCTTCAAAGAGAAGAGAACAACATCCAACTTTTATTTTTGCACTTTGAACAAAATTAGTTCAAAGCAGATCAATCAATCTTTATCAATCTTAATTTATATAGCACCAAATCACAACAAAAGTTATCTCAAGGCACTTTACACATAGAGCAGGTCTACACTATTTAATTTTATTTAAAGAGAGCCAACATTTCCACATAAGCAAGCACTTAGTGACAGCAGCAAGGAAAAACTCCCCTTTAACCTCAAGCAGAACCGGGCTATAGGTGGCCGACCGTCTGCCTCGACCGGTTGGGGTTGAGAGGGGAATCAGGGAGAGGGAGAGAGGAGAAAGACAGAGAGGGAGAAGTTGGAGACAGAAGAGAGAAACAGGAATACATGTCTTGAGGGGGTCTTTAAAGGTGCACTATGTCAGATTTGGCCACCTGCGCCATACAAACAGAGGACAGCATATCACCAGAAAGCACATTGCACAGGCACAGACTATAGAGACATTGGATCCAGCAGTACAGATCAGTTCATTAGGTCATGCAGCTGAGATGAGCAGCTGTCTCACACAGCCAGCAGCTGCAGCAACAGATCATCTGTTGTGCAAATTTGCAAATAGGCATTATTTAGATAATGTGGTGGCTCAGGCCCAATGCTGCCAGATTGGAAATGTTCAAGTATCGTACCATTTGTGTGGTAATGTGTCAGTACTAGCATTTCATGTATATGCAAAATGATTCATAATAATGTGGGGCAGTGGTGAGAGTGTGTGTGTGGTAATAATCAAATTTTATTTGAACCTTGTGTCAGGTGTGGCACGAGCTCTGTACTCCTACCAGGGTCAGAGTGCAGAGGAGCTTTCCTTCCAGGAGGGGGCGCTGATACACCTGATGCGCTGTCGACATGGAGAGGTGTGTGGGCCAATTCAAGGGCTGATTTCATGCCTTTCATTTGTTTTTGTTTTTATTTCATTTGTGTATCATTAACCATTTTGTTCCAACAACCCAATATCACGACAGATTTCTTTGAATGTTTTTGTGTGTCTTTCAGGTGGATGATGGCTTTTGGGAAGGAGAGCTAAATGGACGGATTGGCGTCTTCCCATCGTTGGTGGTAGAACTGGTCCATGAGGAAGGGGACGAGGAGGAAAAGGAGGAGGAGGAGGAGGTGGGGCTTTGCGTATGTTTCCCTCATAAACACAAGCATCCTGTAAGTCAGGATTTGTTTTACAGATGATGAGGTTCCAGATACCACTCATTGCATCTCTAATATTTATTTGTTTTACTCCAGCCTCTCCCAACTCCCACCATGCCTCCCTTCTCTCCCCCCATCCCAATACCCTCAAACCAGGACAAACAGCAGGTCGCTCCCACAGGGCTGCCGAGGTTGCCAGACAACAGAATGGGTTGGTTTATCAGTATTCCCTACATGAAACATGTTTAGATAGAAACAGCTGCCTGTGTTTTCATGTCTCTTTGTCTCTCCTGTCAGACACTGCAGGCAGCAGCCACAACTCTCCAGATCTGAGCAGCAGCAGACTCAGACCAGTATGTAGTGTTAACAACAACAATGACAAATGAAAATGTGTAATTGTACTGAAAAGGTCCAATGATTCAACACATCTATCTCCCAACCTGTTGCTGTTTTAGTGTCGAGCACCGCCTCCTCCTCCAACACAGAGGCTTTCACCTCAGCCTTGAGACCAGGACCGGAGTGAAGCTTCACAAGAAGACATGTCTTATTATGAGCAAAGTCTTTCTGATTCTGTTCCTTTTATTATATGTCAAATATGTATCTTTTTTTTTGCGGTCACCTTAAATACCAAAGTCATCCATGTGTCACTTTATAGCAGTGATACTAAGCTCCACATGAGCAGAGACAAACTGCAGCTGCTAACTCAGTCAAATTAGGAGCAACAATATGCAATGTAAGGGTAAAATAATGCTAACATATGAGTTGAATTATAATGAATGTATACAGCACCTTAAAACCGTAGCTTTAGCTTTTGGCTACCGAGCTAATACCACATTATGTAGCACCTCATAACTGTAGCTTTAGCTTTTGGCTACCGTGCTAATACCGCATTGTGTAGCACCTCATAACTGTAGCTTTAGCTTTTGACTACCGAGCTAATAACACATTATGTAGCGCCTCATAACCGTAGCTTTAGCTTTTAGCTACCGGGCTAATACCACACTATGTAGCGCCTCATAACCGTAGGTTTAGCTTTTGGCTACTGAGCTAATGCTACATTATGTAGCAGTCTTTACAGATCAGCTAACAAGCAGCACAGCTCAGAATCTAACTGCTAAGCATATAAAATAGCATAAATTCTACCTGGAAAGAAATATAAAACAGTGTTTGAAGTATTTTGTAGCTTTTCGTGAACTGACAGGATGATATTAATATTAATCTCCATTAAAGCCCTTGTGTGGACTTTCAGGTCATGACTTTACAGTTCAAAGTTAGTCCAACAAAACATTGGGAGAATATACAATATGTGAGCACAGTGAAAGTTTATGGATGTATTTATTGTTGGGGTTGTTTTTTTAAATTTCCCATCTGCTAAGATTATCTAAGTTAAGTGAATTTTAATCATTAGGACCATTGCGTGCATAAAGATGAATGTTGTTGTACTGTGTTATGGATGTATTGCCATTTATCTGTGGGAAAGTTGATCTACATGCAAACATTATGAAAACATGATATGATTTGTTTCTATTTTTTTTGGACAATAGCAGAGGTTGATGGCACAGCAGAATGACCTATCCAATGATGGTATTCCATGCAACAGTATAGTAATATTTTGGCTTGTGTAGTACTATCAGCCTTTCTCTGATGCCATCAAGCTCAACAAGAACAAAACACACACCTGCACACATCTGAAAAGCAAGAATTCTGATATTTTATTTCATTAGAATAAATTATGATACATCTGCAAATGTACAAGTCTCACAAATCTTCTGCCTGTGTATTATATTGTACATATTTTCCAGCTTATGTTAACCTGGATAAATGGAATATACATCTCAACATGATTACAAACCCCCTGATTTGATCAATCAAGCTGTTTGTTAAAATGAGAGTATTTACAGGATAATGAACATGGAGTATTTATGAGTTTAGAGACTTCTTAGTTGTTGCAGTTTTGTTCAGTGGTGCTTCAATACAAGTGATTTAATAGCTGCTGATTTGTATTGTGTTTTTATGTGATATACATCAAAAAAAAAAAAAGTGGTGCTACTCCCTACATGACACAAAAATAGAAATGATGACACAAGCAATTCAACTGAAAGACATTTAGCGTTTGTCATTGTACATACAGATACATTCATGTGTTTGCTGGTGTATAATGAATGATGAGACCTTTAATGTGCCATTATCCAACTATACCCATCTTATTCAACTATACTGATGCTAACAGAATCTCATACATGCAACTTGCAATACTTCTCAACACAAGTGTTAGTTTCGGTTCAGAGGAGACAGTCAGTTAACATTCAGATTGTGGTGAATAATATGGTAACTGATAGCTGCACCCTTAAGACATCTCATATAAGTATTTTACACACATTATTCTGGATCTGCAATGAAATGCACATTCAGTCTAGAGCCCGACAGATATATATCGGTCAGCTGATATTATTGGCCAATATTGACCTCACAGATATATTGTTATTGGTGAATATGTTGTCCGATATGCGCCAAATTTTTTTCAAGTTACACTTACAGCATTTTATGTATATTTGACCCCTTTTCTGATTCAAGCTTAAGGTATGCGTAAATTGTGTTTTATTTATTCCAACATTTTTAAGCTAATTCTCTTTTTAATTATATTCCCAGAGTTTTTACAGTTTTAGTGCACCGATGTCAATAAAGTTTACTGTTACATTTGAGGGATCATTACAAAACAACTGTGTGTTTATCTATATGTTCTGTACGTATAATATTATTGGCTAATATATTGATATTGGAATTTTGTACTCCCTAATATCGGCATCGTACCCAAAAATCCATTATCGGTCAGGCTCTAATTCAGTCCACATCATAACTGTACAATAACTTCAGATTTGTGCATACGTTTATTTAAAAAACAAAACAACAGCAGAAAACATGGTACTCTTACAAATGGTCAACTTTGTGAAATTTACAAGATTTAACATATGTGACTTGTCAACATGTAACACACAAGTTTGTGCTATGTTAAAAAGGCAAAAGACCAGCTTGTTATTAATACACTCAAAAATATATTGATGGTGACAGCATTTTATTTTGGGGGCATTTTTAGTGATGATGGTGGATGGTGGAAACACACTGCAGTCATTATGTGAAAATGTGATGTGTGTGGTGACCCGATCAATCATGATCACATATTAAAACAATCGTATTAAAACCTTTCAAACATTAACAGATCTAAATGTACCGGAGAGTTCTGGATAAAGACTATGACTAAGACTAGAGTCCTGTCTGAACATTTATTTAGATCTAAAATACTCAAGAGACCTCTTAATAGTTGATGACTTTTTCTGTCCATCTGTCAAACAAGAGGCAGCCAGTTGGAAGATGGATGGATTTCACATTTTAGGGGCAGAGCGAGAGGAAAACTTGGACTGCAGGCTGCAGACCTCCTGGTCGGTTTCCCATCAAGGCCAGGAAATGACGCTGACCTCTGACCTGGAACCTTTGAACTATGTCTGGTAAATCTGTTGCTAACCAGTCTTTGTAGTGAAGAACCTCAAGGGCCAGAGGCTCCAATTTATACTGGGCTAAGTGCCAGAAAATAGTAATCTAAACAAATATGGATTCCCTTCGTGTGTTTTTCTTAAATCCTTAAAAGATCCGTTCACCCAAATGATATATTTGAACCAGTTTTGAATGTATCTGCTAATAGAATGCCATTCTCCTCATTGCGCCGAGCTGACAGCAGAAGTAAACATACCAAAGCTGTCTGCATGGCTAACAACTACTGGGATTACATAGAAAAATAGTTTTTTAATATATATAAATAACATTTGCATATACTGACCCTTTAGAAGTGAGTGTAGAATTTGTTTAGGTGTTTTTTGGTGTATATAAGTAGTTTTTAAAGGTTCTTTTACAACAGCAAACACATCTGATACAGCTATCCTAGCCAGGTACTTCTCACAAGCACTGGTGGAGACCAAAACCAGAGCTAAAAGGAGAGTGAATATTTGACTTGCATTCATCAGGTGGTCACAGACATGACTCCAAGCCAATGCTAATGTTGCTCTGTGTCTTCTAGAAGTTTAAATAGGCAACTCTTTGCTAACAAGGTCACCATAACAAGTTTATAAGGTGATAATATGTAAGATTTGGTGTTCACATCTTGTTGCTCTGCCCCCAAGTGGTCAAAAAACCAATTACTGCAAGAGTAAATAGTAATCCTAATCTCTATATCTGTTTCTAAGTCTTATTGTTTTTATGGTTTTGCAATCAGCCATTCTAACCACCTGAAGCCTGTGCTACGAAATAGAATTTGGAGTTAGCGAGGTAACTTCAGGTTTAACTCTGAGTTTTCAAGGTTACAACTTTTACTTTTACTACAACTTGGGTCACCAACATGGGCAAGTCAAGTGATCACACAAGATAAGAAAAAAAACAACTAAATAAAAACACACAATTTCACCCAATTATCTAAACAAAGTCTTTCTGAAATGATAAAAAGCAGTGGACAGACCCACAAATTCCATATCAATTGTTAATTTGTGAGTAGTTAACAAAAATTAAACAAAAATGTTTTAAATTGTGTCAAAGCAGACTATAGCAATACCTTATGTTCTCTGGATTGCCCCGGCTGGTTGTTGCATGGTATATTGTAGAACAACATTATTAGTCATGTAATTAGTTGTACAGTAAAGGATAGATGAAAAGTTGTGTATATGCTTTATGTGTAATATCATACATCTGTGACTATGGTAGAAGCCACAGCTGCAGCATATTTCTGTTCTGTTGTTGGAATTAGTCGATTTTTAAAAAAATCCTGTAGAATGAACGGCCTTGCTGTTATGACAGACACCATAATGTTGTATCACAACAAAAAGCAATTATCAATGAAGAGTTCTACCATAATCCCCATGTACAACATCACCGGTTTACTATCTGATGTACCAGGTGTACAAGATATACTTTAAAATATTCCTTTAAAATACACATATAAATATTTTTTTAAATCAATTACTCCTAAGTTTCACAGTTTTAGAAATGCAGAGTTTATTCTGTTGATGTTTTCATGTCTTTGTACTGTAGTCTGAGAGCTTTTTTCTCATATAGGACTCCTATAGCAGCTACTGTGTGATAATACACTCATCAGTACAAAGTCCATGGCTGTATATTGCTGTTATTTGCTGTTGTTTTGCCTGGTACGCATTTTATTTATGTTAAACAGGGACACACAAGTAATTGGCAGGAGCAAAAAGAAGTGGTGTGAATACCAAGACAGGTAAAATACCCATTTGTATTAATATTATTATCATGGTCTGGGACTGGAGTGGCTGGTATACAGTAGATGTAGTATCAATCGAGGTGCTTGGTTACACTGATACAAGAGGAAAGTGCAACTGGTATTACTGGTGTAACTTCTGTACATGACCACATTAATGACTTAGGTGTTCAGGTGGCGCTGAGAAAAAAAAGCGGTGTCACTTAAAACCATTGGCAGTTTTTGTATGGTGGGAAATCAGTGAGGGATTGAGTCTTTATTACTGCACAACAGCTAACAGGGTGAATTTAGGAGACAAAAAAGTGAAATTTGGAATCAAAAGACTGTTTGCAGTGGTCCAGATGGAAACACACGTGCCAAGCAACTGCATGAAAATAGAGTAAGACAAATGTAATGTATCTTAAATATACCTTCAAGAATTTGCTGCAAATTCAATTAACTTATATGTCTCCATCTGTCTAGCTGCCCAGAAAGCTGCCAAAGCTCTTTTTGCTGTTAGTCTGGTTTTACAATCAGGAGGATCAATAAATTAAGAGGGCAAGAGTATTTACCATCATTATGCATCAATATCACTCACCATGGTTACCAAATCAATTAATTAATCACACAGCTTTTTATTGTATTTGTATATGTATTTGTTGAGGCAGCAAAATGATTTGCATTTATATTTAAAAGTGGAAATAGGCATTAAAATGCTTTTTATTTTATTACGTGTCTAATTTTAGGATATTAAAGTGTTAAAATAAGCGTTTATCAATATTTTACACACACGGTCCCCATATTGTTCCTTGGACTCAGATCTCCCAGGCCATAGACAACTGCACTAACTACTCAGCTAAATTAAAGCTCAGCTCCACTACACACTATTTATATATCCATGACACATTTGACGTTTTTTTATTCTCGAAAACAAATAATTTCTAAAATATTGGTACAAAATGTTATTGTTAAAACCCAATATTTGTGCTTTTCCGAATACCATATTTGGATTTAATTACTAATAGTAAGCCAATACAACACTTAGATAACTTTACAAGCACCAATGAGGCAAACTAAAGGGAAATGGGTATTTCACATGAGTAGACACTCATTAACAAATTAACAAATCAAATAACAAAAAGTCATACAATAATTGATGGACCATAGCAGTGATGGACCATAGCAGCTCCTTAACTATAACTCATAAGTACTTTTCATTTTAGATGACCATTTTCAAATACTGTACACTATTAAAGTTTTGGATACATTTTCCTTAGCCATTAGTTTCAATTCATTTGGGTATTGTATGAAAATGTTATTGTGTTGGTCAGTCAGTTGGTCCAAATATTTGGTCCTGACTGAAAAAACTCAATAACTATTGAAACAATGTCTTTAATATATATCTCCCAGTGACTCTGGACATTGCCAGCCTTATCACGCCACCACCAAGTTTGACATTCATGGTTTTAAGTAAAATATTTACACAGCTAATGGGTGGATCGCCATGAAATTTGGTACAGATATCCATGTTCCCATCTGGAAGTGCAACTTTGGCTATCCCTTGACTTTTCATCTAGCGCCACCATCACGTAGAAATTCCAGTCTGTTCAATACTTTGGTTTATGACTAGATAGCTACAAAACTAATGACATTACCTAACATGTGGCTAACATGTTAAACTATGGTGACCATGGAGAACTAAACATAAATGGAAGCATATGTTTGCCCGGAAACGTCGGAAAAATGATCCAAAAATCTAGGTGAACAGTGGTGTTCACAAAATGGTAAGCTATGATGTAAAGTTTATGTGGCTAAAATTAATCCTATGGTGCTTTTTAAATCATTAGTTTGCCTTCAGTCAATGAGAAAGTCAATGGACCAGCCACTCCAGTCCAGCTGCAAATGTATCATATGACCTGCTGTGGTTAAATGATTAAAAGCATTCTCGTTTAATTTGTTGTATTACTACTTTAACTCCATTCCTCTAAGAGTCGAGCAGAGCTACTTCTCAAGTCTTTCTTTGGGATGTCACTGGACACTTTGAACTTTTCCATTCACTTCTTAGTCCGGTTTTGACTGAACGTTCACCGTCTTCTGCGGCTCCTCTTCCAACCTCTCTGCTTCTTCCACCTGCGTCACCTTACAGTCCCTAATATCTTCCATCTCTACCATATCGTCCTTTTCCTGGCTCACCATTGACCTAACTTCTGCCCCAAAAGTCTCTTTGATTTGTCTTGCAGGTTGTCCGACACCTGAAATGGGTACATGTTCTCCCTGACTGAGTGGACCAGCACCCTCTTTTCCAGATCCAACCCTAAATTCAGAAGTCGCTCCTGCCTGGCTTTGTTGTGAGGTAGACTGCTCTTCCTTCTCCACCATAGTGACCACAGAAAACTCTCTCTTGCTGTCAGGGCTGGCCTTGACAATGGCCACACTACTTATTCTGTTCCCTAGAGGTGAGGAGGGCGACAGGGGGCTGGAAGGCGACAGAGGCAAACTGCTCAGTTTGTTTTTAGAAAGCTGATCAGAGGGAGAGGAAAGGGGAGATCCTTTAGAGTCTCCTGCAGGTGGTGACAGTTTCCCTTTTTTGAGGATCCCACGCAGTTTTATTTCTGTCATTTCTTCTGATGTTGGGATTCTGGCTTCTTCTGGCTCTTGTTCCTTTAGAGATAATGGGCTTGAAACCATATCACCTTTGGTTGATAGTTTTGGGCTAGGAGAAAGAGCAGGTGAGGGAGTTCGGGCTTGTAAGGGACCAGTGATTGCTCTGCCTGATGGGAGCTTAGGGCTTGGAGTGAGGGTAGGGGAAAAGGCAGTTGTTGCAGCTTCTGATGGTGTATTCCTTGGGCTTGGTTTGGGGCTCGGTGTGAGTTCAAAGGGTGAGGTAGGAGTTTTTAATGAAGAGACTGACGATGGGGTCTTGATAGGGATTGAAGACAGAGGGGAAGAACCTATGCTTATTAAATCTAAGCTAGCACCTAAAGCTAGCTCCTGATCTGGGCTGGAATTTGGGTCAGGGGAAGTTTGGGTAACTGGAAGGCCTTTTCCCAAACTGGGTTCAGGTTGACCAGAAGAAATGACAGGATTGAAACCTGGAATATAACCAGGCCCAGGGGAAATGGGTGTCGACGTCTGCAGGGGCCCAGGATCGTTAATTCTTAACATGTCATACTCAACATCTGCTTGTTTCTCTGTTCTCTTAAATTTCTGCTCGGACGAAGCAGAAGATGGAATGGGAAGGGAGCTGGGAGCAGAAGCTCCTGTACTCCCTTCTGAAGGATTGACTGTAAGTCCAGTATATGGCTCAGGAGTGGGCCCATGTTTAGAGACATCCTTGGGAACAGAGCTAGAGTCAGAGGTCTGTTTGTCTGTTTGGGTCTTTGTTGTCTCAGTCTCAGGTGTGGGACAAGGTTTAGTACCACTTTCAGGGGTGTCTTTAATGCTCTTTGTCAGCAATGGTTCCTCCAGCACTACAGGTTGCTGCTGAATACCAAATTTAACCCCTCCGGTCTCCCTGCCTGTCCCCTCTGGTATTTTCATGCCAACAGGGTCGCTACCCCGCCTCAACCCAAATATGGTCAAACTCTTCCTGCGTTTCCCCACATTCACAGCAGTCCCATTGGAATTCTCTGAGGGTGGGTGGACATCCTTGAACATACTTCTCAGGTTGTACCCAGCATCCTTTCTGTCGTCGCTGTCCTGAGATTGGTCCAGCTGGTCACTAGAAGCGGCCAAAGCATTAGGACTCCCTTGGGGCTTCTTATCAGTGTGTATCACCCGAAATCTGCAGGGATAGTGACATAGTCAGTTATGCATGTCTTTACCTCTTATGTGTTGATATTTATACACTATCCCAGCATCCTTTGTGCAAAAGCAGTGCTGTTACCTGCCAACAGAGAACACAGTCTGCTCTCCAGGTCGTTGTCTGGAGCGGGTGGTTCTGCTTTGTCGGCGGCCCTTTTTGGATTTACTCTGGGCACAGAGGTGGCAGGAGTTGTGTTCCATGCCTGAGTGCACTGTGTGATGATGGGAAGGAATACCAGCAACGGACTCCTTACGCAACCTGGAATTAACATTAACATTATCATTACTATTATGAACATTATTATTATAGAGCTAGACCGATATATCGTCCAATATTAGCATACTGCAGATGTATCATATTGGTGTACAGGGATAATTTTAGATTAAAATAAAAAGTGTTAATTTCCCCTGAAATGAACAAACAGTCAACACACAGTGTCACACTAATACAGACTTTGATGGATGAGTGTACCTTGCGTCATGGCGCACACAGACATTGTGGCTTCCCAATAACTCATTGAAGGCTTCCATGTTGGCTGGAGGCGACAAAAAAAAAAAAAACATATTAGAGAACTAATCAAGTATTCTACTATTTGATTGATTTGCGGATACATGCTAAACTACTCTGATAAAAGTAGGGCCCTGAATATAGTACCGTACATGTCATCGTTGTATTTATTTGGCATATCATTAGCTAAAATAGACTAAACTTAAATAGAAAACACTAAAATAGAATCCAATGAAGGATAATCCAGATTAAATGTGTCAAACTAAAACCTACATTTGAACAAAATAAAACACCATCAAATCCAAAAGCCATTCTTATATTGATCACCTTCATTTTCAATAATGCATTTGAGAATCTGCTCCACTGTATCCTGGTTCTCTTCATCTTCATCTGAAACGCAGCAGAGCAACAACAAAATGAAACCCACATTTGTTAGATATTGACACGCATTTTGTATATCAGCTAGTGTCAGTTAAAGCTTGACTGCATTTAGACACAACCTCTTAATAAATAATAAGCGGAAACAATATGGGTAGACACACCCAGTACATTTGTAATAATTATTAATGTAAATAGTTGTTTTTAAAAAAGGAGATAAACAGATTTGGTAATAAGTAGAAACAGATAAATATCAAGTTATTTAACCAACACAGTGCAGCTTAGTCATGTATGGAGCCTCTACCACCATTTCACAAAATACACAAATATGAAAGAATATGAATACGGAAATGCACAGGAATGATTATTTCATTTCATATACAGTAAGAGCAGGTAATACAGTGTTTTCCCAGGAAACCAGTGCTATATTTAGACTGTTAATTAAGAAAAAATATGAATATATTTTGGAAGTCTGATGGAAGATAGATGCAGCCCTCCCCTACAGTATATAGAACAAAATCTGACTTGCAATAATTCTCAGTATGTGTTTACAAAAGAAAAACATTTCTTGTGTAGTCTCTTGTGATCATTGACAGTTGTACAATGTGAGCCTGTTTAAATGGAATAGTCTTGGAAATCACTTGGAGTATGAAAACATTGAAATGATGGAAATATAAATAAACATATGAAATATCCAATTATTATTTTAAGTCTCAATCAGTGTTGTGATGACGTTTGGGGACATACATTTATACCTTTTGCTGTCTTTGTGTAATTCAGTGTAATTCAGGCATGCCAGTGCTGAGCTTAGTTACCTACCACAACTAAGCATAAACAATACACTGCGTCATCATGGACTCTGTTTTTGGACTTTTTGTGTTTTGGGATTTCTGGACTTTTTGTGTTTTGTGTTTTTTTTTCTTCCTTTTTTTGGTTTAGTTCGTAACAGATGTTGTTTATTGAGGTTTTCTGTTTTCCCAGTATTGTTCCCCTGTACTGATTTTGACCAATCACCTCCCTGCCTGTTCCCCATTCTCTCATCATTAGTTTAGTTTGTATTTTAGCCCTGCACTTCAGTCTATGTTGAATTCTTTTTTTCTGTTCTGTATACTGTTTTGCTGATAAAAATAGAGATGTTTCTTCAGACTCAGTCAGTCTCTGCTTTCAGGACCACCTGCTCCACTACTCCACTTAAATAAGAACACACAACAGAACATTTTTTAAGGCCAAACACTGCATAATGTAGCATCATCACTAACGCATCACCTAGCTCAAAGCTGCAGATTAAACCCTTTCAGACGTAACATTCAGGGACGTAGGAAGAGTCAAACAGAAACACATCCAACCATTTTAACCATCTCAGTTGAAATTGTGATAACTCAAAAATATGAAATACAATCTCAAATTGTTAAAAGTTCAATTTCAAATTTCAATTTAAAGACCGTACACTATTATGATTGAAATCCTGAATATACAAATACTGTTCCAAATGACTAAATTTAGACCGACATGTTACTCATAGCTTGTCTTAGTTTTAGAAGAGTGACACATATTTCTAAAACAGCAAAGAGTCCCACTTTAAACTGAGAATAATAACATATAACTTGATTATTATTATGGGATTATTATGGGATGATGTGCTATTTAGGCTAAAGCTTTTTCTGCCACTTTAAGGTCAGATTTGTCTACACATGTCTTTATACGTGTGTACAGACATATTTATGCATCAAAGTGAGTGTGTGTTTTAGTAACTTGGTGTGTGTGAGTACTTCGTGATATGGACTTCAAAGAAGACCACACAGATTTGTGAGTGTTTGTGTATTTCTGAAGGAGTGTTGGAGAGAGAGAGAGAGAAAGATAGAAACCCACCGTCTTCAGTTCCTCCGAGCTTCTCCTCTTCCTCCTCGTCTGCAGTGCGGCACCTGTAGCCCTTCTTCTTCAGCAGGTGGCAAATGAGAAAGCCCAGCAGCCCAGTGATGAAGAAGAGGAAGACCACTAGAAAAATCATGTAGGGCGGGGGGGGATCCCCCACCCCGTGGGCTTCTAAATCAGTCATGATGTAGCTTCAAGCTAAGAGTTCGAGAGAGAGATTACACTGAATAACTGTGTGTGTTTTCCATTGTTTATCTGCCTTATTTATTTCTTTATTTTATTTCCTTCTTTATTTTTTGATTTATTCTTATGACCATTTGATGTTATGTTGTTTGGCTCTGATTTATAAAGAGTGAGAATGACAGCCGCTCACATTATGCAACAGCTACTTCCACCCACATATGACAGATTGTCATTATGAAGCATAAATGGAAAATGTTGTGTAAGATTTTTAATTGCATATAAGCACATGAAGGCAAATAGTACACAGACTGTGACATATATTGAAAGAGAATTAGTGAGTGGATGAGTAAATTCCAGCACTTAAAGGCTAGTTTCTGTGGTAAAGAAGTGACTATGAGTAAAAAAAGAAACAGATTGTAATGATGTTTTGGATAAAAATGATGATAAAGATTATTCGTATCCACCAAGAAACAGAAATATAGTGAAAGGAAAAAAAAGCACTTACAGGTTTTGGAGTTGGATCAAATCATCTTCAAGCCTTCCTTAATCTACATCAAGTCAGTATGTGATGAACAGAGGAGGCAGAAAGAGAAAGAGAGGAAGAGATCACAGTCAGATGTTCAAAATCACTTCTATAAGAACATATGAATACACTTCATGAGGTATCTTTTGACACACTTCAGAAAAGAGGTGTGCATTTACATCTTTTATGTGCCTACAGGCCTTTTTCACATCAGGTATTTTGGATTTACCACAGCAGGAAAAGCACATGTGTATTCAGTTGAATTATTGATGGCCATCAAACGTGTTCCAAGTCGACTGCACTAATCTGAACTTTTATGTCAACAATGGAAAAAATGTAAAAGGTGTTTTTTGCAGTGGGAAGCCCATAGATAGTTATCAACTCTGAAGTTTCCCTCAGCGCAGAGAATTTTTAGCATTTTTCCATTTTCTGTTTTGGTTTTAAAGCCCACAGCTTTTTCCAGTAACAACAGGCAGCTGTTTTCAGTGTTGAGATGAACCCACCTGCCCAGTTCAAAGAAAAGTGAATATTAGATGTGGATTCATCAGGTGGACACAGACATGACATGGTCTTTACACCAACAAATACAGCAGCTACAGGGAGATGTCATCTTATCTTAAGAGTGTAAGTATATGTTAGCAGTGATACCATGTAGGGACTTCAGGAGCTGTGACCGGTGAGTTTGGGCTGCTTGTGTTCCCTCCTACAAGTCTCTGATGCTAGTAGAGATTATTGAGAGTGAAGACAACATTAAGCAAGCTGAAAAAGCAAGTTGACCCCTTCAGTAACACAACTACCAAAGTAATTTCAGTCCAATTTACTTTACTTATCTTCTTTTTACCCTGTGATGAATTGTATTTATTGTACGGCTGTACTTGGTTTACCTCCTTTTTTACTCTTCTTTTTTTTTTTTTTTTAACTATTTTAATCTCTAACTTTCACAAAATCCCTTCTAGGGACAGATTATAAACACTGTGATACTTGAATCAGACAGTTGTTTCCCACCATCGCTCCTTTCACCAACTGAATGAAAGAATGTGAACACTTTTGCTAATGTAGGATATATCCATCTATTATTGACTGGTTGTTATGAACAGGTGACACCTCATGCTTAACTATACATAAAAAAAACCTACATTATAGATATCAATGACAGGACTCCCATAAACCCCCCGGTAGCAACCATAAATCGTATTGTTGCTCTGTGTCTAATTGATGTTACATTCACCAAAGCAGAGCCTTTAGTCCACTCTGCTACATATAGTATTGTTCTTCATGTTTTAATGTATTTTATGTCTTTTGTAGTTGTTGCCACATTACACCTGCCCAGGGAATGCAGTTAAAAATGAGTCAAGATGGCTAAATGAGCACATTCACAGAAATGTTTATTAATGTGCACTTTCCCTGTCATTTTTAAACTGTATAAATACATAAATAAACACATTAACCACCACTTTTGCATGGTGGTATTGTGTTTACAGCTTGTTACACTAATCCCAAGTAGGCTCAGTGTATTATATACTGATTGATATGCATGCTGCTAAT
Organism: Scomber scombrus; assembly: GCF_963691925.1. NCBI lineage: Eukaryota > Metazoa > Chordata > Actinopteri > Scombriformes > Scombridae > Scomber > Scomber scombrus. Next base: position 29,500,600 of record NC_084978.1, read on the forward strand.
TCTTTTATTGTAGCTTTGAGTGTACAATTAGCTATCATGAAATAGGTTAAGAACAGGTGAGTACCAGTAAAAACTTTACAATTCAAGTGAATAGTAAAGTCTGTCCAAGCTTGTGAAAGGTACTGTAAATATTGTATAAATAATGTTAATACTTTATGTCTATACATGCACAAACAGACTAAAAAAAAAGTTTTTCCCAACTGCCCATAAACCTTCTGAACTCTGATATCTCCTCATTCTGAGATAACCTCTCACTGAACATGTACAATAAGATATGTGGGAACGTACAATACACTGTGTAATATTTGTACAATAAGCTATGCTGGTAATGTGCAATACGCTATTTACTATCCCTGCAATAATAATGCTGCTGAACACTTGTGCAATAACAACCTGTGCTGATACTTGAACACTTGTGCAATAATAAGCTATGCTGCTGACTTGAACACTTAACACTGCGGTCTGGCATCATTGCCAAATGTGAGCTATTTTGTATAAGTACTCTGCAGTTTAGTTCCATTCTATATTTATACTGTATTATTTATTTATTTGGATTGGATTTTAAATGCACCTCTGGGGTTGTCACAAAAGTCATTTTGTTGTGCAATACAGTGAAAATAAAGTGCTTGAACTTGACCTGAACTTGAATGTTATATTGTAATAATACAATAATAATTTTCCAGCTGTTCAGGCTGATTAGACATATGCACAGGTTGAGGTTGGGATGTGCTATTCTTCTTTATACTTTTTATACTAAAACGATACTGTGTGTCTTTTTACACACGAGACATTTTGACATGTTATAGCACATGTGAACCATCAGTAATCATGGCTGCATTCTCATTAGGTGTTCCAATTTCAGAGTCCTGTTACTGTCCATGCTGGCTTACAGGGACACTTCAACACAACAGTGCCATTGTGCTTTTTCTGCTATGACAGTTCAAAATTCAGACTTAGAATGGTGCAACATACCTAGCAGGAGAGTCAGTGAGATGTCAATTAAGAGGTCTAATCAGCACAATTAACTGACAACACCTGTTTGGTTGGCTCCCATTAGAGAGTACAGCAATCAGTAAATTACAAAAACATGGCTACCCAAAGTTCAATGTTTTAAGTATTACAGTGTTTACAGGTTAAATGTAATAAAATGTTATTTGCCTTTGTGGCCTATGAATGGTTTTCTGTCATAAAATGGTGAAACTAAGATTGTGACTCAATGCTCGTCTGTGTAGAGAGGAAGAATGAAGGGTAGCATGAGTACATTTCCAAAAAGCCTGTGGCAAAACCTCTCTGTGTGCTGGAGTTATTTGAAAGTGGGAACTACTCTAGTAACAGCTGCACGGGATATATTAGCACTTTTCATAGCAATGGTACTCCTGGTAGTACAAGTCTATAACTCTTCTTATTTACTTTACCTTTGTACTTAGAAGTGGTAAATCCATGGCATAGAATGAAAAGCAGGTATAATTAACCTTAAGGATGGCTATACTTCATTTTTCAGTTGCAGGGCCATGCTATCGTGCTAACAGCTAACTGACCTAGCTGACTATAGCTACACAATGGAATGTAGCCCTCATTCACATTATACTGTCACATTATAATCCAAACATATTGGGAAATTACATTGCTGCCATCAGCTAATGAGCTGAATTAGTGGTTGTTTTTTTGTTTGTTTGCTGGTTCATGTTAGCTATGTTATGTTATAAATTGATTAGCATAATGTCATTTGCTAGCTTAGGTTAATGTTTCGGTTGTTACAGTATGTGGGGGTATTTCACTTTACACTTTAATAGCTTTTTGAATTTTACTCTAATGCATTTCTATGCTTTATTTAAAGACTTGCCTACATTTTATGGGGTAATATTTTAGCAATTTGGCAGGTGTAAATGATAAATGCTTGCTGAATTCCCAAAACGGTGCTAGCTAACTTTCAGCATTCAAACAATGAAAAACCCCCGCTAACACAGGTATATCCCAACAAGGCTTCAATCATAACTTGCTGAACTAGAAATGTAGTTCATGCTACATTTAATCGATTAGCATGATGTAATTTGATAGATAATGTTTTGCTTGTTACAGAATGTGTGTTATGGAGCGCCCTGGTGCAATTGCAGCATCCCTGGTTCGATTCCGGCCTGGGACCTATGCTACAGGTCATTCCCCTCTCTCTTTCTCAGTTTCCTGTCAGCCTCTTTGCCAGCTACTGTCTAAATAAAGGCAAGAAACGCCCAAAAGTAAATCTTAAAAAAAAAGAAAAGAAGAAGAATGTGGGGCTGTTTCATTTTTTACTTCAAAAGATTTTTGTATTTCGTTCTAATGCATTTTTACGCTTTATTTAAAGACTTGCCTACATTTAATGTGGTAATACTTTAGCTATTTGACTGCTGTAAGTAATAACTGCTCGCTGAATTCCCAAAACTGTGCTAGCTAGCTTCAAGAGTTCAAGCAACAGAAAAACCGTGCTAACACCGGTATGTCCCAACAAGGCTGCAATCATGCTGAACCAGAACTGTAGTTCATGCTACATCCATGGATTCAACATTTTATAACTGAGAGGGGGACAAAGACAGTTGAAGTCAAATCACAGAAAAACTTTGGACAGAGTGTAGTGAAGGTTATGGCGCTTTTCCACTACACAGTTCCAGCACGACTCGACTCGGCTCGATTCGTTTTTTTTTTGCGTTTCCACTAGGGATAGTACCTGGTACCTGGTACTTTTTTAGTACCTGCTCTGGTGAGGTTCAAAGCGAGCCGAGCCGATACTAAATGTGACGTCAACAGACTGCCGGCCGCTGATTGGTCAGAGAGTCGTCACTGGAAGAGTCATGAGACGTCCCACACAAGAATCAATCAACAGCGTTAGAGCTATACGGCTCAATTTTCTTGCTTTGTGTGTGACAAAAAGCCACATACAGCAGCAAGTACACCACTGCCTCCACGTCCTCCATTGTTTATGTGTTTTGTGTCGCGTATAAAACGAAGTCACGGCAGTTTCGCGGAGCCGTGCTATGACGACCCCGCCCACGTTGAGTAGGTACTTTTTTGTAATGGAAAAGGTCTGTCCTGGAACCGTGTCGAGTCGAGCCGAGTAGTGCTAGAACTGTGTAGTGGAAAAGCGCCATTAGATAACTAGCCGAGGTAAAGCAGGCAACTGCCTCGAGGTCCTCAGCCTGATGTACACCATGCACCTCCCTGCCTTCACTGTGTCAAAAGTCAATTGGTTTGTGGGAATTTGATTAAGTGAAATCTGTTTGAGACTATACATCACTCAAGGACATTATCAACTGAAATGATAATTCCCTTAAGGCAGGGCTTTCATTATTACCTTGAGGCCCTGTGTCAAAATCTAATTTTAAGACCAGAAGCAGATGGTGCATATTCCTAAAAAAACATGTTTGTGTTAAATTACCAAAAATTATACTATAACTAACAAGTTGACACACAGTAAGCCTGGGGCAGGGACTGCTCCAGCATGGTAGTAGTAGCACTGATGTCTAATAATACTGTATAATGAAGCTGTAGTGTGTAGTCTGCAATGTGCAATAAAAAACAAAAACAGATCTACCTCACAAAAATAAAGAAGAGAAGTAATAACATGAGCATGTAAATATGCATTTGCCTTACACTTATGGCATAAGTATAATTTTTCCCAGGCTATCAATTCTGCTACAAACAAACACAAGCCTTACAAAACACAGTCAATTTGCAGCTCTCTTTATGCCTGTTTGCCAACAAATAAATAGTTCTTACCATTTCCCTGTGTGTCTGTCAACAGTGGACACATCCCAACATGTGAAAGTCAGCAAAGGCATACCAACAAAAACACAGAAAAAAAGCTGTGGAGATTTGCGTGATAAACAGTGTCAAAATGTGTGTGTTGGATAAGAGGTTAAAAGTAGCGAACGGCCCCTCCAGTATTGGTTCCCTTTAGCCCCACCTTTTCTATCTGTCTATTTACAGAGAAAGACAGAGGCACAGGGGTGCTGTATGACAAGAACAAAAAGGAGAAGAGAAAAAGATAAAGCAAAGGAACCCCAACTATACTGTTTTAACATAAATAAAAGCATACGTGAGCCTGTAAACATGCACAAGCCTATACATAATAAATATAATAGTAGTTCACACCTGCATGATACATTCCTGGCTTACATAATGCATGATATACAGTAGAATCATAAATGTATGGAACGTGTAGGTGATGTAATATGTCATCATGGATGTACAAACAGTAGGCTAATACACACACACACACACACACACACACACACACACACAGTGTATCCTAGAGTTAACATATAGCAGCTTATCAGTATTGACCTCCTGCTGGCTTATCAGTGTCCATTAACGCCCCTCACACACACACACTTACACTTATCAGCACTTGCTCTCTCGGAAATGTTTTTTTTAGGGTGGTGAAGCCCTCTGAAACAGCGATGATAGTGCATTGCATTAGCACTCACCGTTAAACATCTTCAAAACAGTTTATTTTTTTACTTTTAAAATACTTTTATCATATTTTCTGCAATATTTGGGATGTTAACCTGGTAAATGACACTGTCTAACCCCTGGGGGTAATGTAACCTCTGTAACTTTAGTTCAGGATGGGTGTAAAATTTAAAAGAGTTGCCTCTCAAATGAAGCGTTACAGGGTTGAATCTGATACACAGATTTATATACTACTACTGTCCATTGGAAAACTCTGATATTGTTCATACTGTCTGATGTATAAAATCATAAGAACAAGTGATTTGAAGTGACCTTTCCATGAGTCCATTAGACCACCAATGTCTAACCAGAGTTATTTGAGAAACAATTTGAATCATTTGATAATGTATTCTACAGAGGAACCACTGAGACTAGAAAACATTAACTAATAAATTCAACTAAATGTAATAAAAATTGGGAAATTATCTTATTATATATCTTGGAGAGAGACAGATTAAGAAATTGATACCATTTTCATGTCTGAAATTAATGTTAAATATTAAGCTAGCTCCAGCTCATGGTTAGCATAGCTTAGCTTAACTTAGCTTAGCTTAGCATAAACAGTGGAAAATGGGAGACAGCTAGCATGGCCTTGTTCAAAATGTTTCTTTTACCGACTCCTCTAAACCTATTTCATCAGTGTTGCTCGGGCTTTATGCTAACTCTTTGAACAAAAGCAACAGTATTGGGATAGTTACTTAAATAATATAATCGTTTACAAATGATATATTGTTCATTAAAATGTAACTAGAAAATGAACTTTCGGAGGAAACCCTACTATGTGATTGCTGCAAACTAAATTGCATTCAACAATCACACAGTTACTTTTTGGCATTCTATCTGCTTTATATGAGATCATCTCTTTTATTTGCATCTTATTTGTGTATCTACATGGTTATTTCTTTTATTTAACCTGCTAATCATCTGCTTTGAATTAGCTTATTTCTTTTATCTGCATTTGACTTTTTTATGTATGAACTTGGGCTCAGTGTTGATATATGTGCTCTCTTTTTTTCTAGTTTTATATGTCGTGTGTGTTTCCCTTATACTAAAGTTAGTAGATCTATTTACTTTCCTAAATAAGATATGCATAGCAACTGCTTCACAACTGTCCCACTCCCTTCCTCCCTTTCTAATGATAGATTGTTTTTTTTTCTTTCAGACTTAATACACTGGGGAGTAAAGGGGAAAAAGGGAACATAAAAAACTCCTAGTTTATCTGTTTTATGTATCTAATTGATCATATCTTTGTGTCAATTTTTAGACATCCTTCTTGTTTTTTATGCTTTAAATTATATGAAGTGAACATTATGTTTACATATAAGATATGTAAGTAGTGGTATAAAACTATCCCACCATGAAATGTACATGGTAGAGGAGAAAAGACTACAAATAGATTATAAATAGTAGTTTGACAGTGAATTAGTGCAGTGGAAAGTTCCCTGGGAAATATATATTTTTACCCTCAAGTCCAATCCAAGTCCGAACTTCTGACAACAAGCTTTCTACAGCGAGTGTGCATCTTCTTATCTAACCCTGACTGCAACCTTCACCTACTCTAAACTATGCTGTTTTAACCTCGCTTCTTAAAGCTTCACTCTTGTTTTTCAAATGATGCTCGTATAGAATCGGCCTTCAGTTGTCACTCATCCACTACATATAATATTATGGTTTTCCAGACTGTGTGAAGCATTCACGTAAGCCTGATGTCACTCTCAACCACAGTAAAACCATTTCCTGTTTCCTTTAGGAGAGTAAGGGGTCACTCGCATACACACATACTCATAAACTGAGCTGAGCAGCACACAAATACACACAAAGCATGGTATCATTTAAGGTTGTGGGGCTTAGTTCCTCTCTTATTCTACCTCATATTAACTCGTAGTGAGACTGCAAAAATACAGGAATTGGACTATTGAGGTTCAGTTGCACTTATGCACATAGTAGCATTTCTCTTCTGAGAGCAGGTTACATTATACACAGGATCACAATAAGACGGGTTCATTCACATCACAATCATCATACACATTCACCGACACACTACTTACAAAAATCACAAACATTATAAGCAGTTAGGGCTGGACAATATTATAGTCTATAGTCAATATTATAATGATATTGTCACAAAGGTAGCAATATCATTATAATATTACAAGATATCGTCTTAGATTTTGCATCATAATATTGCGATATTGTAGTATTGTGATATTGTGATATTGTGATAAGAGTTGTCTTTTCCCGGTTTTAAAAGCTGCATTACAGTCAAGTGATGTCATTTTCTGAACATACCAGACTGTTCTAGCTGTTCTATTTATCTACTCAGTCATTATATTAACATTACTGATGACATTTATCAGATTCTCATTGTGCAAATAGTTTGTGAAAACACCAATAGTATTGTCATAACTACAGTCTTGTTGGAATAATGTTATCAAGGTATTTGGTCAAAAATATTGTGATATTTGGTTTTGTCCACATCGCCCAGACCTATGAGGTATATCACCTAGTAACTAGTCCCTCAGAAGAACAAATGTATTTAACTTTGTGTTATAGTTCATTCCTGAAATGAGAAGCCAGGATTTGAACAACTCTATCTAGGTCCCTTTATTTATTCTTTTCATTTGAACAGCTCACTGCTTGGAGAGAGACACTCTGTTTGGCTGGCTTTTCACTCAACTTCCAAGTGTGGCCATTCAGAACAACAACAAACCAGCTTTTAGACCCCTCTAGTAACAAGCCAAAAACTAGTGTATTAGATATAGTTCACAAACCAGCTTAAAAGTAACATCCCCTCATTAATCTTACTATATGTTTTCCAAAGACAAAAGGTTCTACTTTGCATGATAAAGCATAAAACAGCAAGAGAAATGAATAATATCAGATTTCCTCAAGACTGATTTATATCCCCAGATGTGAAAGCATATACGACATGCAGATGCAGGAAGAAACAGATCGGTCTCATGCTGAGAGGAAGTTAATGCCTTCACAGTCTCTCTCTCTCCGTCACACACACACACACACACACACACACACACACACACACACACACACACACACACACACACACACACACACACACACACACACACACACACACACACACACACGCAGGGAGATGACTCAGCATTATCATGACCTCGAAAGAATTTCCTCCTTGTGACGTGTGTGCGTGCGTGTTTGGTGCTTTACGACTGCAGTGTGATGCTAGAAAATAAAGATGGATAGAGATACAGGGAAGGAGGGAAGCGGACGTGTGGTGTGAGAGAGTTGGGTATTTGGTCAGAGAGCTGTGACATCATAGGGATCTATAATAGTTTGCAAGGATGGTAACAGATAGGAGGGAGGGCGGTGACTGGATTATATGAGTGTCGCTGGCTGCAGTGATGCAGTAAAAGGTGTTTGAGTGGGAGCGCCTTGGTAGTCAAGTACCAGATAAAAGCAGCGTCCCTGGTTCGATTCCGTCAAGGGACTTTTGCTGCAGGTCATTCCCCTCTCTCTCTCCCTGTTTCCTGTCAGCTCACTGCCATTCACTGTTAAAAAAAGGCAAAAAAAGCCCAAAAATAAATCTTTAAAAAAGGTGTATCAATGGTCAAAATGAAAACTATGATAAAATATGATATAATTTTTATGTATATACGATTCCCTTTATCATGTGTCCAAAATATAAAATGTATAAACGTGGTAGACAATGGTAGTATTTACTGCAGGGCTATGGATTTCATTAAATTATTTACTTATTATAATTATAAGATGTTCATTGTAATTTGTCCACCACCTTTAGTACTGTGACTATTGATGACGAGGTCATGCAATTCACCTGTGGCATTGTTTTGTTTTACACTATGCATGTATTATAAGAGCTGGATAGAGCGCCATTGATTTCCCCCCAGTGGTCACTCACTGAATTGCAGCAAAAAATACCCCTGTGGCCCCAAAAAGCATCTTTCCTATAGACCACCATTGTAAAAGAGAGGTCTGTAAAACCTTTGACAGGATGCCTCAACTGCAGACAAGGTCAATAATGACTCTTTCTACTGTGAATTTTTGACCCATGGAGGTTTTATATTTGTAAATATAACATGTGGGCAGGGCCAATGGGAGAAACACTACTGCTTATATTCAGTGGGCCACATAACCTGGATGGAAACATTGGAACTAACTTAGCCCAAATCTAAATGTGATAACCTGTTCAACATGTCTCCTGATACAAAAAACAAATACAAACTCTTTTGGCTCTTGTCTGAATTGGACTCTGTCATCTATTTAAAGGACAGCTTTTTGACCATTAAGTACTGTTAACCTAAATGTCTCTAATTATATTAGCTAACCTTATTTAGCCCAGGCTAGCTCTCCCAGGTGTGGAGAACAGTGGAGTCTCTTTAGTGTGACTGTTTTGTCTATTTTAAATGACACGTTGTTGAGCATAAAGTCATGTTTTAACTATCAAACTATCACTTGCCTTCGTACAGTATATAGTACAATAGAGGAGCATCACTTTTTTTCTGTTAACTTGCTCCCTGTAACTTGCTAATGATGTCTCAGTGTCGCATAATTGCAAAAACAAATCCTTCCCCAAGTACGAAACTGCAAACATTAAGTCAGAAGAAAACGTGCAGTAACACAATGTCAATGCAGACTGATGTCCAGTTCCACTTGTTTTGCAATCACATCCGTCTTTTTGCTTTAGGAGAGCGGAGAATAGACAGGAGAATTGCTCCTGAAGTTACTAACTCAATGGAAAGGACAATAAAGCTGCCAGGCAGTAAATACAACACCAGTCAGTAACATAATATTGTCCTGGGGCTAAAAGTGGTTCCAGGTGGTTGGAACTGAATCATTTACAGACTAAAATAAACTAAACTCCCTAATTTTTACAACTTCAAGAGATTTGAATGTAGTATCATAAATCACATTCTTTCTTCTCTTTTTTTTCTTCTCTCTGTTCAACTAAGATTCATTCTGTACCAACATTTTAACTGTCAAATATACAAGTATGCACAATCAATCTCCAACAATATCTGGCAAGTCGAGTCGAGCGGCGGCTGGTGCTGACCTTCAGAAACTCACTTCTTCATTTAAAGCACATTTACTCAATGTAGAGAAAAATGACCTGCAAGATAACGTTTAACTAGGAAGCTTTTTCTTAATCTGTCAATTTACTGGCCTTGAAAACACTACTTCATTATCATCACCCTAATCATCAATCAAATTACATTAGCGTCACCAACACTCATTATCAGCGTGTGTCTAGATGTATCACATACAAAGACATGTGATAAGGATCCATGAATTTGTTTAGCTCTCTGTAAGAAGGAAATCCAACATCGCCTTATCACTTTTCCCTGTATTTATACTCCAAACATGTGATCACTGCAGACTGCCGATATGTCATTTGTATTCTTTACTATGTAAAAACCTTAATCAGTCCTTTTGTCTCACGTTACATTTGTCTGTGTGGATTTTCTACAGTCCAAAAATCATCCAATTCAGTCCAATTCCATTCAAAATTCAAGCAACAACAGAAACTACAAAATATTCCATAGCTCCATAACTTGTACACACTGGGAAATATAAATTCAAAGTTTATTACTGAGTGGAAATTAAAGACTGATTCACAGTCAAATATGAAGATTTCTTCAATCAAATATAAATGGACTTTATGCTCTTGTTGTGTATGCCTTGCCAGTTGAGGAAAAATGTGCATCCATGTTTTGTTCTTTTCCTCTCCTTAAATTATGCACAATGTAGCACACAGCAGCCTGGGCTATATACAGTATGTGTTCATGTGTGAAGTGATAGATGGATGTTTTGGCTATTGTTTGGAGTACATATTAAAGACTGATGATCAAATGAACTGCTGAGTGTTTGTTATAGTTAATCCATGGTAGTAAAACTTCTGTGCATGGCTTCCGTCTTACAGCATGTACTATATCAGGAATACATCTGATAAATATTTGACTAACTTCCTGTGGGAAGGCTGGGAAGTCTCTTACTGCGTTTTCTCCCCCTAGGCTTAAGCATGTCATCTGTTAATGCTTCTGTCCACGAAAGTGTCCACAACCTTATCCAAAGGTCATTAAAAGGCCCAGTGTCTCTCAGCACCCACCACAGCAACTCTACTTCTACCTTGCTGCTGACCTTTAGGGAGGTTTTAAAGGGATTTATGGTTGTGGGTTATTATCACCCTCCTGTTATATGGTGTGGAAAATCACTCACACCAGATCTCATTAGGAAATGATATAATTTATGGCGTCTTTGCTATACATGTATTTAAAAATCCTCAGTGTGCTCTTTATTAATTAACATGTCGCTGTTCTTTAATTCGGATTACTCATCATTTCGCACAAATTACTTAAAAATGTAATACACCTAACCTATGTTAGCAGGGTTTGACCGACTGAGATAGGTGCAGTGTTACACTTAAAGTGACATGATAAACATCATTTAAAGTTTAAATGCTTTAAAAATAACAATTCTTTTTTTTTGCACTACATTAAGCCAAACGTAACAGTGTAAAATGTCCTGTGTCTTATTATAATAAGATATGCCGTCAAGTCAAAGAACATCTATAAGTGCGATTTTTTTGAATGGAGTTTGGTGTGGACGTTCTTCATGCAAGAGAGAGGACCACACCATCACCTGCCGTATCGCTCATCGACTGCATTATCCTGTCCTGATCCTCCCCACCCAACCAATAACACCGTCATCTTTATCACTACAGGCAACTTGCGACCACCTTAAAGAAAGCGGGCTGACCACTCAATACAGCATTGAGACCTTATCGGCACGCTGAAGGTTAAATTCTTGATGAGTCAGGGGTTTAAAGCACCAGGATAAAACACAGAGACATGAAGCCAGTGGTACTCACCTTCAGTCAGGCAGGGACACATGGAGGCTGGGATGCTGTCCCATGGCTGCAGCCTTACTCCGTGTCCTCTGGCCGGAGCATGAGGATGCGGCTGTGTGCGGACTGAGGGGGGCAGGATGACAGGAAGCCGAGAGGCATCTGTCTGTCTGATCCGTGAGGCTCTACCTCTGATGCAAGTTGGAATTTAACCTTTGTTTATGCAGAGAGAGGATCAGCTGAGCTCCCCGCTGCCTGCTTCACATGGACTGAACAATTCTGCTGTGCCCATCTATTTTATTAATAGGCTTCCCTCTGCACCTATTCACCAGCACACAGTATCTTTTTCAATGTAGTCATAATTTATTGAAATAAATGATGATCCATGTGGTGTAAGGTTACAATAGCTTATTTAAAATAAGTATCAATATATTTTCTATTAATCAGTTAAATCGATTAATCATTGAAATCACTTTGACTATGTAGGCTATGACTTCAGACTCCCTGAGCCCTAACCAAGATACTGATTTGAAGTTGTGTAATGTTCTATATGTTTGCCTTTTTTTCCCTTTTCTTGTTTTTTCTATAACTGAATTATCGAAAGACTGCCTATTTTATATAACAATGATTATTTATTGACTATTTTAAGACACTTATTTATTTTAGGACACTTATTGATTTTGAGACATCATGTATTATTTTAAGACAACTGGGATGCTGCTATATGGAATGCTTCTGAACTATACTGTTTCATTGTATTGTTTTATCAGTGCAATGGCAATAAAATATATATTATATTCTATTCTATTCAATTCTATTCTATCGTATTCTTTTGAAATTCCTGACCCACCAGGAAAATTAATATATGATAAAAAACTAAGAAGAACTTAAAAAAATCTACTGACAGAAGAACAGGGCTGAGAGAAAAAGGCACAATTACAAATTCGTCTCCTACTTCAGCACCATGGACAGTACCATGGATTTATCAATACACAGCTCAGTTAGGCTGCTCATATTTCAGAGCTGTGATTAGGGCCATATATTTAAACTTGGACAAACCTCAATCAGATAAAGGATCAATAGATCAGGTAGACTAGACTAATATATTCTACTAATCAACCCCATCTGTCACTGCTCTCTCTCTGCCAATAAGGGATGGAGGGCGGGGGGGCAGGTTAACAAGGGGGATGCAATTTGGTCATTTTGCTGATGGATTCATATGATGGATTTTTGTATGTTGATCTCAGTAATGATTTCTGTATGTTAATGGGTTCGGTGATTGAATGCACATTTTTTTCCAGAGATGGTTGTTATAAACGGGGTCTTTTACTGTTTTCAGGCCAAAAAGCCAACAAATTATCTCATGAGATCACACTACACTATCACAGGATCTGCTGAAAAGCTGGTGAATAGCTGCAGTCTGTCACCACTGTGTGGCCCAGCATTCTCTTCCTGCCTGTTCTCTGTGTGAAACAGAAAGTAACCTTCCAGCACCTGACGTGTTGCTGGACTTTGTGTGCTCCAGATCTCATCCTTCAGATATCATCTCATTTGCCCGTACAGTGATACTCCTTATCATGTTGCTGAATCATCCAGCATGGTGTGCACTTTACCTCCAAGGTTTCATCAGCAATCATGTGAGCAGTCATAGCAGCCTTATACTCATGACAGAATTACAGTCCAGCTATATTAACATTGTTACTCCAGCTTTTCATGGCAGATGCAATATTGACATAAGACATTTTAATACTGTTAGCATACAAAATCTCTCTATAATATTTTACGTGTTTTTGTACATTATCTATGCATGCATGCCATCTGAAGATTGCAGATTTATTTGTATTGCAGGACGGCATATGGAAATATATTATTGTGGTTAATATTATTATTATTATTATTATTATTATTATTATTATTATTATTATTATTATTATTATTATTATTACATTAGCATTTGCCTTTGTTGATCAAAATCGTTTATGTAGTCAATAGTTTGTGAGGCAGAGCTTTAATTTTGAAGACGAACCGGAAGTGCTATTGAATTTCCGCCGCAGGCAGCTAAGTAGCTAGTTTGTTGTTGCTTTAGCAACAGCTGCTAAACTAGCTTTTATTTTCTGCCTCTGTGGAGTCTGACACATCGGGGGCTAGCTATCGGATGGTGACCAGCGCTGAGACGTGGCTGAAACGAAGTAGGCAGTCTTAAACGGAAGCTTATTTGCTAGTCAAATTTGCAACGTCGCCCACTAGCTAACTGTTAACCTTAAGCCAGTTCTATTAACGTTGAACCGCAGTGCTCAGCTAACAGCTAGCTGCACCTAGCACCGTCACCAATTCACTTGGATCCATGAAACTAAGATGTGTTGTTGTTACATGAATTCGTGAGTTCACGCATTTGAATAGTTTAAAAAAAGACGGATTTATAATGGATGCTAACATGACAATTGCAATTCCATTAGTGTTAGCAGAGTTAGGTTATCTCACTTCCGCTTTCGTCTTAACGGCTTCTGCAACGTTAATCACAGTGAGGTAGTAAAGCTTAGCTCACACAGAAACTAAAGATTGTCAGCCTGCGTTTGAACGTACAGCAGATTTCTATATGAATTCCACACGTCTCTGTGTCAGTGTATGTGTTCAGGCCGGCGGGGTTAAACAGTGGAACCTAAAGCTGGACAATGTAAACAAGTTTGTGTCAGATAGTGAGCTCGGCTCTGCTAGCAACTGGTCTTGTGACCTGTACTTCCATAAAGCCTGTGTCTGTGTAGGTTTGGTGTAGAGACAGTTATATGTTGTTATTCATACTAAATGATGATCGTATGGGCAACATGAATTGTGTGACAGGGATTGGTTTTTAGTTCAATAAAACTGTGTGGGGTTTTGTCTCCAGCTTGTAGAAAAAGTACTGCAACTAACAGTTACTTTCAATATCGATTCATCTGTTCATCGTGTATCATTCGTCATTCATTTTCTTAGTGAATTGATTAATTGATTGGTCCAGAAAATGGTGAAGAATATCAATCAACTGTTTTCCACAACCAAAAATGATGTCTTAAAATGTCTTGTATAGTCCTGACTAGGGCCCGACTGATACTGGATTTTTGGGGCCGATACTGATATTAGGGAATAAAAAAATTCCGATGTATGATATATGATATATCATATATATTTTTTGCAATGTGGTTATCAAACACTTGATAAAGATATGTCATGCAGTGCACTGAAACTGTAAACTTCACTGTGAATTTAATCATTATTATCATTATATTACATTCCTATTTATAAGAAAACATATACAACAAAAAATACATATGTACGTATATATTAAACTTGAATTAAGAAAAAGGATCAAATATACCTAAAACACTGCCTATATACATTTTAAAAAACTGATGCATATTGGACAACATTTATGCCGATACTGATATATCTGTTATAGGCCAATATCGGCCGTTAATATCAGCTGACTGATATATCGGTGAGGCTCTGAAGATATCATATCATTAGAAGATGGAACCAAATCATTTTAGGAATTTTCTTCTTGAAAAATGACGATCAATTATTAAAATAGTTGCCCATTAATTGTTGTCAACTAATCGATTGATCGTTGCAGCTCTAGAATTGAATCGACTGCATTAATCTTGATGTACAGAAACAGAATCTGAGTATAAAGTATATCTCATTTGAAGGTGTGTTGGCTCAGTGATGTGGCTCTGTCTCGCGCAGGTGTGTCCGCTGTTGAACCATCATGATGGCGGGTTCCCAGTGGGAGCTTCCTCCAGAGCTATGTTGTCGGCCCATGGCCTTCGTAGCCCTGACCGGTCTGGATGTGGTCTACAACGCCGTGCACCGTGCCATCTGGGACGCCTTCTGTGCCAACCGGCGAGCTGACAGAGTTCCTATCTCTTTCAAAGTGCTCCCAGGAGACCACGAGTACCCCAAATGTCGCACCAAGGTGAGCGGAGGTTTAAATACAATATAAGATCCAACAAAATCCAACATCACAGTTGTAAAGTCTTCACACGAGTGTCTCTCCTTCCGTGTAGAGAACCTCCTATGAGTGGTACATTCCTAAAGGCATTCTGAAAACAGGCTGGATGAACAAACACCTGAACCTGGTTCCAGCTCTGGTTGTTCTCTTCTACGAGCTGGACTGGGACGACCCGCAGTGGAAAGAGAAGCAGTCGGAATGCGCCACTAAAGTGGAGATCGTCAGGTATGTGGACATGTCATTACTCTACAGGAAGGGTTGTCTTGTCTGATAGTGAGATAGTGTTTCATCAGGCTTGACAACAACCTGTGACATGGATTTGAAGGATTAGTTTTTAAGTTTCACTTCAGAATTTGCAGCTGCCATCATCTGTGTCCTCTGCAGCAGGGTAAACAGTGTTTCTTACTCCATGTTCACTAACCTTATTCAGTGACTCCAGCACTGAAATAGTATGTGACAGCTGTCATACTGGAACAATAAACAAGCAAACGATTGGGAACAGACTGTGCTCTGTACAGCTGACTGTCTCCTGCAGATCATCACCAGCAGAAACAGAGCTGCACTCAGTTTCATCTGAACTCATCTGTGTTGTGTGTTACTTAATTTATAGGACCAGTCTTCAGGGCAGGAACACCAAGGTGGCTGTCGTTTTAATCCAGAAGAAAACACCTCTACCTCCAGGTACTTCATTTAATAAACTGATCTCAGTCTTCAGACAGTTGATTGGTTGAATCGTGTGTTTTTGATTGGTTGAAAGAAAATCCTGCAGACACACAACCCTTTATGGAAAAGTTTGGACATGTCTGATCTACAATATAGGCAAATCTCTCTCTTTGATTGGCAGCAGTACCAAATATGTATTGTGCATCTACTAACAAGGGTCCCATGTGACCTAGATCATCTAAAAATATTTGAGTAGTTTTGCCAATAATGTAAAAAATCTGTTTAAAAAACCCAGATTAATGAAGCCAAACCAGACATCTACTGTTAATCAAATTCTTAACAAAGTACTGTGTGTGTGTGTGTGTGTGTGTGTGTTCAGGGGAGGATCTCGTAGCATCAGAGAGAGCAGCAGCTCTGTGCAACGCCTGTGATCTTTCTGGCAAGAGTCTGTTTGTACTGCCGCACACCGACCACTTAGTGGGCTACATTATAAGGTCAGTAATAACTCATTATCATATTTTTGAATAAATGTTTTTTTTTGGGTTTTTTTTAGCTCTCCTCTTATCAAAATTGTCCCAGTGTGGTTTGACTGTTTATAAAGGATAAAGGTATAAATTATCACCCAATTCTGTGTTAGACCTTTTTAGCCAACTACATTCCACAGGTTTTACACTCAAAATAGACAGACCTCAGACTCAGTCAACGGACCTCATTTAAATGAAACTATACCTCAGTGTTGAGTTAACGCCTGTTGTCCTCCTGGGTCTAAATTGACTGATTGACAACAGGAGGGTTAATTCATTCTTATCAATTGCTAATGCTTCAAATGGCGTCCAACATTTGTCTCTTTAGTTTAGTCTAATTGAAATGTATGTTTAATATATGCAGATTTTTGTCTTGATTCATTTAAATATGATTTTGCACACATTTGTCCAGAGCTGCAACTAACCATTATTTTCATTATCGATTAAACCTGCAGATTAATTTTTCAATCAATCGATTATTTAGAGCATAGAATGTCAGAATGTAGTGAACAAAAACTGTTTTAATTTCTTATAGTCAAATGTGATGTCTTCAATTTGCTATCATATATCCTCATATTTGAGAAGCTGCTTGAAAAATGACTAAAACAATGAATCGATTACCGAAATAGTTTCATTAGCTGACTAATCTCTGTCACCTTATTGTCCTCTGTGATTGTGTAGGTTGGAGAACGCTTTCTACGAACACTCTCAGACGTATTACTACACTGAGATCCGACGAGTCAAATCACATAAAGAGTTCCTCAACAAGACGACACATCAGGTAGGAACGGCACACTGGAACCAATGAAAACATCTCTGTAAACGAATGCAGTACAACTTCAGATAAATCCTAACTTTTAAACGCCTCCTCTTCCTCTCCTCTACTCATCATCTCTCCTCCACCTCCTCGTGTTCCCAGCTGCTGTTCGTCAGGCACCAGTTTAAAATTGCCTTCTTCAGCGAACTGAAACAGGACACTCAGAATGCTCTCAAGTAAGTCTGAGCCCTGAAAATCATCCCTCCATGTTTGTTGCGTTCACTTCCTGCTAGCACTGTTTTTTTCCCTACAGCAGGTTTAAATAAATAAATACTCACCAGAAAATTTGAAAGTCTACATTAAAATTCATTATTATGGAGTGAAATGTGTGCTTATCTCAGTTTGTTACTTTCAAAGTGTGTAGTGTCACTTCAGAGGTGTATTATGTGTGTGCAGGTACTACAGAACTGCCTACAGTCTCGTCCATGAGCTCAGAGCCCACGAGACCAACATGTTGGAAATCAAAACTATGGCGGGATTCATCAACTATAAGGTCCGTTTGTGTCTGTGAGAAACGTTAGAATTAAGATTCAAAGAGAGATAAATGATCATTACAGCATCTCACCTCTACTCTCTCTCTCTCTCTCTCTCTCTCTCTCTCTCTCTCTCTCTCTCTCTCTCTCTCTCTCTCTCTCTCTCTGTCTTTAGATCTGTCGTCTATGTTTCCAGCATAACACTCCTCTAGATGCTATCGCTCAGTTCAGGAAGCACATCGACCTGTGTAAGAAGAAGATCGGCAGTGCTGAGCTGGCCTTTGAGCACGCAGCGTGGATGTCTAAACAGTGAGATACACACATTGTATTTGAACTTCGGTGAAGACAATGGATTCAAATATTTTGTAATTTAGTATGTTTTTGGCCACCAAACAACTAGTAAGATGTATGAGGAGTATGAATGACTTCTGTCATAAATCTGAATACATATATATATATTTTTTTACACATGAGCAGATATTAGCTTTCTGTCACACCCCTAATATAAACATAAGTGTCCTACAGATGCACCAATATCAGTATTGATATTGAATATTGGGTTTGTAGTCAAATAGCTGGGTCAGGTATCAGTAACAACGGGCCAGCTATTATATTAATAAATAACAATTCAGTATATTTATATGTCATTTTTTATTATTACATTTTGAAAATAGAGAGAAAACAAAAATAATGTTAAAAAAAGAAATGACATTTCTGTTACTGTACAACGTGAGTCTCATTTACACTATATTAGTCATCATTTTAATCAGTCAAGATCAGTCAAACTTTATTTATATAACAGCTTTCATACAGGTTAATGTAGTACAAAGTGCTTCACAGCTGATTGATAGTTGATTTTTTTATAGCTACACAAAGGGTAGTTGAGAGACTTTTTAAGACATTTAGGTTGTTTAATAAATAACAGTTTTCTTATGACTGTAATTTAGTATCCAGCTATCATCTAACACCTGCTGCGGGCTCCTCTGTGTGTTCTGTCAGGTTCCAGTCTTTTGGCGAGCTGTTCGATGAAGCCATCAAGTTGGGTCTGACAGCCATCCAGACCCAGAACCCTGGTTTCTACTACCAGCAGGCTGCCTGTTACAGCCAGGACAGGAAACAAATGGCTCAGCAGCTCTGTCAGGTGATCATACTTCTCCACCAGTAATACCAGTAATACCACTGCTGCTCCTGCTACACATCTACACCTAGAACTGCTACAATCTAAATGTCATACTATTTTATTCTTGCTTATCTCTGTCAGCTAAATGCTTTGTCATACTTGGTTATGAGACTGGTTAATGATTATTATTGTAGGCTGGAGCGACTTATCCCACCCCTGATCCTTTGGACACCCAGAGTGGAGGTCTGGACTTCTATGGCCAGAGGTCCTGGAGACAAGGACACCAGAGTATGCACACACACACACACACACACACTTTGTCTAGTTCCTGATTAACAAGTGTCAGATGACGTCATTTTAACTGATTCATTAATGACTGAGAGTCTTTGACAGCAGTTAGAAACATATTGGTGACACATTGACTTTTGTATTGTTGTATCTGCAGGTATCGATCCTCCAGACGCAGAGAAAGAGAAGACAGGCATTGTGGCCTTGCAGATTAAAGAGAGAGATGTACCACATTCTGTAAGTACACACACACTTATTGCTGTACTACACACCACACAGCTGTACCACATGCTTTCAGGCAACAGTTATTAAAGTTAAGTCACTATGTTAAATATTTTATGTGATTACAGCAATTTTCAAGTAATTCTGATGTTTTTTGTTTATAAATAGTTTAGACAAACCTTGTGAATATTGGTGCCACTCATGTATATAACAGCAGCGCTACAGCGTGTTTTTTAATACCACCAGCAGAGGGCACCCAAGAAGTTTACACATAGTGGCTTTAAATACCAATCATGTAGAGATATCTTAAACCCAACATTGAAACAATCACGCAATCATAATCTATTTTAATGTTCTCTGTTCCAACAGGAGCTGATTATAGCCCTCCTCAGCAATGCTGTCGCCCAGTTTAAGAAGTACAAGTGTCCTCGAATGAAGAGTCACCTGAGTGAGTAACGTTTCTATATTGTTGAATACACTGCAGTTGGATGTAGGGCTAGGTGATATGGACAAAATCTAATTTCATTATATTTTTGACCAAATACTTCGATATCCATATTGTGACAGTATTGTAGGGATGACTGTTGGTGCTTTCATAAAATACTTATAATATGAGATTTCTCATAAATAATCATCAGTAAATGTGGATATAATGAACGATTGAGTAAAGGCAAATAATAGAACAGCTGGAAAAATCTGGTAAGTTTAGAAAATGACATCACTTTGCTGAAATTCAGCCTTTAAAAGCAGGAAGAGACAACTCATGCCAGAATCACGATATTACAATATCCAATATCTGAAGCGATACAATATTGATATAATATCGATATATTGCTAATCACTGCCTGTTAGAGGTTCATTTAACATCTAGTCCCATCATGTAGATATTTTTGTACCAGGCATTGTTAGTCAATGTTGAAGACTGCAAGTTTGAAAATGATAAAAATGGGGGGTTGTGGAGTAAGTGAAGATACCAGATCTCTGTGGCCGGCTTCTCCTCTCTGCTGGAGGTTAGCAGTTTCAGGCTACATTAGCTGCTGCTAGAATAACACACCTGAATCTTTGACTCAACTATCAGGTTTAAGCATAGAAGAAGAACGCCTAGAATGAAAGACATCGATTTTAATCCATTTAAAAAGAAGTGTCCATCAGGGGTCTGGAAGTATTATAGAAGAGCAACATTAAATGAGTTCTCTTTTACAGGTGCAATGATGACGGAAGGGGAGCTAATCTAACCATTCTTTTCATCAAAAATGTCACACACTCATGCTAATATAAGTGTCAGTCTGTGCAAATGACTTTTAGCATTGTGTCTCTTGTCTACGTGCTGCCTGTTTTAACCCTGTCTTCATTCTCTGTTACTCAGTGGTACAGATGGGAGAAGAGTACTACCATGCTAAAGATTACACCAAAGCCCTTAAGTAAGTCAAAACACACACTCTGATTAACATATATACATAAAGTGCCAGTCAAAAGTGTGTGTGCTCATTTAGGAAGGTGAGTCTGCACTGCACTGACCGGTGCTGTAGATGTTCAGACACTCACTCTGCTGACTACTGTTACTGGTCTTTGTAAAGCAGCATCTGTCTGTCAGCACACTTATGTGAGCATGTGTGTGTGTGTGTGTGTGTGTGTGTCCTCAGGCTGCTGGACTATGTGATGTGTGACTACCGCACAGAGAGATGGTGGGGTCTCCTGACAGCCATACTGACCACAGCTCTGCGCTGTGCTTACCTGATGGCCAGTGTTAAAGACTACATCATATACTGCATGGAGCTGCTGGGCAGAGGTGAGCACTGACATCACAACCAAATACTCAACAGTAATTGGCCCATCATTAACCTCTACCTCTGATGGATAGATGAATTTATATTGAATATATTTATGATTATCCAGACTCTTCTACCTGTATTTGGAACTCAAAATATGATAAATTCAAATCTGCCTTTTTAGACTCTGATTTACATGAACATGAAATGATTATTATGACAGTTTGACCAGATTCTCCTGGTACACAAGTGTGAATTATTCTTTTATTATCAGCCTCTCAGTTTTCATTAGAGTTGCAATTATATTTAAATGTATTTCTTTCTTTGCAAAAAAAAGGATTCATATTTGTTTTCAGGTTTCAAATCACAATAAAAAGCTCAGAATCATGCAATAACAATTCATCATCATATTTCTACTATACAGACATGTTCTGCTGATTGTTTTTTATTGAGAGAAAAAAGGAAGAAAAGAGGTCTTCATGCCTGGAACTGATGATACTAAAAACAACATTTTGGCAGAATACATGAATCTGTTAACTGCCTTGGACCACTGATTTTTATAGATTTTTATATATCTTATAAATCTTACTCGTCTCCCTTTTTGCTGATGACACTGTATCTTATTTTATCGACCGCTCTGATCGCTCAAGTTTATAGATTTGATTGAATTTAGTGATTTTTATTGAATGCCCATTTGCACTGTACTCAGTCTTAATGCAACTGATTGATGATTCGCTTGTATTTAGTTCTGCTGCTTGTCAAGTGCGTCGTAACATGAGTTTAGAAAAGCGCTCTATAAATAAAGATTATTATTATCAACAATCTACAGCTTCAGTCCAGAAATAGCAACTTCTCTAAACCATAAGTAGCTCAACACTTAGTATATACTTACAAATCCAAACACAGCAGGCTTTAATGCTGCAGTATACTCTATAAAGCAATTATATATTGATCTTGTCTCGTAGCTTCAACACTGAAGGAGGAACAGAAGTCCAGGATCGAGAAGAACCTCATCAAAGTCCTGATGGTGAGTAGATAGACTCCACCCGACTGAACCCAACACGTTCAGTAAATCAAACAGCCATCCACTGGATTCTACAAGAGGGTTTACGAGGTCATTAAAAACAACCGCGCAACTGTTAAAGTCACAGTGTTAGCGCAGTGAAGTGGAACGTTACGATTGAGGTGACGCAAACACACACATAGAATTGATTTGATCATTCTCTTCTTTCCTCCCATCCTTTTATTCCTCTCTCTCTCTCCCTCCTCCATCAGAACGAAGTACCTGAAGCTGAGCCGGAGTGTGACCCCGCCTCCGCCACTGCAGCCAAGGCTCTGTGGAACGACCGCATGGCTTTATCAGGATCCAATGAGCTCAGCATTGAAGTGCAGGACTACATACCATTCAGTGAGTGAACACACACACACACACACACACACACACTCTTCACCCAGAGGAAATGTTCACTTGTCTTTCTCTATAAAGTACACAGCTGCATTTCCTGTGTTAGTTTCACACTTATATATTATAGTGGTTGGTTGTAATTATCGTTCCAAGTGTATATGATGGTGTTTCTAAGCTTCCTTTCCTCTCTGACTCCAGTCCAGTGTAAGGCCAAGTTTCTGTCTCCCAGTTTCCACGTCGACCAGCCCATCCAACTGCAGGTGTTCCTGCGAGCCGACTGTCCTCATCCTGTATCGTTCAACAAGCTGGCTGTCAGCCTGAGCAACCAGGTACACACACACACACACACACAGACACAGTGACCGGCCACACATTTACATGCACAGTTCTAATATGATCAGATGTAATAAATAGGCCGAATGTCTTTTCAGCCGGTGTGTTCCATGTTTTAAAGCCAGCAGTTGTATTCTAGCTGTGTGATCCTTTGGAAATGAACAAAATGAGACAAAATAAAACAAAATCATTCTGGTAATTTTCTATGTGCAAAATAATATGGAAAATGAAAGAAAAAAAACAATACAGTAAAATAAAGGTTAAGTGTCTTTTTTAACCACTTTTATTAACCAAAAAGGTTGTAGTTTTTGCTTTTCTTGTAATAACAACAATTATATTTGTGTGTGTGTGTGTGTGTAGGAGTACAACCAGTGGTGTGTGGTGGAGTCGTCAGGTCAGGACAGTATGAGTCTGTTGCCGGGGAAAACCAAGTGCTACAACTTCAGTTTTGTAGCGAAAACAGAAGACGTTGGAAAGAAGATAGAGGTGAGGCGTGCGTGTGAGACGGAGAGATTGGTACTGACTGTTTGTGTGTATGTACTGACTATTTGTGTGTGTGTGTTCAGATGACAGGTATAGAGGTGATGCTGGGCAGTGACAGCGGCCGCTGTGTGTTTCTGAGCTGGAGAGGGGCGGGCGGAGACGCAGCCTCTACCCATGAGGCCTTGCTGGCTAGCAGGTCGTCCCGTCGCTGGGGGCGGGGCGCCGAGGCACGACAAGAGCCGGACTGGGACAGCCTGACCATGCAGCACAGTACCATGTAAGACTGGGCCCCAGACACAGTAACATACATTACATACTGTATGTTTCTACAGTATCACTTATTATTTGTTTGTTCCTGTGTGATGTTCAGGATCATCTCCAGAGTGCCAAAGATCTCTGTCCAGCTGAGCCACCAGCCTCCTGTACTCAATAATGAAATGTACTGCATCAGCCTCACCGTCCAATCACAGGAGGAGGGCGTGGCCAAGGACGTTAAACTGACAGCGGGTCTCAAACCAGGTACACTGACCAATTGGAACATTTATTTCCTATGCTGTGCACGCACACTTGCAGGGATCAGATTTTTACTGATCAACCAATCACAGTGCTTTTAGGCGGGTCTACAGGATCACCTGACTGATCCAGTTTCACAGTTTACTCTTAAAGGATTAGTTCATCCCATTGGGAAATTATTTTACCTTTCCAAATATACTAATCTCATGTCTGTGCATTAAATGACAGTTACATCATATGATTGATACCAGTCTCATGTCTGTACAGTAACCACGAAGCTAGAGCCAGCAGCAAATAAACTGATTTCCCAAAATGTTGAACCTTTCCTTTAAGTATGGAGCTGGAGTCCAGATGTTGTTAGCATAGCTTAGCATAAAGACTTGAAGCAGGGAGAAACTGCTAGCCTGACTCTGTCTTGAGTTAAAAAAAGACACCTACCAACAGCTGTAAAGTTTCATGACTATATTATATCTCATTTATTTAATGTGTTAACAAACCAAAATGCAAAAACAGTAATTATATGCATGCTGGAACTCTTTTTCTTTCACTCTTAGAAACAAAGAAAGAAAGAGAGGAGTGTGTTTCCCAAAATATGTAACTGTGCGTTCAAGCATTTCACAACAGTATTAGAAGTTCAGTCATAGTTGTCTGTCTTGCAGAATAAATCTCAAATGATAAGTTTTATGTGATCGCTAACATCTTATGTATTGACCTTCCTGTACACACCAACATCTCTGACCATTCACCTCGCTGTGTGTGTGTGTGACTTATATCTGGCCCTGTATTATTCAGCTACAATCATATGAACTGGACAGATGTTATTTAGTGTGTGGCATATCATACGTTTACAGTACATCGTCTTGTTTGCTGTTTTCAGGCCAGGACGCCAATCTGAGCCAGACCACACACGTGACACTAGACTGCCTGAAGGTGTGTGATGACAACGCTCCTGCTCTGCTCCCTGACATACCTCTAGGAGATCTGAAACCAGGAGAGAAGGTACACATACACACACACACACACACACACACACACACACCAACTCTTAAGATAAACTCAGTGATTCATATCTATCGATGCTGCGTGTGTGTGTTTGTCTCTAGCTGGAGAAATGTGTGTATGTGAGATGTGTGACGACCGGACCAAGAGTGTTCCTCTTCCACGTGGCCTACAGCATCGATACGACCGTGGAGGGACGGCAGATCATCTGCAAATGTCATAAGGTAACATTCATCCAAGGTTAAATGTGTGTTATTATCATGTCGTGCACTGTTCTTTTCTCATCTGTTTAACTCCTCTCATGTTCTGTTGTCTCGCAGGATGAAACGGTCACCATAGAAACAGTGGTCCCATTCGAGGTGTCTGTCAAGTTTGTGTCCACCAAGGTGTGTAAACTGCATGATGAAACATGTGTGTTTACAGTTTTTAGAGACAGTTTACATTGGAAAAAGAAAAGAAAAGAAGAGAAGATAAATCACACCTGCTACAATTTTTAAATGATGTCATTTTCACACTGTCGACATTGTTCAGCAGGAACTGGCAGTCAGACTGTTGTTTTACTGTTGTTGGCTTGATGGTTGGAGATAGTTGTATAAAGCATTACTATCATCATCATCTGTGTGTTTGCAGTTTGAGCCTCTGGAGCGGGTAGCAGTGGACATTCCCTTCCTGCTGATGACAGACATCCTCTCATCGTCTCCCTGGCCCGTCCTGCTGGCCTCCTCCTCTCTGCAGCTGCTCACCATGACCAGCAACACACCACAGCTTCAGTCCCAGCTAGAGCAAGGTAGCTCAGTACACAGTTACACAGCTGTTCAGTTACACCGACACAATCATGTGTAATGTAGGTGCCAGATTTGACAGAGGAGAATGTTATAGGTCATGTGTGTGTGTGTGCGTGGTTTTTTTTCAGTGGTTCTGCAGACAGATGAGTGTGCCAGTGAGTGTTTCTGTCTTCGGTGTCCACCAGTTACCAACGGCAACAACACTGCTGCTACAGGACAGTACCTGATATCATGGAGGAGGTACACACAGACACACACACACAGACACACACACACACACACACACACACACCCACACACACTGCAGCTCATGATTGATGATCAGAATGATTGTGAATCTCTGGACTCTTTACTGGTGCTCCACAGACAGTCCTCCAGTCCAGAGAGTCCTCTGATCCAGACTACTGTCACTCTACCTCATGTCCTCCTGGAGTCTGTCCCTCTCTACATCCACGCTGGTCAGTACACACATCACACACACACACACACACTAGCCTTGTAGCAACATCCCTCATCTTCAGTTTGATATATTTTATTCTTTACATTGATTGTCTTTGCTGTGGTGTAGATTTACCTTCCTTTGGGAGAGTCAGAGAGTCTCTTCCAGTGCGTTACCACATAGAGAACAGGACGACTCTGGTGCAGGAGGTGGAGATGGCTGTGGAACCCTCTGATGCCTTCATGTTCTCTGGACTCAAACAGGTACAACTCTGCTCTCTGTAGATAAAGATGTGATAAAGAAATGAGGATGTAGCTGCATTTCTATTCTTAACATAAATGTAGCTAATACGTATAGGTAATAGATTTCTATGATTGAGATCAGGTTACAGTAAATGTGTTTACACTGACGCACATACAGTGTATAGGTTACCATGTTTATGATTAGATCCATTATACACATCACTTAGAGATTACTTCCTTTACGATCAGCTGGTGGATATAAAGTAGCTTAGCTTTTGACTTCATGCTAAAATCACAGAATTCTCAGGTGCTCTCAGGTTTTTAGCTTTCACAACATCATAAAAGAACCTAACAGAGAAACAGTTGTCAGTCTTAAAGCTGTTCATATGTGTAATTGTATGTTTTTATTTAACGCTCACACACATTGTGTATAAAGCATGCGTTCATTTTTGAGAAGTTATGCTGGATCTCTTTATTTTAGGAATTTGATACAATTGTTGTTTAACTTGCTCAAACATGTATTCACTGTGTGTGTGTGTGTGTGTGTGTGTGTGTGTCTGTCTGTGTGTGTCTGTGTGTGTGTGTGTACAGGTGCGTCTCCGTATCCTCCCTGGTTCAGAGCAGCAGATGTTGTATAATTACTACCCGCTGATGGCCGGTTACCAAACACTACCGCAGCTCAACATCAGCCTGCCCCGCTGCCCCACCACCAACACACACACTCTGAGACGCTTCCTGCCCCAACGCATCTTTGTCAAGGTAAAACACACACACACACACACACACACACACACACACACACACACACACACCACTGAACAAACACATCACCTCAGTCATTATCATCTATATAAAAAGACATTCAACATTAAACAAATGCTCACGTTTGTCTTCTCTCCTCAGCCTCAGGGCCGACAGCTGGACGACGCCTCCATCGCTGCGGCTTGAGACACACACACACACACACACACACACACACACACACACACACACACACACACACACACACACACACACACACACACACACAAAGTGTTGACTGTAAATATGAGAACAAAGCAACATTGTGCAGGTTGTTTTAGATGTATGATTCCTCACAGATGACCATATTAACACTATTTGTTTCACATTCTTGTGTAAAGAAAACACAAAAAAAACACACCTGGAAAATGGTCTGTTCTTCCAGACTGGGAGACATGATTCCAGTGTGTGTGTTCAGAGTGAGTGTGCCGACTCAGCTGATAAATGAACTGATACACTGATGTTCATTTAACAGGAAAAATTATGTATGAATCTGATGTGACCTGTGTTAAAATTTTGGGTAGAGTGTAATACATGAAAAGTGAATGTGATGAAAGTTTAATTAAATTGAAGCTATGTAAACTTCCTGTGTCTCATTTATTATCCTCAATGCATTGCACCACAGAAACAAAGGTAGTTGGTGATGCAGCTTTTCTGATGATAACTCCTCAAAACACACCAGAACATTTTAATGCTTAGAATAAAACTGCAGCAGCTACAGTGAGAGCTGCTACACAGTGTTATCGTACTGTTTAACAGGTACAGAGCTGCTACAGTAGTTCATGTGTTAGTTTGTGTAAGTTTTACAGTTTGTTGTGCAATAATTCCATTGAAAAAGTAGGTCAAAGAAAAAAGATGAATGAAAAACAGAATATTTAGACGTATGTGTATCTTTTGACTTATCAGGGATTCATTGTGATGTAAATTAACCCTCACATACTGTTCATATGACTTGTAATTAGTCTCTACACCAATTCACATTCATAGATCTACCATCACCACACACTCAAAAAAAAATTCACAATCACTGTTTTATGTTCCAGGAGAACATTTTATACAATATGATGAATACAACACGTTTTAATGCTCATTTTTGAATTTTTTTAATATTCAGAGGCCAGACTCGTACATTTTCTCAGAATACAACCAGAAAATACCGGAAATGTGTATGTTGTATTAAAAAAAGCTTCTATAGGCTAAAGTGGAAGGTTTTAAGTGTGACCTCCCCATTTAAGCAATAGCAGGAACCTGGCTCTCTTAAACCTAAATGGAATGGAACCCTTATTAATATATTTGCTAAAAATCTGTATTTGTCCTGTAAACAACAGTGAAGTCTTCCACATGTGCAATATTTTTAATGACTTTTGTCTTTTTCAGTGTTTCTAATAATCAATGTTATCTTGTAGTTTGAAAAAAGGACTGTTGACTCCTTTACACTGTAGTCCAGTTACTTAGTTTCCACCAGTGTTTTTTTATTATTGTGCTCATTTCCTGTCCTCTGGGACTCCACTAGAGTAGATTTACATTATTATTATTATTATTATTTATTTGATTTACCCTGATTACATCCCGCCTGGCCTATTGTAAGTCTCTCCTCTTTCCTCGAAATTCTCTTCATAAACTCCAACTACTCTGACCGCTCGTATCATCACCAGAACTCCCTCTATTGAACACATCACTCCTGCCCTGCAGCAGCTTCATTGGCTCCCTATCAAATCCTGCATTGATTTTAAGATTCTACTCCTCACTTTCGAGATCCTTCACAACCTGGCACCATTGTATCTCTCTACACACCTTCCAGTACTCTATGATCCTCTCCATCCATCCAACTCTCTGCCCCATCTGCCAACTTAACCACCATGGGGTCAAGAACTTTCAGCAGATCTGCCCCCCGCCTTTGGAACTCTTTTCCACCAGACATTCACACTTCTGACTCTTTCTCCACCTTTAAATCCCGTCAAAAACACACTTATTCTGAGTGGGATACATTTTGGAAGACATTTTTACATATCATAAAACAAAATGACATACTCAAAACACTTTGACCAAAGACAAAACACATTTCCAACTGCAATGAAAATGAATCCATTAAATGAACTAAATTACACAAAACCCCCCACAAGTTTATCTTAGAGAAGCACGTCTTCTGTAGCTGTGACAAAGATAGATGTTTTGGTAGTTATGTTTGATTTCAATAATAATAACAAAATGTTACTGTATTTTTAGAATTATAGTATAGATCTGTGACTTTTTAAATGTCACAGAATAATCATCTATGTATTTTTATATGTCATTTAGTTCATTTAATGGTTTAAATTACATTGCAGTCGGTTCATTCATGAGTTAAGCGTTGCATACATTCCGCCACCAGATGGTGCTGTAGTCAGTAAGAACAGAGCCAATAAGAAGTAGAAGAAGAAGCTCCGTGTGACTGGCCAATCAGGCTCAACTCTCGTTCGGACCAGAACTCGCGATAGTTCAAGGCTGGATTCAAACAGTGGCGGTTGGAGTATTTGTCAGAAATCTGTACACAACACCGACGCGGTAAATATTTACATCTCTCTTCTCCTATATTGTGTTTATTTTATAGTAACGTAGTCACTAACCTCAAAGAAAAAGATAGAGTTAATGTGTGTTTGATAATAATACTTGGTAACGTTAACATTATTGTCGCCTCTGGTTAAAGTAGACGTAACCTGTCTGACTGGACGCTAACGTTAGTAACATGTTTTAATAAGAGTTACATTTCCATTAACGCTGATGGAAAGTTACTAAGTACATTTAATCCTGTACTGAACTTAAGTTTAAGTTTGAGGTACTTTTACTTTACTGTAGTATTTATACTTCCATTCCACTACATGTCAGAGGGAAATACTTTAACTACATCACTCATAATACTTATATGTACTTTTACTGCAATACTTTAACTACATCAAGCTCATAATACTTATGTACTTTTACAATTACATTGTTTTATCGGTACTTTTTACTTAAGTAAATGATCTGAATACTTCTTCCTCCACTGTCCATAAATTCCACATTCTGTAAAGCTGTTAGTGTGTGTTGGCAGAGATAACATTAAATGGCTCATAGTCTTCAGTATTGAAGCTGGTAATTTACCTGTAGTGTAAAAGCTGGAGAGTTTGGAAGAATTACTTTTCTAGTTAAATTATTTTGGCAATTGTGAACTATTAGATCCATCTTCTATCGCTTATCCGGGGTCGGGTCGCAGGGGCCTAAGTTACCTAATATTAGATAAAGTGATTAAACAGTTATTTTAACATTGTGGAAGTATACACCTGAACTTACAGATGTCTCTCCCTCCTTGTCCCTCCAGATGTGTGAGACGGCAGCACAAGATGAGATCCAGCGGCTGAGGCGCCAGCTGAAGGAGAGGGACGAGCAAGTCCATCAGGCTGCTCAGGCTGGCTTAGATCTACTCAACCAGCAGATGGAACTGCAGAACAGGCTGGAGGAACAGAGGGTGGAGATGACCAACGCAATGGAGGTAAGACCAAAATCACACACACACACACACACACACACACACACACACACACGAAAACACACCGGTGCTATCTTGCCATGCAGATAGCTTCAGGGTTTAGATATATATCCACATCTTAAATATCAGCAGTAATGAAGTATGCAGATTGTCCAAACACGGTTTCAAACTAGTACACCTGTGTTTATGTATGTGTGTGTGTGTGTGTTTGTGTGTCTTAGGTTCTGGAGCAAGAAAAGTACTCCCTGCAGAAGGAGGTGGCGCTGAAGAGTCGGATGCTGGAGTCACTGCAGTCAGACTACGACTGTGTTAAGAACCAGCAGAGACAGCAGCTTCAAGAAGAACAAGAACATCTGGAGAGGAGCCACAGCATGGCAGTCAATGATCTCAACAACAAGGTACATTGACTTATATCATCCATTTAACATAAAAGTTATAACCTAAAGCTGCTGCACCAATCAACACTTCTACATTAAGAATGCCTCTGCAGCTTTATGCAGCTTTATGCAGCTTTTTACAGTAACAGCACAGAGCACATCTATTGCCAGAAGAGACCAGTAGTAGTAGTGAAGAGGGAGCAAGAAGCAGAGTACAGCAGAAGACATCAACGTGAGTGTGTATATATATATATATATATAGATACAACTGTATGGCATGTTGTCCTATCCTTCTACTCACGTTGATGTCTTCTATAATTCACCCTAATACACCACAATCACTCAATAATAAACATAAAGCAGAATTTTCACCTTCTTGTCAAAAAATGTAGAAGCTTCATAAATGTAGAATTTATAGCAGAGCTGCTGTATTGGATTAAATTAGATTACACAGGTTAAGCCATTGAGTCTCTTATATAGTTAACTTATTCTATGAAATATATTTTATAGTAATTACAAGTTATATAGTATTATACAGTTAAGTAGTGATATTCAGCTTCAGTAGCATCACGTTTTTGTTGAATCTGCCTCACTCTCTCTTCAGGTCTGTTGAATGAGAAACATCTGAGTGACTTAATATTGTCGTTTGTAACATCAGCTGATAAAACGCACAGCACCGCAGCGTTTTACACATTGCACGTTAACATAACCTGTTTAGTTGGAGCCGTTCATATACTCTGAGCCGGTTAGCCTGAAACTTGTTACTATAGTAACGTCACAGTTACCTGTCTGAGGATTAACGTTGTTAATGTTGACATCACATGTCGCTGTTTGCATTAGTTTTTCGGGCTAAGCTGTTTTTTCTGAGCAGGTTCTGCCTCAGATGATGTAGATTTATGTTTTAACCAGCGGTCTGTGTTTGTCTCCTTAAACTTAATATCACTGTTATAGTCAGGGAATATTATCATATATGTGGCCAATCTGGAAATAAATTCCTTACTAAGAAATGTTTTCACCAATTTGTTTGTAAAGGTGTTTAGTAACACATATTAAAAGATTTAAACTCAACTCTTGTGGCAAAATCCGTGACAGCTACTGAAAGTTGGGGTACCTGGAACCTTATCGGTGAAAAATTGAGAAAACTGAAATAAAAGCTTGTGAGGGGTCAAACCAGAGCATTAGTTTTGCACTAAAACCACTCCTTAGTGGAAAAACGGCCACACCCACTTTCCCCACTCATCGCAAACTCTTTTTTTTGGTGTTTTTTTATTGCCGGGTGCATATAAATTAAAAAGTAGCTTTATGGTTTTATTTGTTGATTTTTTTTTAATCTCTTTCTTTCAGAGCACATGACCTCTCAGTTTTTATGGGAATGTAAGACAATTTAAACAGATAACAAAACTGTTTCTCAACCAGATGTCCTACCATTACAGAAAAGCCATGCAAATTTCACATGTGGAAAACGTGAAATTCCCATGTGAAACATTTTCCACATGTGAAAAATCACCCTTGCACATGTTAATTTGACTAATTGTATTTAATTGAGGATGGCTGCAGACCATTGCTACTCCTATTTGTTATATTTTTAATCTCAGTCTTGTAAGTAATGTTTTTCCTCAAACATGAAGAGAAGCTAAAGTCATCCCATTACCCAAGAACAACAGGGCTGCATTTACTGGCACTAACAATTGACCAATAAGTTTGTCACCTGTTCTTATTAAGTTATTTGAAAAAATTGTATTTGACCAGATACAAGGCTATTTCTCTCTTAACAATTTGATTAGTGATTACCAGTATGCTTATGAGGAAGGTCACTCAACAGGCACACCACTTACACAAATGAAATAATAATGAAATACTTGCGGTGTGTAATAAACAAGTGGGAGTTAGCTAACTAACCAGGTCACCTAGTGTTAGCAAGCTGTCTAGAAAGTAAGTTAATCTGATGATAGTACATTCCTTATACAGTGCCTATAAAAAAGTATACACCCCTTTGGACTTGTTACCCTTTTATTGCTGTTATAAACTGATTCATGGTCAATACAATTTGGCTTTTATAAAAAAGAATTTACAAAAAACAACTCTTTAATGTCAAAGTGAAGACATATTTCTACAAAGTAATGTCAATTGATTAAAAATATAAAATGTAAAATAGGTGATTGCATAAATAATAGAGGTCCAGCCAATTCTTGATAGTCAATAGCGTTAATATTATACACTGTAGGATGACCAAAATCATGCTACACAACAAGGGTCACCTGATAATCATACTACAACAGTCATTTCTGAAAAATGTGTTTTTGCATATTTTTGGGGAATTTTATTGTGAAAAATCGTCAATAGTGTTAATATTATACCGTGTAGGATGACCAAAATCATGCTACACGACAAGGGTCACCTGATAATCATACTACAACAGTCATTTCAGCAAAAAAAAAAGTTTGCATATTTTTGGGGAATTTTATTTTGAAAAATCGTCAATAGCGTTAATATTATACAGTGTAGGACGACCAAAATCATGATACACAACAAGGGTCACCTGATAATCATACTACAACAGTTATTTATGAAAAATGTGTTTTTGCATATTTTTGGGGAATTTTATTGTGAAAAATCGTCAATAGCATTAATATTATACATTGTAGGATGACCAAAATCATGATACACAACAAGGGTCACCTGATAATCATACTACAACAGTTATTTATGAAAAATGTGTTTTTGCATATTTTTGGGGAATTTTATTGTGAAAAATCGTCAATAGCGTTAATATTATACAGTGTAGGATGACCAAAATCATGATATACAACAAGGGTCACCTGATAATCGTACTACAACAGTTATTTCTGAAAAATGTGTTTTTGCATATATTTTGGGGGATTTTATTGTGAAAAATCGTCAATAGCGTTAATATTATACAGTGTGGGATGACCAAAATCATGCTACACAACAATGGTCACCTGATAATCATACTACAACAGTTATTTCTGAAAAATGTGTTTTTGCATATTTTTGGGGAATTTTATTGTGAAAAATCGTCAATAGCGTTAATATTATACAATGTATACTCACCAAAATCATGCTACACAACAATGGTCACCTGATAATCATACTACAACAGTCATTTCAGGAAAAAAAAGTTTTGCATATTTTTGGGGAATTTTATTGTGAAAAATCGTCAATAGCGTTAATATTACAGACTGTATACTCACCAAAATCATGCTACACAACAATGGTCACCTGATAATCATACTACAATAGTTATTTCAGGAAAATGTGTTTTTGCATATTTTTGTGGAATTTTATTGTGAAAAATCGTCAATAGTGTTAATATTATACAGTGTAGGATGACCAAAATCATGCTACACGACAAGGGTCACCTGATAATCGTACTACAACAGTCATTTCAGGAAAAAAAAAAGTTTGCATATTTTTGGGGAATTTTATTTTGAAAAATCGTCAATAGCGTTAATATTATACAGTGTAGGATGACCAAAATCATGATACACAACAATGGTCACCTGACAATCATACTACAACATTTATTTTAGGAAAATTAGTTTTGATATAATTTTGGGGATTTTTTATATTCAAAAATCTTCAATATCGTTAATATTATAAACTGTATAGTCACCAAAATCATGCTACACAACAATGTTCACCTGATAATCGTACAACAACAGTTATTTCAGGAAAAAAAAAAGTTTGCATATTTTTGGGGAATTTTATTTTGAAATATCATCAATAGTGTTAATATTATACAGTGTAGGATGACCAAAATCATGCTACACAACAAGGGTCACCTGATAATCGTACTACAACAGTTATTTATGAAAAATGTGTTTTGCATATTTTTGGGGAATTTTATTGTGAAAAATCATCAATAGCGTTAATAGTATACAGTGTAGGATGACCAAAATCATGCTACACAACAAGGGTCACCTGATAATCATACTACAACAGTTATTTATGAAAAATGTGTTTTTGCATATTTTTGGGGAATTTTATTGTGAAAAATCATCAATAGCGTTAATAGTATACAGTGTAGGATGACCAAAATCATGATACACAACAAGGGTCACCTGATAATCATACTACAACAGTCATTTCAGAAAAAAAAATCGTTTTGCATATTTTTGGGGAATTTTATTGTGAAAAGTCGTCAATAGCGTTAATATTATACATTGTAAGATGACCAAAATCATGATACACAACAAGGGTCACCTGATAATCATACTGCAACAGTTATTTATGAAAAATGTGTTTCTGCATATTTTTGGGGAATTTTATTGTGAAAAATCGTCAATAGCGTTAATATTATACAGTGTAGGATGACCAAAATCATGATATACAACAAGGGTCACCTGATAATCGTACTACAACAGTTATTTCTAAAAAATGTGTTTTTGCATATATTTTGGGGGATTTTATTGTGAAAAATCGTCAATAGCGTTAATATTATACAGTGTAGGACGACCAAAATCATGCTACACAACAATGGTCACCTGATAATCATACTACAACAGTTATTTCTGAAAAATGTGTTTTTGCATATTTTTGGGGAATTTTATTGTGAAAAATCGTCAATAGCGTTAATATTATACACTGTATACTCACCAAAATCATGCTACACAACAATGGTCACCTGATAATCATACTACAACAGTTATTTCAGGAAAAAAAAAGTTTGCATATTTTTGGGGAATTTTATTTTGAAAAATCGTCAATAGCGTTAATATTATACAGTGTAGGATGACCAAAATCATGATACACAACAATGGTCACCTGACAATCATACTACAACATTTATTTTAGGAAAATTAGTTTTGATATAATTTTGGGGATTTTTTATATTCAAAAATCTTCAATATCGTCAATATTATACACTGTATACTCACCAAAATCATGCTACACAACAATGGTCACCTGATAATCGTACTACAACAGTTACTTCTGAAAAATGTGTTTTTGCATATATTTTGGGGAATTTTATTGTGAAAAATCGTCAATAGCGTTAATATTATACAGTGTAGGTTGACCAAAATCATGCTACACAACAATGGTCACCTGATAATCATACTACAACAGTTATTTCTGAAAAATGTGTTTTTGCATATATTTTGGGGAATTTTATTGTGAAAAATCGTCAATAGCGTTAATATTATACACTGTATACTCACCAAAATCATGCTACACAACAATGGTCACCTGATAATCATACTACAACAGTTATTTCAGGAAAATGTGTTTTTGCATATTTTTGTGGAATTTTATTGTGAAAAATCGTCAATAGTGTTAATATTATACAGTGTAGGATGACCAAAATCATGCTACACGACAAGGGTCACCTGATAATCATACTACAACAGTCATTTCAGGAAAAAAAAGTTTTGCATATTTTTGGGGAATTTTATTGTGAAAAATCGTCAATAGCGTTAATATTATACACTGTTTACTCACCAAAATCATGATACACAACAATGGTCACCTGATAATCATACTACAACAGTTATTTCAGGAAAAAAAAAGTTTGCATATTTTTGGGGAATTTTATTTTGAAATATCATCAATAGTGTTTATATTATACAGTGTAGGATGACCAAAATCATGCTACACAACAAGGGTCACCTGATAATCGTACTACAACAGTTATTTCTGAAAAATGTGTTTTTGCATATTTTTGGGGAATTTTATTGTGAAAAATCGTCAATAGCGTTAATATTATACACTGTATACTCACCAAAACCATGCTACACAACAATGGTCACCTGATAATCATACTACAACAGTTATTTCAGGACCAAAAAAAAGTTTGCATATTTTTGGGGGATTTTATTGTGAAATATCGTCAATAGTGTTAATATTAT
The DNA here is from genome assembly GCF_963691925.1 of Scomber scombrus. NCBI lineage: Eukaryota > Metazoa > Chordata > Actinopteri > Scombriformes > Scombridae > Scomber > Scomber scombrus. The sequence goes on from NC_084978.1 coordinate 29,537,539, forward strand.
ACAGTGTAGGATGACCAAAATCATGATACACAACAAGGGTCACCTGATAATCGTACTACAACAGTTATTTCTGAAAAATGCTTTTTTGCATATTTTTGGAGAATTTTATTGTGAAAAATCGTCAATAGTGTTAATATTATACACTGTATACTCACCAAAATCATGCTATACAACAAGGGTCACCTAATAATCATACTACAACAGTTATTTCAGGAAAATGTGTTTTTGTTTATTTTGGGGTAATTTTATTATGAAAAATCGTCAATAGCGTTAATATTATACACTGTATACTCACCAAAATCATGCTACACAACAAGGGTCACCTCATAATCATACTACAAGACTTATTTCAGGGGGGCAAATGAATATTTTTGGGGAATTTTATTGTGAAAAATCATCAATAGTGTATAAACACTGTATACTCACCAAAATCATGCTACATTTGCACAACTGAAACATCTGTACATAGTTTTTCATTACTTGATAGGTGATGGCAATCTAACCATTTATTAAGCTTTTCAAAGGACTCTGACTCAGGTGTGAGCTCCTTTTACAGTATTGACAGTATTGTCTGAAACAAACTTTTTTTTTTTTTTCAGAACTGGTTATATATTTGAGCGATTTAAATATTTGCAACATGGGCATTGGTGTTCTCCTTAGGTCTACTATATTTTCTTATTGATGGATAACATTTGACTTTGAATATAAAAAAATAGCTTGAGGAAAAATAATTAATATATATTTTAACATATGTTCTATATCGTGTCAAGACTATCTCTCCATCCTACATATTCCATATGTGGGGGGGGGGGGGGGTTTAGACGGCTTGTGTGCACAATATCCACTTTCTTTGAGTTTGGGAGACCTGGTCTACGGGCCCCTCTCTGGATGGCTGCGACTGTCTTTGCTACCCGGGCTGTTGAAAGCGTGGCGGCTCGTGACACCGGTTTGCCGGTCACACAAGAAATGTCTGGTATGCTCCGGCGGGGCCCCACAGGCAAGACCACCTCAATTAGGTTCTGCTGCTTCCAGTGATCTACGGGTCCTTTTGGAGGCCAGCCAACGTGTGTGCTTGCTCGGAGGGGCAGTGCCGCAGAGATGAGGCTCGTCTCCAGCAGCACTTAGAGTACCTAGGCCTGCACCTCAACAGGAAGAAGAGCAGGCCCCAGCCCTCACAGTCCATGGAATTCCTAGGCATGTGTTTGGATGCCAGGACAGGGACTCTTTACTTGACTCCTGTGAGACAGGCCGCCCTCAGGGCTTGCTTGTCCCAGTTCCGGCTTGGGGCCAGGGTGACCTGGAGGCTATGTCTCCGCCTCTTGGGGTTAATGGCAGCCACAGTGCATGTCATACCCCTGGCTCTTCTGAACATGCGCCCAGTGCAGCGCTGCCTCCTGGGCCTTGGATTTTGCCCACAGAGGAATCTGCAGGCCAGCTTATTGGTGATGCGCAGACTGTGTGTGGCTCTCCGTTGGTGGCGGCGGCCGACCAACTTGGCACGTGGGACGGTACTGGGGCTTGTGTTGCGTCGCCAGGTGGTGTCATCAGATGCATCCCTGGTAGGCTGGGGGGCTGTCCACGAAGGCAAGGGCATCAGTGGCCTTTGGCACGGACCCTGGTCACAGCACATAAATGTTTTGGGGCTGCAGGCTATCCATCTGGCTCTTCTGCACTTCCTGCCAGAGCTACAGGACTGCCATGTGCTGGTGAGAACAGACATTACAGTAGCGGCGGCATATATCAACAGGCAAGGGGGCCTAGGTTCCCCTCGCCTGTGCAGATTGGCTCGGGCAATATGGGAGTGGGCTCATCCCCAGTTCAAGTCCCTGAGGGCCACATACGTGCCGGGTCGGGAGAACCTTGCTGTAGATCGGCTCTCCAGGGGGGGACCCCTCCCCGGAGAGTGGCAGCTGCATCGAGAGGTTGTGAGCGGAATATGGGATCGCTATGGCACAGCCGTGGCAGATCTTTTTGCATCCAGGGAGAACACTCATTGTCCCCTCTTTTCTCCATGGGGAGGGACAATCCTCCCTTAGGGACGGATTTGATGGCACATCAGTGGCAACTGGGCCTCCTGTATGCCTTCCCTCCTTTCCTCCTGCACCAACTCCTACAGAGAGTCCAGCCTCATCCTGGTGGCCCCCAATTGGCCCCAGATGATTTGGTTTGCCGAGATTCCGCACCTTCTTCAGGGACAACCGTGGGAGCTACCTATTCGCCGGGACCTCCTGTCCCAGGCCGAGGGAACTCTTTTTCATCCTTTTCCCCAGGGCCTCAGGCTTTGGGCCTGGCCCCTGAGAGGGCCGAATTTCTAGTCTTGGGATTCCCCCAGTCTGTAGTGGGTACTTTGCAGGGGGCCCGGGCTCCCTCGACCAGGGTTACTTATTCCTATCGTTGGGGGGTGTTTCAATCATGGTGTGCCTCACGACACGTGGATCCCCTCTCCTGTATGGCCCCTGGTATCCTTCAGTTCCTTCAGGAGCTGTTTGAGGCAGGCAAGTCTCCCTCGACGTTGAGGGGGACGGTGGCAGCCATAAAGGCGGCCCATGTTGGGCCTCGTAAACTGGTACAGAGTTGTTGTGACCTTATTGCTCAGTTCTTTAGGGGGGCTTGTAGGGTTGCTCTCTCTCCCAGGAGGCCGGAGATGGTTTTGTCAGCCTTGCTGCATGGGCCGTTCGAGCCTCTGGAAACGGTTGAGCTGAAATGGCTTTCGCTCAAGACTACATTCTTGTTGGCTATTGTGTCGACAAAAAGGGTGGGTGAGCTACATGCCCTTTCCGTGCATGAAGAGTGCTGCCGCTTGGGAATGCTGGAGTGCTGCTGCGCCCTAATCCTGCATTCCATCCTAAGGTCTGGTCCCACGCCAACCAATCTCTTGAGCTGCACCCTTTCCGCCCTCCTCAGGATGGGGTATACAATGTATAATATTAATGCTATTGACGATTTTTCACCATCAAATTCCCCAAAAATAAACAAAAACACCTTTTTATGAAATGACTGTTGTAGTATGATTATCAGGTGACCCTTGTTGTATAGCATGATTTTGGTCATCCTACACTGTATAATATTAACGCTATTGAAAATATAATATATATATATATATATAATATAAGGGAGTGATGCAATCACTTATTTTACATTATATATTTTTAATTAATTGACATTACTTTGTAGAAATGTGTGTTCACTTTGACATTAAAGAGCTAAGTTTTGTAATTTTTCTTTTTAATTATATTGACCATGATTCAATATGTAAAAGCAATAAAAGGGGAAAACATCCAAGGGGATGAATATTATCAATGAAGTAACATGACATATTTCCAGTTGTAAAAACAAAGGGTAGATAATACTTACATTTTGGATGTAAAATAGTCTTGTAGTATCTTGTTGAGTGGTGAATATCATTATTTGATATGTGTTGAATCTATAATGTCCATGAGCCACACAGTAGCTTGATTGGCACCTGCCGCTCCAAACTCACTCACTGACTGTGAATGCCAACTACAACAGTTACCAGTAAACAATAAGTAGTTACCATGGTAAATAAATCAACAAATAAAACCATAAAGCTACTTTTTAATTTATATGTACCCGGCAAAATTTATACTTACAAAAAAAAGGTGTGTTCAGGGTCGAAGTCAGAGAGTCGGACACAGCGGTTCCGGCCAGTTGTCCTGTAGTAAGCACCGCTGCAAACGTTGGTTGAACATTAATATACATCGCTGTAAATGTGTGCGGGAAATATAAGTGTTGGATTTGCGGGAATCAATTAAAATGTGCGCAATGCCCGCAATCCCACGCTGAAAGTCAGGCCTAAGCTGTAAAGTGCTGTGGGAAACCCTGTAGTATAATAATGCAAGTATAACATAGCAGTTAATTACACAGCAGTCGGTGTGCTTGTCATGATTCAGATCCTGAGGCTGCAGTCGTCTCTGGAGGAGTCCCAGCTGAGTGAGAAGCAGCTGAAACACAAGCTGGAGGTGCAGACGGAGACGCTGAACAACAAGATGGAGGAGCTGCGAGCTATGAATGAAAACACCCAGAGCTCCATGACGTCCGAGATGATGGAGGTGCAGATGAAGATCATGGATCTGGAGAGCGTTAAGGTGAGGCGCAGCTTTCACCAAAGAGCCAAACTGGATCTCAGCTCATTCAAATGGAGTCTCTGATATTTTTTGTGCTCTTGAGTGAGAGTTGAACAGTTTTTTTGTTTTTTTTATGTACCAGGTGGAGCTGGAACAGACGCTGCAGGAGTCACAGTACAGAGAGCAGCAGCTGGAACTGACCAATACCAGCCAACAGCGTCACCTCGAGCGAATCACAGAGGAGAAAGAGGAGAGAGAGAAAGAAGCTGTTTCCTGCTTCAATTCATTAGAGGTAATCACGTACACACACACACAAAATACACAATAATGATAGTGATTTTCTCATTGATCGTTCTCTGAATCACAACCAATTATTAGTGTTTTATTCTGACAGTTTAAGGATAATTGAAGTTGTAGATGTCCACACAATGAGAAGTCTTCAGATGTTTAAAACTTGCATCACAGCACACTATTTGCATCTGTTCGTCTTTACATCTCCGCCTCTCTGTCGTGTCACAGAAATCTCGCGAGGCGAACCGGGACCTTCAGATCCAGCTGGACCAGGTTCTACAGCAGGCTCAGGATCCAAACAGCAAAGGCAACTCCCTGTTTGCTGAGGTAAAAAAACCAAACTGAGTTATTCACCATTCAGAAACCCAACAGCAAGAGAAGCTCTGATGTTAGAGCTTGTTAGATGAACTGATCTACTTCTACAGAAAACACTATAAAAATGTGTGTGTGTGTGTGTGTGTTTATCTTTTTGTATGACAGTTGGAGGATAAGCGTGCTGAGATGGAGAGACAGCTGATCAGTATGAAGGTCCAGTATCAGTCGCTGCAGAAACAACACGCCTTCAGCAAACAGCAGCTGCAGCGCACTAAGGTACTGTGTGTGCTGTAAGAAATAACAATATAAAGGTTCACATGATGAGCTGTTCGTTAAATAGACATACGTGTTTTACCCAGGTCCAAATAGCCACCCTGATGCAGCTCCAGGGATCGAGGGCTGACCCTGCTCAGCTGGAGAGACTGCAGTCCATGCTGTCAGAGAAGAACGGAGAGATCCAACACCTAATGAACAAACTGCAGAGACTGGAGAAGGTGGAGGTGAGACAGAGAGACACAAACTGATCAGACTGGAAAAAAGTTGGTCTTGAATAGTTTAAACAGTTTTGTGACTGAACTGCTGAAGCTGAGGCAGGTGGAGTTTGAGATGCACTTATAGAATGTTTAGAACTTTCGCAGGAGACCAAGAACATAGATAGATAGATAGATAGATAGATAGATAGGTAGATAGATAGGTAGATATATAGATAGATAGATAGATAGATAGATAGATAGATAGATAGATAGATAGATAGATAGATAGATAGATAGATAGATAGATAGATAGATAGATAGATAGATAGATAGGTAGGTAGGTAGGTAGGTAGATAGGTAGGTAGATAGATGGATAGACACACAGATAGATAGATAGATAGATAGATAGATAGATAGATAGATAGATAGATAGATAGATAGATAGATAGATAGATAGATAGATAGATAGATAGATAGATAGATAGATAGATAGATAGATAGATAGATAGATAGATACTCACTTTATTGATCCTAATGGGAAATTCAGGTTTCCAGCAGCTCAATAAGAGCGTGATAAAGCAATGAACAGCAGACAGTAAAAAGAGATGTAAGAGTAAATAAATCCAAAAGCAAGATAAGAAACCATATGTTATGTCTAAAAATAAATAAGATTACTAAAAATCTGTTTTTAAAACACATGACCTAATAAAGTGTAAGTTAAAATAAAAACCGTTGTTCTGGTTAAAGTGCAAATTGAGGATTTGGAGCTTTTTAGGACTTTAGAACTAAACCTTTTAACTAGAGGAACCAGCAGTAGGACTGTTACAGTACACACAATTCATGGTTCAGGATGATTTCACTACAGCAGCAAAACAAAAAGAAAAAAGAAAGGAAGAAAATGTTTCAGTCTTTTATTTTGAAAAATGTAAACAGTCAACGATGTGTCATCGATCGTGACTGTTACTGACACCGTTTAGTTGCTGCAGTCTGAAAGGAAAACAAGGTTTCTGCTGACAGCTGTTTTTATATTTTTTGGACTGCAGATTGCAACACAAACATCTAACAAACAGACAGTATCATCTCTTCTGCTGTCCATACATTTCCAAGATTTATGAACTTTGTACAATTTAGGAAGAACTTTATCTTTAAAAGAGAAGAAAAAAAGGTTGTGATAGAATATAAACTGTGTGTGTGTGTAGATGATGTTGAAGTCTCAGCCAGCTAATCCTGCTCCAGCAGAGGGTGGCGAGGGCCAAGATGAAACCTACTACACTGACCTGCTCAAAATGAAGCTCAACAACACTGTGTGAGTTTAAACTGCTTCATCAGCAAAACCTCATTCTAACAAGTAGTCTGTTTATCTGCTGTACATACATGTGTTCCAGAGCTGTTTCTTGCATTTCATCACCGAGATGTATATGTATGCATACACTGAAACCCTGTGTGTGTGTGTGTATGTGTGTGTGTGTGTGTGTTTTCAGTAAGGATGCAGAGCGTATGGGAGATGAGCTCTCCCTGCAGAGGATGAAGTCTCTGTCAGAGAGTCAGAGAGCTCTGGAGCTGGAGAGGAAACTGTTCACAGCTGAACGGCTGCTCAAACAGGTGACAGGCTGCTCTGACTGCCATCATTGTCCTCCTTTAATACTGCATGTCTCTATAAGTACAAAATGCTATTTTAAACAGGAAGGAGGATACATTTTTTCTATGTGTACTCCTAACTGTAATACTATAAATTCCTCTTCCTGCTTCAGGCTCAGAGCGATAAGATCAAACTGCAGCTACGAGTAGAGGAGCTACAACACAAATATGAACCCAAAGGTAAGCAGAATAATACTAAACCCACACTCTGAACTGTATGAACATGTGATAACTGGATGAACATCATGAACACTTTTGTCTCTAGAGGCCAAAAAGAATCTCATCCAGAGGAGAAAGAAAGAGAAGCTTCCCGTGGACATCGTACCCTCCTCTGAGACAGCCACAGCTGACAACAAGGGCGAGCAGGTTGTTGTCGTGGAGATGGATGTCACAGATACTAAGACTTTAGACGCTGAGGTTAACACCTGTCCTACAGTAGAGCCAGTGAGCTCCATGCAAGGTGTGTGTGTTGGAACTCAGTAACTTTGTGTGATGAATGAGGAGCAATGTGGTAAACAGTGATATGATGGCACCATACTTAAAAAATCATTTCATTCTGTGTTGTAGATTCAAAGCCTGAGCCCAGGCCTGCAAAGTGTGTGAAGATCAGTGGAGATGAACCCGTTATGATTCCCAATCCGAGGTCAGTGTGTGTGTGTGTGTGTGTGTGTGTACTGTCAGCAACAGTGAAGAATCAAGCACATTACCTTAAAAAAAACACATTTTATTCCTCTATGTCCCTGTTCAATGTCAGAATGGAAAGTCCATGTTTATTTTCACACACACACACACACACACACACACACACACACACACACACACACACACACACACACACACACACACACACACACACACACACACACACACACACACACCATCCTACTGCCAGAAATACTGACTAGAACACCAAATGTGGATTCATCCGCCACTGAAAATAGTCCCCCAACAAAAGCACTTTTTCCTCTTGTTTGACTAACGTTTGCATTAAAACCACAGTGACCAACTGTCTTCAGTCCTCAGTAGGAACCAATGGGCTTCAGATTGAGAGCAAAAGACATGGAATAGAAGTCAGATAACACTGAGTGACGCATTGTCGTTCTTTTTCATGGAAATATCCGCCTTCATATGATAGTTACAGCCTCACTGGATATTCCAGTATTGTTAAATGCGTCAACATATTCAGGCTACTGCTGGAATTTCCTTGATAGCAAACCAAATCAATCACTATTTATGATATTGCATCATTTTAATTGTATGTGTGTTTGTGTGTGTGTGTGTCTCCTCAGCTCTCCTGGTGCTGGCTGTAATGAGAAGGAGTTGGAGGAGAACCAGCAGCAGAACAGAAGAGAGGAGAGAAGAAGAAAACAGAGAACAGTAGAGATGATCCACGTTGGCTCTAACAACAGTATGGAGAACCAATGTGCTCAGCAGTAACACGGCTGTAGTGCTGTACGTGTGTATATGCTGCTATAACTTCACGTTTTAAAAAAAAATAGTCTGTATCTGTATAACCTTAATATTTCTACTTTTACAAATGACCTGTACACATTAGAGAATATTTTATCTTAATAAAAAATATGTTGCCACTGCTGTGAGAAGAATCTGTTCCAAAAAGTCATTTTACATTGTTTTATGGTCTTATTTTTTATTGAGCTGTGGCAGAGACACACAGTATGAGCACAGATCTGAAGAATAAAAGATTCACTAACTTTATTGTTTTTCCTCTGGATGGAACAGAGTCTCAGGACAGTGAGCTTGGTGAGACTTACAGCACAGTGACAGCTCTGATGAAGAGTTTTGGGACTTCAGTAAGCACACGGCTACATACTGTATTAAATATGTAAAGTTACTGTGTTCTTTTAAAAGGTTTAATTGAAACTGGTCAGAGTTAATATACCGGTCCAGTTCAATTAAATAATTACGGGACCATTAACCTGACACACTGTTTCAGGTGTAATATGTGTGTTTTAATTGTGTTTCAAATAAAAGTAAATTGAGAAAGTTTTGGAGTTTAAACATGTGTAGTGACTATGCTCTGTACTTTTAGCACTACTGGAGGCTAATGGATCGGATTCGTCTGACGTGTACGCAGGTTTCAATTTTATTACCTTTACATAAATTTACAATAAACAAAACAGAAAATAGCCCTTTGCTCCTGAGCACAGTCAAAAATGTTTTCTCACCATCAGCACACACCTGGCTTGATTGGCATGACCTTTTTATCTGTGCCCAGCCGGCCTTTTACCGTGGCTCCTACAATATGTATTTATAAATGAATATCTAGTGGCACATTAAAATAAACCAGTCTTTAATAGAGAAGTGTTTTTTCCGAGCAAGGCACCCACCAAAATAGACTGCGTTATATATACACCAGTTGTTACGGTAGGTTTGATGCTGGAGGAGGATTTCCCTCAACCGGGCAACCCCAAAATTGTTTGTATTAATGGTTTATATCTGAACTTTTAGCATTAATAAATTACAATTTTACTATTCATTAAGATATTAATAGAACTTATAAACCTGTTGGAAATGGTGTTTTATCGGGAATTGGTGCTGAAATTGCTTAACTCCAAGCTGTGGGGAAAATAAATAAATAATAATAATAATCTTTTGACTATTTTGAAAACCTAAATAATTGTTATGTTTCATTATACAGTATTATATTATTCCATGTTGTACAGACTAATCATATTGATTATTTGTGGCTGCATACAGTAGATAAAATAGACTTTTATGAGTTGGTCTATTCCTGATCCTACCACATGGTGGCAGCACCTTTGTTGTTCACAAACCTCCACACAGTTACAGAGAAGAAGCCGCAGAGACGTGTACCAATGAGACTGCAGTAGAAAGTGACAGCAGCCTTGAGATGTATGCGGGAACTGTTTGTGTGTTTGTGAGAAGATAGGAGGGATACACACAACACTTGTTTCTCTGCTTTTCACCTTTTACCTTCACTGAAGCAGGTGAGTAGAAGCCACCGGCGGTTATTATTAGCTGAGTAACGTTAGCATCCCGGCTAAAGCTAAATTGTCAGTTAATAGTCGTTTGTTCACTGTTAGCCGGTACGTTCATGTTTTCTTTTGGATATTTCATTTGATTTAAATTGATTTTAAAATTTTTTTATTGATGTATGTTTGCTTGTGGATATTCATGCTGCTGTCAGTGCCGCTGCTACACATGGAAAGGTGCGCCACGCCAAACTCCATTCAAAATGTGGACCATTTATGAATCCGTTGTTACAATGACTTACATGGTGTTCTCATGGATAACCGTTTTAAAGTATTTTAACAGGAGCCAACTCGAAGACATGTAGTAAAAAAAGTATTAAAAATACATTACAGATAAAGTTTTATTCTCATTTGATAGCTTTGACTTTAAAGCACAAAGCAATATTAAAACATGAGATTTGTGAACGGAGTTTGGTGTGGTGACACACTCTAATTTACATCCATCAGGCAGACTGAGGTCAGATCCAGCTTTTATCAGCCGGTCAGTAACACAGATGTATGTGTGTGTTTCAGTCATCATGAGACTACTATCCAGCAGTGAAAGAGGAGCTTCATGCAGCTGCTTAACTCTGGCTTTTCTCATGCTGCTGCTTTGCTGTCACATAACCAGCACTCTCAGCCAAAAGGTGAGTTCTATAGTATTATAGTTAGTGTTGTATGCTGGATTTGATGACAGACAACCCCTCCGTACTATGTGTCATTTAATATTACAGCACTTTTGGGGGTGGGACAGAGGCACACAACCAGGTGATATGTTCAGCCTCTGTCTGAGAAAACAGCCACATAGTGCAACTGCAACTTATATTTAACAAGTGTTTGATTTGATCATACTGTAGCTTCAAGTAAAGTAAGTCCTGAAGTAGACATTCTGTGTTCAAATCAAACCTTCCAGCTGTGATTTTTTTATGTCTGTGCAGTCTGAATCTGCTCTAACTGTGGTGGAGAACACGGAAGGAGGAGAAGGAGCAGGTAGCGATGATGATGGTGATGAGGTGACGGTTGATGAAGTTGAGGAGGAAGGAGATTTAGAGGTGGTGCAACCTACTGAGGAGTGGCAAACACTTAAACCAGGTAATGTATGTAGTGAGAGGATGTAATGATACTCTGTTGTAGTCCAACATCATCAACATCATTGTGTGTGTGTGTGTGTGTGTGTGTGTGTGTGTGTGTGTGTGTGTGTGTGTGTGTGTGTGTGTGTGTGTGTGTGTGTGTGTGTGTGTGTGTGTGTGTGTGTGTGTGTGTGTGCAGGCCAGGCAGTGCCAGCAGGTTCTCATGTGAGGCTGAATCTGCAGACAGGTCAGAGGGAGGTGAGACTGGGAGAGGAGCAGCTTAAATACTGGACACAGGAGCACAGGTGTGTAGCAGCAGCAGTGTATTAATATTTAGATAATTGTTACATTCATTATGATCTATATATTACAATATTCACTAAAGCTGGTAGAACATTCACAGCATTGCCAACACACACATACAAGGTAATAGGAAGAAGATAAGATGAATATATTGAAGTAAAGTGTGTGTTTTCCAGGGAGGAGAAGGAGAGCACGTCCTTCACTCCTGATGAGCTGAAAAAAGCCATGAAGAAGATCAAGGAGGACCTGAACCCTGCGAGCAGAGACACAGAGCAGCAGGTGTTAATGTACAACACAGACATGAATCTAATATATAGAAATTCATTTTCTGGAGAGCTGAGGTGCACACAGAACTCAGCATCTTCCTGAGAACATTAAAGTGCTCATCATTAATGTTCTGCTTGTAAAAAACTAAACACTCTAAAGTGCTCAGGAACAACAGTTTTTATCATTTAAATTAAGTGATATTCTCAAACAGTGTGTCTTTACATATGTTTATGACTCGTGCGTATGTGTGTGTGTGTCCTCTCCTCACTGTGTGTGTGTGTGTGTGTGTAGGACTCTGTATCATCTCAGTTTCGTCCTCTGGAGGAGTTAAAGAGAGACATGGCTAAGCTGGACCTGCTGGTAGAGACAGATGTTCAGGTACATCACTCTGAGTTTAATATGGGAGAATAACAACAATGTTCCATATTTAGTTTTTAATCCTGTTAACAGAGCACAGCTGTAACATTGTGGGTATGCTATAGACTATCTATCCAGTTGCATTGGAAAGTGTTGTACATCAAGCTCATAATACTTATGTACTTTTAGTGTAATACTTTAACTACATCACTCATGATGTATAAAGTATATGTAGTTATTAGCCCAGCTGTATAACGTGTATTGTGATGTTATAGATTATGAGGCGTCTGCTGGATCAGTTCAACAGCAGCAACTCAACAGTGCAGCAGAGGCTGAGCATCCTGCTGGAGCTGGAGTATCTGGTGCATCAGGTAACAACATCACATCAAAACCTGCACACACACTCTGAGGATGGAAGCTGAAAGATTAATACTGAGAGTCAGGATTCTAACTCTGCGTGTGTGTGTGTGTGTGTGTGTTAGGTGGATAACGCTCAGACCCTGTGCTCGATGGGGGGTCTAAAATTAATTCTTGAAGGTCTGAACAGCACTGACTTCAGATTACAGGAGAGCTCTGCCCTCGTCCTGGGCTCCGCTCTGTCCAGGTACTAACTGCACACCTGCTCATCACATTTACAGCCAACATCCATCACTAATCTGTGTTTTATATCAAAATACAGTGTGTAGCTGTGTAGTATGAAACACACCAGTCCTCTGTGTATGCACATATAATCCACACAGGAAGTGCTATTCAATTAATGTGCAACTATCATTCGGAATCATTTTTTTAAAGAAAATATTCTCTGATTCCAGCTTCCAAAACAAGACATATGATGATGTCATCACGGGCCGTGGAAAAACATTTATCAACATTTTTCACCAAACCAAAAGCCAATTGAGAAAATAATCAACAGATGAATCAATAATGAAAATAATCATTAGTTGCAGCCTTAGTGTGAGGCCTGCATCATTTAAACAGATGAACAGAGAAAAAATCCTACAAAAACTTTAGATCAAATGTTTTTGATAAATGGAAAAATCTAAACAAACGATGACTCGCCAGAAACAAATCCTCAACTGATGGTTGTTAACAGAGAAAATAATCAACAGATTAATTCATAATGAAAAATAATTAGTTAATCCTAAAAAAGAACACCACGCATTTCTGTAAATAGAAAATCCAAAATAAAAGATGACTCAGCAGAAACAGAACCTCCACTTTACATTCAAACTATATTCTTCCTGATGAGACTATTACTTATTTGACACATGAATATTTAATATTATATCTATTTATCAATCATTTTAAGATATGTGTTCCTGTCTTGAAAGTTGTAGCATAACTTTCAGTTCCTACATAACTTGAATTACTTTATTATTATTGTTATGATTATTATTATTATTGTATTATTGACTGTATTCCTCCTTTCAGCTCCTGAATGTTCATTTTCCACCATCGGCTGAATAGATGCCAAATCTATGTGTACTGGGACGCAGCTGAAAGTATGAAGCAGCAGTTTAGAGCTGCAGATAATGCAGTGGTGGTACAGATGTGTAATAGTGGCTGTTGTATTTCCTGTCCTGCAGTAACCCGGTGGTCCAGGTGAAGGCGGTGGAGAGCGGCGCCCTTCAGACTCTGTTAACCGTCCTGGCCACATCACAAGCACACAGTGTCAAAAAGAAGGTGCCTACATGTAACTCACACACCTATTCGTTTTAAAACATGCACAAAACATGTCAGTTGTGTTTTAACGTGTGTGTGTGTGTGTGTGTGTGTCGTCCTCTCAGGTTCTGTTCGCGGTGGCGTCCCTCTTGCGTCACTTCCCCTTCGCGCAGCATCACTTCCTGTCACACGGCGGGCTGCAGGTGCTGTCGGAGCTGTTCAGAGCGGACGGGAGAGGAGCCCTGCGCACACGCATCGTCACCATGTTATACGACATGATCAGTGAGAAGGTAACACAAACGCTAACTGTTACTCTCTCTGACTTTAAAGCTCTCCCCTCACCGTGCTGATTCTGGTCTCCTCTTGTCCACCAGGAGCTGATCTCTCAGGCGGGTCTGGACCCAGCGCTGGACGCCTCCCACGAGGAGCGAGTGCATCAGTATTCCAAAGTGTCCCTGCAGGGGGAGCTGCTGGAAGAGGGGTGGTGCAGTCTAGTGCCACAGCTGCTGGAGTCCTCTGATCATGACTGCAGAGAGAAGGTGATGGAAGAGGTTTTATATTACTGTTCAATTCTACTAGTTCTATAAACCTCATCAGTAGAATACTATATTTTTGGGTTTGGAGGATGCCTGGAGAAACAAACTGTAAAGTCTGGTGGAGGATGAACTAGAACGGAGATTAAGGTAAGGTAGGAGAAATTCAAAAACTGACACAATAGTTGCCATGTAATGGACAAAATAAAATACTATATATATACAATAAAATAATCTGCAATTATATATTAATATCCTCGTCTAGATGAATGGGCAAAAACTCCCTCAGACACTCTAAAATCTTATGGAAAGCCTTCCCAGGAGAGTGGAAACTGTTATATCTGCAAAAGGGGAACAACTCTATTAATTACCTATGCATTTAGAGTCATTAAAGCTCCTGTAGGTGTAACAGCCAGCTGTCCCAATAGTTTTGTCCATATAATGCATTTTCATTCACTTTTTTTTTTTTTCAATAGTTAAATGAAGACTTTGACGCTACTCTCATACCTGTAGAGTAAATATGAAGCAGCCGGTTAGCTTAGCTTAGCACAAGGAGTGGAAATAGGGAAACAGTCCGATGCCTACTTGTCGGTCTGCCTAAGTATACTCAAACCAAACAGTATGCATACTAAATGTGATCAGTTTTGGTGCTACTAAAGTAATGTGCGGTGTAAACAGACACACAGCACATGTAGCTGGAAACCCACGAAAGCAGCTCCTCACCTTTTTAAATAAGCATTTGTCTGAGGTGGCAGATGTCCATCATGAAGGTAGACTGTGATGAGTAACATAATGTTCAGTAAGACAGTGAAAAAATGTGTTCCCCTCCATGAGGGGTCCAAAAAATAATGGTAGTATCACCATGGCAATAAAAAGGGAAAGAGAAGGAGAACCATGGTGTGAATGGTTAGTAACCCTAACATTAACTCATCCTTTTTAAAAGAGCCAGGTTGGATAAACATGTGAGTATATGAAGTGAACTTGCTGCTCTCGTCCTCTCTGCAGGCTCTGCGAGCTATGTTGGCGATGGCTCCCGTGTGTTTGGAGCAGTACCGCTCAGATCGCTCCCTGCTGGGCTCTCTGGTCTCTATGAGAGACCAGTACCAGGGCATGGTCCAATCAGAGATGATTCTAGGAGAGGAGAACGGCTACTTCGCAGAGATTGTTGATCTGATAGATGCACTGAAGGTGAAAATGACTGTCTGATCTATCAGAGCGACAATTTTCTGTGGCCAATCAGGGCAGAGAGGAGACTACAGACTGCTATCTACACTGTGGGGAGGAGTCAGCCACCCACAGAACTCTCTCCTCTGTGTCCCGCTGCTTCTGTTCCAGTCAACTGAAGGACGAGGGACGTTACTTTGAGGACATGAATGTTGGGCTTGACCCTGCTGCTCAGTATAAACTCTACCAACATTTCATTGGTGGCCTTTGAAAGATCTCGGAGAGCTGCGAGCATTTAAAGAACTATTTTTATTTTGTGTTGATAATTAAAAAAATTAAATTATTTAAAATGACGGCGTCCGATTCTATACGATTCTAACACTTTTATGTTCAGGAATCTCTCGTAGCTTTAATATCAAATCAAATGAGTTATGTATTGTGAAGCTAGTGACAGGCATTGGTTCATCTATATAGTCATCTGAAGGAGAAACATGTTTGCAAGCAGGCCTGTGTGTGAGATACTGTGTGATACTGATACTTCCTATAGTCTGCATACAGTAGGTTTCATGTAATCCAACACACACATACAGGTAAGGATGAAGAGGAAGTACAGACATATTGGCATGTCATAGTAAAGTGTAATTATTATTATTATTATTATTTTAATCAGGTGTTTCAGCTTCATGGCTTTTGGTTCTGTGCATGCTGACTCAGACATTTAGTTTTTTGTTACATCACAGCAGGAAAAAACTCAGGTGTCAATAATAGAACTCATTTAGGTGCTTCAGTTTCAGGCTGGATCACTGTGACACTGTTGGGGTGAGGCTCAATTCCCTTATGAGATATTTCCTCACTCCTTAGTCCTCACTTGAACTGGATGTTGTTCCCTCCGGTCTGCTATCATGAAGGCTACCTCATAGCTCTTATTTCTGCTCTGAGGATACATGAGAGCAGCCTTCACGGAGGTTTTTCACTGAACAACATGCCTCAGTTATTGATTGGACTCTGCAGCTGGTCAGACTGGTCTGATACATTAAACTCTGTCAGGAAGAAACAACAACCATGCTCTTATTGTGAAAAGTCGAACCGGCAGTATAAGCAGGAGCAGCTAACGGAAGTAAGTGTGTTAAAAAGAGCGTTTTTCACACCCGCATTATGCAAGGACCCGCCCACTCTACCTCTGATTGGCTGTGACCCATATAGTCTATCAGTAGCTCAATCGTAAGCAACCCATCAACAAAGGCAACGAGCTAGCCAATCAGAGGCAGAGGAGGGCGGTTCTTCTCGGAATGCGGGTGGGGGAAAAAAACAATAATAAAGCTTTTACGGAAAGGGCACGAGACAAATCAGTTGCTAGTAATTTCTGAGGCTTGACGATGAACAGCTGGGATATTTCCGCTTCCGTGTTTCATAACAATATATCTGGTAAGTAACAGAACAAGGACTTCAATAAAAATGCCGGGAGAATTATTTCTCCATATTATCTGTTTACATTGTATGGAAACTGTAAAGCTGGGTAAATATGTACATTTTTAAGACACTTGCGTTAGTGGTTGAAACCTTACGTAGCTAGGTTAGAACAGGTTAGTTCTGTATGTGTTCATACACGGTTGGTGTAGCTGTTATTACAGCAGAATGTAGTGAATAATATACCATTAGAAAACATATATACTATACTTATATTATTTTACTATTACCATTGTGTTTACACTAGTTAATGTAGCGTAGCATACAATTAAAGCAACAATATCGCCTTGTCTGACTTAACAATACCATACATAGTAACATAATATACATGCATTTTAATATTAAAAGACAGCCTTTCATAACAAGAAGAAAACAGTATTGATATTCTGTTTTTAACTTTATTGTACCTTTGGTCTATTTCTATTTCTAGCCCTCCCCTCACTTAAGTCACATCTTGTGTTGTCAGACGTTTCCTCTCTTGAATGTAACTCTAGGTGACCTCTCTCAGCTGTTTGAAGGCACACAGGTTGAGTGAATGACGGGTGATGGAGCTGTCTCAGAGGGACAGGCTGTCGGAGCTGGTGGAGGAGCTGACCACATCAGGACAGCAGCAGCTCAACGAGGACAAGATGAAGGAAATCAAGAAGATCTGCAAGTATGCTACAATTTAAAGGGCACATACACACACACACACAGAAGGCTAGATAAGGTAGTGTAGGTCAAGCAGGTTTTCACTCCTGCCCTGGTTAGATATTTAGTATAATAATCAATCATGTGTCTGATCACTGTTGGCTCCGTGTCTTCTTTTCCTCTCAGAGTGTCTAATGACTGCATAGACCACGTGTACCACTCGCTGTTGTCTCAGCTCAACCAAGAACACGCCGAGATCAGACTGTCAGCCTTCCAGATCGCCAGCGAGCTCTTCTCCAGATCACACCACTTCAGAACCCTGCTGGTGGACAACTTCCAGGTAACAGCTCAGAGTCACCTGCTTGTATTTATCCCACACAAACCACTACAGTAATCTTAACAAAATCTTTCTAATAGTGACATCGTAAATCACAGTGATCTTGTCTTCTGTTGTCTCTCTCTCTCTCCATCCTCCGTCCCTCCTGCAGGAGTTCTTGGAGTTGACCGTAGAGACGGACTCGGAGCAGCCTCTCCCTCCTCCTAAAGAGGTAGCCAGGAAACTGAGGGCGCTGGCCATCCAGACTGTCCAATCGTGGCAGGCCTCCTATGGGACGGCGTATAAGAAGCTGGCACTGGGCTACCACTTCCTCAAACAGGTCAAGAAGGTGAGAGAGATGAGATGATTTCATGACAAGTGTTTTCATTTATTTTAAAAAATATATTTATTATTTATTTTTATGGTTAAAGGCCAAATTGCTCAGTAACATTTTTTTTTTGGTACTTTTGTAATTTGTAAATAATAAAATTGTAATTTTTTCTCTCTTCTTCAATCAATCAAGCAATCAAGCAACACAAAGTGCTTTACATAGTCAAAAAATAAACAATAATTGACAATGTTATAAATAATGACTCAATAAAATCAGGAAACGCTATCATAACTCTCTTGAACCTGCAGTGAGGAAACAGCAGAGGTAGGATGAAAATGTAAAAATGTTGATTAAAAAGGTTAATACAAATTTAAAAAAAGTCAGAAATGTGACGTGGGGTTTTAAAAGGAAAGCAAAGATAAGAAAATAAAATAATAAAACGATTAATAGGAAAAGTGATGAAGTAAAACCAGATGTAAAAGTTGGGTGAAGAAGAGGAAAACAATTAAGAAATAAAAATAGAATAAAAAGGATAGTTCAAGTCATAAAGCACTCTGCTAATTGGGTAATAAGATGTAAAAGACAGCTTACATGATGCAAATTAACTGTAAAGACATGTTGGCTAACTTGTTAACTATATGTGTGTGTTTGTATAAGTAGAGATCATAAAGAACAGGAAAATCCATTGTTGAATTTTGAATGTGATAATTGTTTCAGTCAGACTACAGTGTTGGTGGTTTTTCCGTGTTGCCAGGTGGACTTCCAGGATGCTGAGGCCAGGACTGTAACAGAGAGGAGGAGGGAGGAGGAGAGGCAGAGGAAAATGCAGAGGATTTACAAGGAGAGAGTGGAGGCGGCCACCAATGACATGGAGGGTAAACACCACCTCATCCAACTACAGTAACTGATCTTCCAAATATCCCATCCAGAATGTCCCAGACACCTTTAATGAAGGTAAGCAGCAATAACTTCTATTAAGAAAATCTAATTTCTTTGACAGAGGCGCATCAGGATATAGAGGCCACACTGACAGAGATGGAGTCCTGTATGAAGCTGCTGCTCCCTAGGTTTGACCACACAGACGTCCAGACAACCGACAGCAGCCATTCAAACTCCCAACCGGCCGATGAACCTACACCTGACGATGAACAGCCCTGCTGCAGCAAAGGCCTGCAGGATGACAAGAAAGAAGAGAAGACACAAGGGGGGGAGGAGAGAGGGGGAAAAAAGAAAGACAAGGGAGGGACAGAGGAAAAGAGGGACAACAGGGAGAATAAAAAAGCAAAGAAAAAGAAGGAGAAAAGGTCTGAAGACGAGGAGGAAAAGAAGAAGAGAGAGATGGACGAAGGGCAGAGCGAGGGAGGCGAGGAAGAAGAAGAAGATGATGATGATGAGGAAAGTAGTGAAGAAGAAGAGGAGGAGTCTCGTGACTTGTTTATTCGGAACTCTGGGCTCATCTCTCATTCATATAATCTGGACCTGGACCTCAGTTCTGGTGGGTACAACTTTGCATAGTTTAATTTAGTGAAGACAGTTTATTACCTCTACATGGTTACACAACAAACCCTATAAGCATGGGTTTTGCAGGTACAATATTTAGTCATGTACCAAAGTCTTAGTCAAAATGACATTTTAACCAGGCGATGATGCTAATTGAAAAGTTAGGAGATTCTAGTGATGGCAATTCATCCTCTGGGAAACATAAACCTGTCAATCAAGTTTCACAGCAATCCATCCAATAGTTGTTGAGATAGTTCAATAAATAAGTAAAAGTTTTGTCAAAATTGAGCAGGACATATCCTAAAAACAACCTTTTTTTCTAAATACGTTTTGACAAATTATGTAAAATTTGTTTAAAAAAACCCCATAGTGTTACGTTGCAAAAGGTAAATATTTATTCCACATTTTAGTTCAAATTTATTTTCCTGTATATAATCAGATTTTTATGAAAAAATACTTATTGTTGAGATATTTTAGCCTAAACCAAAGTGGTGAACTGACAGACCAACATTACCAGAGTATAGCTGGCACTAGACATTATACACTTCATAAAGAAGGCATTTATTACTCTACTGTATGGTAGACCATTGGTTACAAAGACTGATGAAACTCCTCGTGCAACTTTAGGATTTTTTTTATACTTGTTTCAGTGAAGCGTATGAGAAAACAAAATGAGCAAGACTTTGAAAGTGTGATAGTTCATCAAAGGAGTCTTGGTTCTTTGGAACAGCAGAGTCAGTTTAATCCAACAGGCTGCTCGGCCTCCAGATCTCAACCCAACAGCACACCATTTCAGTGAGGACAAATGGAGGGTTTGCATAATTCCATCATACTTAAGACTGACCACAAAGAAACATCTTAGAGAATGTGCCAGTGCCTCCTTGTAACCATTCCTCTAACAGTTAAGCCTGTCATTTATGTAAAAAGGTTCTTGCTTGTTAATCTGTGAGTGTAGCTAATGAAGTGGCACCGAAGTCTGCATATACTGGTTTACTTCAAATCTGAACTATACCTTTCTGTTTTTTTCTATCAGGTCTTCATGTGAGGGAGACGGAGGATAATGAGGCAGTAGTTTCCACGGTGATAGATCTCGATAAACTGATAACAACCAAACACTTGCCAGCAGTGCAAGGCTGGATCCAGGTTGGTACTCACAGACAGGGCTCATATTTGTAGACATGTAGTAAATACAACATAATTTCATGCTTTATATTTAGCAAACAAATGCTTCTCTGTTATCTAACCCGTGTGTATGTTTGTAGGTCTTCACCAAGGCCGGTGCTGAGGAGCAGCTGCTGAGGAGAGCGCTGGATCTGAAGAAGTCTTTAGAGGCTGCCCTGCAGAAACACAAAGAGCTTCACATCGACTACAAGACCAGGATTAGAAAATCGGTGAGTAACAAACAATATCACATCCTGACTGTTGTGGATGCTGTGTGGGTTTGCATATTTGGTTTGTTGGAGCCACCTGATGGCAGGTAATAGTAGTGCAGACACATTGCCCTTTATGGAATAGTTTGGACACCTCTGATTTAGACCCTGTTTATACCTGGCATTAACATGTGTCTCAGGTGATCCAATCACAGGTGGACAGCCGAGACACATTGCATTTCACACCTGTCTCTATTATGCATCTCAAGCTGAACACTTTCTGTTGCTGCCTACATCAATTCTGCTAGAAGGTCAAACAGCCACGCTGTCAGACATCAGTCAGACAGCACCAGATTAGTTTTTAGTGTGGGCTAAAGAGCTAATAAAACTGTTTCTAGAACTAATATACATGTACAAGGCTATTCCAGCTGTTCAGGTACGCATAATAACACATTAGCATTTACACTACAAAGACATGTGGTCAAATGCATCCCAGACCACCTCAGCAAGTGATTTGAGTGATCAGATCACAGGGAGTCTAGAGGTCTTAGAGGGAGTCTACACTTGTATTTAGCGCAGGCCACTTGTGATTGGATCAGCGGAGACACATGTTAACGCCAGGTGTAAACAGACTCTTAGTATCAGTATTGCAATGCAAGCTGTCTTTACAAGACTTGTTAGACAATATTGTCTGTAACTGGATGTGTTAATTAGTTATAAATTGCTGTAGAAAACAGCACATTTCAACTATTGGCATGCTTAGCTGTATTTACTGTGATCATTTATACTTGCTGTACAATACTTACCTTGTCATATCTGTAATTTCATGACATTTTCTGTTTAATACTCAAATAACTTGCCATGGCATTTGCAACACTGACAAATGCAGGACATGAATCCCGCTTAAGTCCTTTTGGGAAATGAGAAAAACTGAAAACATCCAGTTATATGTTAACACTAGTTTAATTTAAGTTTATAAAGGTAAAACAACCCTTGTATCTTTTTGCAGACTGTCTAAAACAGTTCACTAGTTATGTCAAATAAAAGATCTAGGGTAGCTCTGCCAAACGTAAATGTTTTACAGCACAAACTCATTATTTATTTATTCACTGCTAGTATGGAGTTTGGCCAGCAGATGGCAGCATTGCACTACACATTCTGGGATGATGGTACCAAATTTACACCTACAGAGAAGGGATGCAGTTTGATTGAAGCGCTTTGTGTCTAAATGTTGTGCTATGAAAAAAAACAACAAAGCGATAGAAAGTAGTTTGTTCTATTCTTCCTATTCTTTCGTCTGACCACTTCGGCTAACTTCTGATGTCTTCTAAACTTACATCCCCTGGAAAGTGAAAGTGAAATCCACACTAAATTCATCCTGAAAAGTACTTTGCTCTGTATTTCAAGAGAGACATTTTCAATAGTGGCCTACCTATCAAAGTGAGTTTCCTTGGAGCCAGCATCTAGTGATTTGAACCTCCCAAAGGACTCACAACACTGACACCTGCACACTTTAAAATGCCTTCTTCATTATATCAGCCAAAGTGGATGTTCTCCTGGCACAGAGGAATCAAACAGACTCAAGAGTGTTTCATTGCACACCTCTAATCAGTGGAAATTATATCAATCCCACATCAAGAAACAGCATTGTACACATAAAAGCCATTCAAAAATCAACAAATGCATTGAATTGTTAAAACATTTATAATGAGGAATGCTTAATGTACAAATCACATGTATACACACAATCAACATTAAAAAAATTAATCAATTCTGTGTAACTGTGTAAAAGTTCATGTTTGAAAGCACTGAATAGAAAGCATTTTTGAAATTGGTGCTAAATCACCTTCTGAGAGGCTCTAGTTTTCATCTGCACCATCTAGTGGCCACTAAGATAACTGCATCTTCAGATGCTTCCACACTGCTCTCACCACTCACTCTAAGCAGACTAGCCAGCTCACGTTGATGTCTACTTAAGACTAGTACTGAGCTGTCATGAGGAATCTATTGGAATAAAGTCTGATTGAAGCAATATTCAGTGTTCAGCCTGAATACTTAAAAAAGTGCATGCTCTCTACATAAGATTCCCTGCATAAAATATACAAACTATTACAAAACCCCACTACAAATTTATCTGGCCTTTTTTCAGAATCATTAACCTCATCAGATTAAATAAAATACCCAAGTATTACTGTCTTGTGTTAGGTTGCTTGGCTCTTCACAGTGTTCTCTTTAATTTTTCCTCTTCAAATATCTTTTTTCCTGTATACCTCTGGTCTCCCATAGGGAAGTATCACATAATAGAGACAGAGAGAGAGTATGGAAATATTAATAGTTAAGACATTTGGTAGAGGTGAGATAGCAAGGCACTGCCATAATGCATAATGCATCAGAGACAAAGGGAAGAAATTGGGGAGCAAGGGGGAGGATGTACCCATTCCATCACTTCACTACCACTAATGTGCCCCATGGCTTGACAGCTGATATGTCTATCTGACTGTCTGTATATCTAGCTTAGCATCATAGCTCTGCTATTGTTTGTGCTGGCCCTAAATGGATGCACACAAAAAAGCCTTTTTACTTAAACTTATTGCTTGATTGTGATGGTTTAATTGGTGCCGAAATGTCTGAAAGTGTTTTGCAGAGAGGTCCATGCTGCATGGTTGCAGTGCAGCGAAACAGAAAAAAAAGGAATGGACATCAGCTTGCAGTCTCAGGTTTTTAAATGACCAATGAATGCAACCTGCTTTACGTGTTTAAAAAAAAAAAAAGCATAAAAGTTGTAGCGTGTGAATCCATCTTTAGCTGAACAGAGCGGCAGAGTGACAGTGACAGAGCGCCGGGCGTCTCGCTCTGCCTGGTTATCACTGTCAGGGACCAGTCTGCTGCACCAGCAGGCCCAGCACTGCGATAACCACACAACTTACAGCCCCTTTATCATAATTAGCTTTTCCTTTTTAGCCTTAAAAGGCCTTCCATTACTGGGTCCTTCTCTATCGGGCCGCTGACACACCACACGATTGGTTTCTCTCTCAACGGGCCTCTCAATATAGTCTCCCATAACGGGGGAGTCGGTGAGAGAGAGAGGAGGAAGAGCCAGAGGAGGTGTATTATGGAAGCATATAGGGAGGCTTGTTTATTGAAGGAGAGAATAGGACAGAGGGAGGGTTGAGTGAAGATGCATTTACATGAAGTTCGGAGACTATTGAAAATAGAAATGCACAAGGCTGTTTTCTTTTTAATGGCTGAGTGTTCCATTTGTGTAGTCCGAACATTTGAATGTTGGATGCTTGTGAAATTTTACAAAACTAACATGTAGCATGTGAATAAGACTGTTTATAGTCTGAGTCCACTAGGTGCGTCTGTGATGCATTCTTGCTGTCGAAGCTCATCGCAGACACTCTACTCAATGCAAAACATACATGCTCAGTCTATTTTTGACGGAAGCCCTGTTAAAGCTGAATCAAGCTGCACAGGAAAGATTCCGGTTCACTAGTTAGGAATAGCTTGAAAGAGCAATGGTTCCTGAGACGTTGTACTTTCTTAAGTAGTTCTCACAGAGGTTGATTGTTTAAAATGGTGCCATCTACTGGAAGTAAACCATAACTGGTTGTGCCTAAAATTGGTACACTGTCAGCTAATTTTAAAGAGAAATCTGTGGTTTCTGTTTCTCTCTGGGGAGTTCAAAACCTTGTAAATGAGCACACTGCACACAGATTTCAGACACAATGTTGTTGGCATATAACTTAATACCCTGGGAGAAATTGGGGTCCTCTGTTCTAAAACTGAGCTGGCAAAAAAGACTGCCCTTTTTTTCCCACCAACCCCTCAGATACATCTGATGTTGGACGTAGTCCAGAGGGAGCAGAGGGTGGTCATTCTGGATGTTCCACACCAAACATCGACTATGTGCTATAAATCCACTGAGGATGGTGCCACCATAGCAAGCCTCTGACAGGTGTGTCAAGGACGATGGGTGGGCAGCCAACATCAACCAGCTCCTGATGGGGTGGAGCCTGGTTTAGGATGGCCTGTGTGAGTCATACAGACCATCATACTTACAGGCCCTACTTATACACCACTTTTTACAGGTTGTAGGAAGTCGTGTGGGGAAATAACGCTCAATCTACTGAACTGCTTGTTGGGGGCAGTACATATAGTGCACCTTGCATATGCCAACACTGTCCTTCCTTCAGCCATAGCTTGTTAAAATGGTTTTACAAGGTGCAGGGCAGTGGGCACTGTGCCCTCTGATGCCTTAGAGTTGTGGTGCCCACTGGAGTAGTTTGACATGACAATTAAGCAACTCCACAACAAGCTGAGGAAGGTTCACTTGATGTGGTTTTAAAGCTTTGGAAACTACTATTAAGTTGAAACTTTTGTCTAGAATTCAACAGTTGTTTGATTGCTGTGTAGACTTATTTCTTGGCATCCCTTTACTCCCAAGCAGACCATTTCTATGTCATCTTTGTCTTTCCCTTCTGATTCATCTGGTTTTACCTCTCATGTCCTTTTCAGGTCAATGCTCAATGTTGACATCGTTTACCAGTAGATCTGTGTACTGTTGAGCATGGAACATGGTGTCCTTTTGGACCAAACTCCCCTGCTCTACCTTGTGGTCCTGTTTTTCCAACTGCTAGAGCCCACTAGTGTCTCTGTCAATTTAGATATGGAAGCCAGATCCTCTTAGCTTGTCCCCTTACTTTGCATGTTTTAGATCAGTGTGGTGGTACTGGCTTGATTGTAGTATCTGTGATATCTGAGACTGGTGGTACTGGTTAATGGGATTGAAAAAAATGCATCTAGTGATATGATAAAGGTTTTTTCCTTTTTACCAAGAGGCAAGATATTGAGTGCCATTATCACAATTTATTAAATACACTGTGTCTCGCCCTGTCTTTGATGAGCAGCTTTTTGGCCCGACACAGGCTATGTCCTGTCAGACAGCAATTCATATGAATTAGTTTGAAGCATATTTGCTAACTTTACTTAATAAAACAATTTTGTATCTTACGACGAGCCTTGCTATAATTCAACGTTTCACAGTATGAGGAAACAGGCAGCTTTCACAGTATCTTGCAGCTCTGTTATCGTTGCTGCTGGAAGAGTGAGTATTTTCGAAAAGAGTTTTCAGGAAGAGCTATGACTGGAAAATACCATATGCATCTGTTGAGTGCCTCAAACTGAAAACATGGGCTTGTGTTTAGGAATGGAGAAGACATACAGACTTATTTGAACATATCTGTTTTTAACAGTGCATTCAGTCACTCTGGGCTCCATTCATACAGGCCTGGGCCTTGTTTACTGCTGATAACCCATCTTATCACAGCACAATGAATGTGGATAAACAAAGAAAGACTACCCCTCTATTTCTCTCTCTAACGTTCCCTCCTTTTCATTTGTACGTTCATTGTCTCACACTCTCTGTCTCACACTAGAAATATGTATTTCTCTTGCTTTCTTTGCCTCTATTTCGCTCTCATTATGCATTATGCTCAGGCTTGGGGTTGTATTTATTGCGCCTCAGCAAATTGGTTGTTCAGTTATCTTTTCATTAATGGAGTAAAATAAGGAAGTGTGGAAAGACGTAGTGAATAAAACTTGCTGGGAGTAGAGAATTCATGACAGTAAGAGCCCAATAAAAAGGGCTTTCAAAATCTGGTCTCATTTCTAATGGAAGTATACTTGCCTTGCCAAAAGAAATTCCTCCCCTACCTACAGTAGTCCAAATTGCACTCGACTGATAACACCTTTTGTTAGTTGCTTGTGGCATATTTAACCATAATGCAAAAATATGAAAACATTACTCTGTAAGCCACCATCCAATATGAGTAACAAAATAAAACCTAGTGACAGGTCAGGATATGAATTCATAGATTAATATAGGGATGTGCTGGTTTTATCTAAGTGGATGGGATACTGGACATGTTTTTTAAAACAGATTTTAGATTTGGGAGAAAGAGAGCACTGAAATTGGATTGGTAGCCTACTCGAGGTAACAAGGTCGGTAAATACCTGAAGTTGAGGTATTGGAATTGGATTGAAAAAGTCATCCCTAGATTAATGCATGTTTTACAAAATCAAAGGTTTTCTGTATTCTACATTGTTAGAGCTAGCATGTCTTTATTGTTTAACAGGTTTAATCTCATGTTGACATGTGAAAATTGCGATAGCCCAAATATTGAATCAAGGAGTACAGTTTTCTACGGCATGTCAGTGTGTTTCAGATTGATGTCATTCACTTCCCTTTTGATAAGGTGTTGACATGAGTCCAGTTGTATACGACTAGTTTGATGTCAGGTGAAAGTTGTTACATATTGTAGGTGCAAAGATAATGTTCCTGACTTCTGACCAAGTTTGATCGCCATGAGCCAATTGTATATGACGAAGAGATGGCCTCAAGGTGTTTGTATGTCATATTGTTTCATTAGACCATTTAGCAGACCACTTGGATGAGTTCATTTCAGAAATTGGTGATATTATTTGTTTTTTGTGAAATATATAAATGTAACTACTTGAAGTCTATAAGGTAATACTTGAAAAAAATGTATTAGTTGATGTAAAAAGTAAGACGTTAGTGTCATTATTTTGCTAACATAAGAAGAATTCAAAATGCAGACTGATATAGATTTAGTAAATCACTGTGGACACAGTCTGGCTCCATCAGGGGTCTCTGATAATGTGAAAGGAGATGGTTTCTAAATTGCAACTGATGGATCCACTGGGAATGTCATGGTGAGAGGTGGAGGGGGTGGATTTGGTGGTTATACTTGAGATCTCTCGGCCAGTTCGATAGCCTCACATGGGCTAAATGGGCTCCTGAGCTCCACAAAGCCTTGTAGGTCCACATCGGTCTTTCAGGGCTTTTTTATGTGTACTCATAGAAGTTCCAGGGGTCCCTAGTAAAATCAGGAACAGCAGTGTATAATTTAAACTATGGCAGCAGGCGAGAATGTATAATAATGACTATTTTGATCACAGATTGAGACACAGGGTGGGAGGGCGAACTGAAC
The DNA here is from genome assembly GCF_963691925.1 of Scomber scombrus. Classification (NCBI taxonomy): domain Eukaryota; kingdom Metazoa; phylum Chordata; class Actinopteri; order Scombriformes; family Scombridae; genus Scomber; species Scomber scombrus. The sequence continues at coordinate 29,565,317 of NC_084978.1, forward strand.
TAGACAGTTGAGAATAGGCTCCTTGACAGGCAAAGGTTTGGGAAGCTCTGAGGTGGCTAATAGACCTGCCAGGCTAGGTTAGAGAAATAAAGATGTCACCTTATACATCATATAAGCTGACTGCTCCCCAGAGACAAAGGGTGCGTCTATGTGTGTGCGTTTGGGGAGTGTTTGGGAGGGAGGGGGGGGGGGTATAATGGGGTGAAGCAGTGAAGAGGAGGCTATGGGGATAGAGAGACAGAGAGCAGCGAGTGAAAAGCTTTTTTCTCATTAGTGCAGGACCCCATGGGATCTTTTGCTAGGTAGTAATGAATAGGAGTGCAAGGTGGTAATAGAGATGTGGGATGTTGTGGCAAATCAAGCCCTGAATAGGTCAGACTCCACTGGAAGCTTTAGGCCTAATTAGTTTGTAAATATGTTGAAATCAATCAGTGGCAGCACATTTCCAGCCCCTGCCGCAGATCAAATATTAAGGAAAATAATGGTAAAAAGACTAGAAGATTTCTAAGTGATAAATAATACAGCTTAGTTGTTTATCTAGATGTAGGTCCAAACCAGCACTAAAGAGGATGAGCATACATTTTAAAAGTCAATCCTAATTTGCACCTAGAGCCAATGACGATGCCAAAAGTAATAAAAAGCTGTTCTTCTCATCTGGAATTTGCAGCAGTGTTTTGGACAAAACGTAACCTGCAGTTAATCACCAAAAATAAGGTATGACAGCTCTAGGGCTGGCTCATTTTTGGCTTTCAGTACCAAAGCCAAAAAACAAACCCAACTTTTATTGATTGTATTTCTTTTTACAAAATGTTTTAAATCAACAGCAATAGCCATTGTAGTTGTACATGTACAGTCAATCCTTCTTTCTGTAAAATAAACTAAAATGGTCAGAAATCTAATTTAAATCAGGTAAATTGACTCTCTGATCAAAGAATAAGTATAAAGACTACCAGTCTGTGCACATGATACCAGCTCTCTGTACTTGACTTGGTTTTCAATACTTGCTGCTGTAAACACATTTCCATTGGTAACAAAAAGCATTTGGGAGCTGTTTTCATCCTCTTTGGGCATCCAGTAAAAACTGCAGTGTCGACTGTTTCTTGGCACGAAACTCAACATTCCCAGTTCAGCATCAACAGTGCAGATATTAAGAAGCGGTTAATGGTTTGCAGTTCTTTTTTTTAGTGGCATACTGCATTCCTCAATAGTATTGTATTGTTGACTGTAGGTATGCCACTGCTGTTCCTCTGATAATAGCATAATAAACTTGACACTCATTTTCCACTGACAGATGACACTGCCGACTGGCATACCAATTCTTACTGACCAGTGCTAATAATTGGTACATTCCATTGGCGTAAATACTCTACCTCAACCAGAACCGGTCAAGGCAGATTGTCGTCCACCTAGAGTCCAGTTCTGCTTGAGGTTTCTTGCCGTTAAAGGGGAGTTTTTCCTTGCCGTTGTCGCCAAGTGCTACTCATGTGGGAATGTTGGGTCTCTTTAAATTAAATTAAAGAGTACAGTCTAGACCTGCTCTATGTATAAAGTGCCTTGAGATGACTTTTGTTGTGATTTGGCGCTATGCAAGTAAAGATTGATTGATTGTTTGGCGATGATGCCCGTCTCGTTGTGGCAGCATATACACATTTCTGCTGATTTCTTTTTTTGAGTACTAACATGTACATTTGACATAATTCTCTTTGAAATACAGCTAGTATTAATGCTCAATATTTAACTGACATGCTACTGGAGCTAATGTAGCCCCGCTAGCTTTGCTACCAAAGTAATTACCACAGAATAATACAAGACCAGTGGCTATTTGTGGCCACTACATTATTGATTTAATGCTGACGGTCTGTTGACAAGATAGATCTACTGACTGGCTTTTCTTTTTTGACTTTTCACCTGTGAACTATGTGGGAATCATTGGTAGGCTTTTAGATGGTACTGCAGTCCACCTTTCCTCAGACAAATTTTCACAGTACCTGCTCTGAGGTGTATGAAATCTGCAAAAGTATCTAGAAAAGATGCTGACTTTTCCAGACACTGAGAAGATCAATCCATTAGCACATCGTTGTCAACAGTCTACAGTCCTCAGTTACACTCACAGTTCTGATATCTGTGTGAGAGAGGGCGTGTGAATGTTTGTGTAATGTATGTGTAATACTCTCAGGAAGATGACTGTGTGTTTTTATGTATGCGTTTGTGTATAATGTCTTCATTAAGCTAACCGTTTCTCACTTGCTCTCTCTTAAGTGAAATGTCTTGTGATAAAGGCGGCATTAGAGACTCTCACTATTCCCAAAAGACATTTTCCATTTCAGCCTTAAATGTAGAATGAAATAATCTAGTCACTGTGTGTGTGTGTGTGTGTGTGAGCGAGTGTGTGTGTGTGTGTGTGTGTAGCCAGGTGGAGAGCTATATTAACTTGTCAGGGGAGACAATGGAGACATCTCCAAAGCCTTTTTCACCTCCTCGTACTCTCATCACCTCTCCTTCCTTCTCCCTTCTTCTTCTGCTTTCACTTCCTCCTCCTTTTACTCCTTTTCTCCTCCGGGTGTGTGTGTGTGTGATGGTTAACCTGCCCCTCCCCTCTCTGCCATACACCTGACTTATGGCTGCGCATTAATAATTTGCCAGACCTTGGCAGGCTGAGTGTACATTAGCATATAAATAGCAGATGCACTGAGTGCCCATCACAGTCGACTACATTTAATTTTTGGTTTATAAGATTGAATGGGTTTTTAAACGCAGCGCCATCAAACTTGCCAAGAGACAAATGAAGTCAGGGGAGCAGTTGTCCGAGGCGGCGCCCTCACATCATTTTTATAAAGGATAAGAGTCTTATTTAGGGGAGAGGAGGGGGAGGAGAGACGGCTGGATGCTATAGAAGCTGAATAAGCAAGACACCTGTGGAAGCAACAGCATACTGAAGTTCCTAATCTGATTCTGACATTAATTTTTACTCCAGGTTGACAATCTTCGTCTCTGCTGAATGTACGCTGTATGAGCACAAGTATGTGGAAAGCTATAGTTGAAGATTATTCTAAAACCACAGGCATTATTCTGCAGCTAGAACCTCCACTCTTCTGAGAAACCTTTTCACCCGCTGTTGGAACTTGGCTGCAGGGATTTATCCAAGTGAGGTCCAACCCTGATGTTGGTTGATATGGCCTGGCTGACAGTCAAGGTTCCCATTTCAAAGGTGTTCAATGGGGTTGAGGTCAGGACGGGGAATTGTCACGTCAAAACAAACAACAAATAAAAACAGTTGAAGCAAAGTCGGAAGCTGGCTGTCGACTAAAATATCATAGTACTACCATGGGTCCATTACTTTCACATTTTCTAACAAATAAAAACAGTTGAACCAAAGTCGGAATCTGGCTATTGTCTAACATATCATTGTAATACCGTGGAACCATTACTTACATTTCTATAAGCTGGCTGCGGACAGTACTACTTTGCAATGCGTCAAAGTCGGAGGACCAAACCATCTGCAGCTTAATTTCTGGCCGGTCATGTCCCATAAAGAGCCAACAGTCTGCAGGTTTACGTGTCGGCCCCTCATGCCATATGATTAACTATCGCACGTAGCTGATTTATCGTCTAGTCGATCGACAGAAAACGAATCACCAACAGTTTCAATAACGGATTAATCATTTATCAAGCACAGACATTTCCAGCTAGTCAAATGGTAGAATTTGCTGCTTTTCTTTGTTTTATGTGATTTGTAAATGAAATATATTTTTAGTTTTAGATTGTTTGTTGGATTAAACAAGTTATCTGAAGACCTGGACTCTGGAACTTACAGTTTGACCTTTTACAGGTTAAATGATTGATCAGAAAGGTGATGAACAGATAGTAACAACTGTATTTTTTCGGTCTTACTGATGTGTAGTAGTAAATAGACATTGCTCCACCATCTATTGAACTTGTGTACTTGCCCACATAACATATGGGCCTGACTTTAGCAACCGCTTCCAACTCATCTCTTCTTTATTTAGCTGCTAAAGAACTACTTATTTTTCTTTCCCCCCCCCCACTATTTCCCCCTTTTATAGGAACCTCCTTTATTTTATCTGGGGGTAAACATTGCCATTACAGTAACACATAGCCCTGCTTTACTCAAACAACATTTTTATTTATTTATTCTCCTCTGTTCAAGAACTCTTTATTTCTATCCGGGCCTGTTTTTTTTTTATGTTAAAGTTACCAATATTTGTTTTGTCTCTTTTCCTATTACAATGACACATGGCCCTGCTTTTACTTAAACCATCACTTCTAATTTGTCTGGTAAATCTCGAGTTTCGGTTAAAAGAAGCCGTTTTTTATCTTCTCCCGGGAGAGGGAGGGGGGCGGGGTGGTGGGGTGGTGGTGTGGGGTGGTGGTGGGGGGGACTCTGCACTACTGTGTGATTTTCTCCTCGAGTGTGTCCCGGAGAATAAACCAAAGCTCTGTTAAAATGCAAAGCAGCCCCCCCCATGCAGCCATGTGAGGGGGAATAGAGGCCATATTTTAGCCGCGCTCCCCCCGTCAGCAAAATGTTTCTGGAGGAAAAGCTAATTCTACTGCGAGACTTACAGCTCTGCCAGGCCGGGCCGACAGCACCCGATGCTATCAGGATTAAATTAAGGTGAATTAGAGACAAAGAGGGAGAAAGAGGGGGAAAAGGGATGATGTTAGGGCAGGATTTTCCTCGAGCTGGGTGATCACTTCTTAGTCTCAGGTCATTGATCAGAACAGAATAAACCAGCCGGGATTAAAGCAGACAAGCACACAACCTATAGAGACTATATTTGTGTGGATGTATGCGTGCGCGTACGTGCGGCGAGTGTGAATCCATTGTTGCTCAAGGAGGGATGAATAAGCGCAGCGGCCGAGTGGAGTAATGGAGAAAGTTTGGTTCGGTGTTTAAAATGTTACACTTGAGTTTAACGGCGTTCTCTGGGCTTTTCTTGAAGAAATAAATAAGATCAAGCCTCGGCAGTATCTTACTCTTCAGGTTCACTCTGTGCCACGACGTCTTCTCTCAGATTAAAAGGATCATTTGTAGCAATAACAGCTCTGTTCTACCTGGCTACCTTTTACTCTCTGCAGTGTTACATCTTTACACAGATTGAAGTCACAGTATTTTTGATAGGGGAATTCACTTCAATGTACTTTACACAGTTTACTGTATTCTTTACATTGTATATTTATACTGGATTCTTCACTGTATTACAATACATTTGGGGTCAGTTATGAAATTATGAAAATAAGACATGCAGGTTTTATAATTATATTTATAATGGTAGTTTCCAGGTGAATTGGAAACTAAAGACTCTCAGTATTCCAAAACTGACAAAGACCCAGACAGAAAAGATGCGCACAGATTTGAGGATACCACATTGGGGGGTCTGTGTTGGTCTATGCATTCACACATGTTCAGTCATTGCTCGTAATTTATGCAGTCAGCTTGCCGCCATGAGCAAGATACTAAACTGGATCCAGAAGCAGAAAGTATGATGTCAAGTCAGGTGTCTTGAATCGGAGGTTAGGGGAATTGGAGACTCAAGTCTTGTCTGTTTATGGATAGATAGATAGATAGATAGATAGATAGATAGATAGATAGATAGATAGATAGATAGATAGATAGATAGATAGATAGATAGATAGATAGATAGATAGATAGATAGATAGATAGATAGATAGATAGATAGATAGATAGATAGATAGATAGATAGATAGATTGTTGATCCTTTACAGGAAATTGCTTGGTTCACAGCAGCTCCATCTACACTTAAGCGTGATTTATGCTTCTGCGTCGGAACGACGGCGTAGCTACGCCGGTGCCCTGACGCCGTCGTTGACCTTTCATAGTTCTGCGTCGAGGGAACGCGTTGCTCTGCAATTCACTTCCATGCCGCTAGGGGGTGTGTGTGGTTTCAGAGGAGTCATATCCTCCGGTCCATCCGGTCACAGTAGCATGGTTTTTTTGTTTTTTGTTGGTCACAGTAGCATGTAGCATTGTGCTATGTGCGTTATGTGCGCTAATAACAAAAAACACATACCTTTTGTTCATTATTAATAACAATGGCGGTGTTGCAGGAAGAAAGATCGGAAAAAGCAACTGCCGGAGGAACTGACGTTTTGAGCGTACCAATCACAACCCTTGCGGTCCGCGTTGCCGTGACGCGTAGTTAGGATTTTTTGGAGGTCCACGTCAGGCTACGGCGTAGGAGTCCGCTTCGACGCAGAGAGCTCTGCGTAGCTACGCCGTCGTTCCGACGCAGAAGTATAAATTAGGCTTTAAGATAGCCACACATAACATCACATAGAAACTCATCTCTAATTATCCAATGGAGAAAACAAACAAAAATGTATTACTAAAAATACCCAAAAGTTGTACCAATAAAACAAATATAAGTATATGTAATAAATAATAATTAAAAAGTGACAGTAAAGGTGCACTGCAGTATCTAAAAAAATATCCAAAAGTTATAACACCTGTGTACACAGCACACAGTCTAGAATAAGACCAGAGTCTGATGGCAGGAGAGACTTTCTGCAGTGTTCAACCCTGCACCTCACTGTTATCAGCATGTGACTGAAGGTGCTCTGCTGAACCCCCTCCAGGGCATGTTGAACAGCATATGAAAGTATGAAACCTAGGAACTGAAGCGGCTACATTCTGCAAGCTTTCCAAAAGGGACAATCCACCAAATCACACCCTTTTTCAATTTTTTTTTCTTTTTTCTTTTTTCAACACCTTTTCCTTTTAAATGGACGACACAATAATTCGTTTCAAGTTGACCTCTGCTTTAAATGGATGGATTGACTAGAAATGTGCTGTATCCCATCAGCCAGATCACCATCACTACATTCTCCTTATTAAGAATTAGTTTTGGTCATGTAAAGTTAGGCCAGTTTATTGAATCATGAACAAATAAACCACATGCTTCCTTTTCAATGAACTATCTGATTATAATGAGTGATTTAAGATGAGATTCCTTTACATGAAGTGTTTACATTATTATATTAAAGTCACATTGAATTTTTAACTTTAAAGGAGCGTAAACGTATAAAAGATGTTAAATACTTTATTATGAAAGTCTCTTTATTTGTAGGTTTCCTGAACGAGGTCTAACTTCTCTCCCTCTTAGACCACCCACCACCTCACTGCCATCATGTTTACATTAATGACTACTAATTAGGCTTTAATTGTTTAGTTGCTGCTTAACTGTAATATGAAGTGTTTTAATTGGTCTCTGCTGCATCAGGAGGTGTGTTCAGGGTTGTAGCACGGTTTACTGACTCTGTCCCTGGGTTCAGTGGTGTGTGTGTGTGTGTGTGTGTGTGTGTGTGTGTGTGGGGGGGGGGGGGGGGTGTTGTAGGAATCATCTAAGGACTCATCATTTGTAAACTAATTTTAAAATTCTAATGGGCTTTATCAGCAGTAACACAGACACACACACACACACACACACACACACACACACACACACACACACACACACACACACACACACACACACACACACACACACAGGTATTACACACTAATGAAAAAGAGGCCTTTGGGAATAAGAGGTTAGTTTAACGTCAGGTTTTACTGCTCCTCATAACCCTAATCACTGTGATTATTATGCTAGCGGGGCTCGTGTGCGCGTGTGTGTGTCTGTGTCCTCAGCTGTTAAAGGCATAGCTGTCACCACTCATACACACTAACACACACATACACTCTTGTGTTATGGAAATGACCCCTGTGTGAATAGGAGTGTTGTGTTCTGCATTGTAGCCCAGCCAATGGCTAACAACCTCACCGGGAAATTAAAAACCATAAATTCTACTTAGAGCTGATAGCAGCTCATCACACACACACACACACACACACACACACACACACACACACACACACACACACACACACACACACACACACACACACACACACACACACACACACACACACACACACACACACACAATCATTGTCATCCCTTTCTCCCCCAAGCCAAAGAGATCACACAACCATGAGAAGGAGAGTAAAGGAATGAGAGAGAAACTGGACTTTAATAATCATTATTTCAATAAGTGTAGTTTAACTGATGCAGTGTTTAGTAGTGTTCAGTATATCAACGTGTGTAGTTAGTGCATTAAAAGACAATACTGTAGTTGATAATATACATTTGACTTATTGTAGAGAAACTCAAAACCCGATATATCTTTTTCCTCTGTGTGATAGAGCTCCATTGTTGTCTAAAAAACAATAAAAACCCATCAGAGAGCCACACTGATACACCGGGTGACATTTAACTTCATTAAAATGAACACACACACTGTTTTGACTCAATCACACACACACACACACCCCATCCTGCTGCTAGAAATACTCATTCGAACACCGAACGTGGATTCATCCACCGCTGAAAATAGTCCCTAAAAAAACAAGACATTTGAAGATGTACTCTTGGCCTTTGGGAAACATTTTGCACCTTTTTTGGAAATTTTTAAGACCAAATAACTAATCAATTAATGAAGAAATGATTAGCAAGCTTCATGTATCCTAGGCTGCATCTTACATCCTGACTGTGAACACTTTTTAAAGTTGTGCTTTACTTCTTATTCCTCAGCTTAAAGCTTCTTCAGACGCAGAGGACAGTGATGATGATGATGGTGATTTTGACGAAGTTCCGGAGAAAGAAGGATATGAGCCACACATTCCTGAGCATCTCCGAGCTGAGTATGGTTAGTTTAACTACACACACACACACACACACACATGCACACATATGCCCGTGCACTGCTCCGACCTACGCACACGTGCATAAATAGTGAGGTCAAGCTACAAAAGAAGACCTGCTGCTGCCGTAATCTTTTAAGATCCACACACACATTCAACAAACAAACACACACACGCGCACAGACGCACTTCAAACGCGTTCAGCTGGTTAAGAGCATCTAAAGGACTTCTTAAACGAGTTTATTTGTACAACCGCGGTTAAAGACGTGTGTGTCTGTGTGTTCAAAAAGGCCCGAGACACTAAAGAGAAAGCCACAGAGAGGCTAACGCGGTCCGATATCTAGTCTGGTGATGTCTGATATGATGATGACGTTAGTGAGGCCTTAGGACACACAGCTGACCAGATAACAAGCAGGAATTAAAACATACAGACTCCCCTCTCATTATCCTTGGAGATTTGAACAGAACCTCAGCTATGAACTGCCAAAAAACAAAGAATATATATTACACATTCCACCAGAGATGGAAAACATACTGATTCCACAATCCTAGTCGTCATTTCACTGTTTTTCATGAAAAGGTGAATGTAAGATTTTAATTAGACTGATGGCTCTAATGGTTATACAATAAACCCCACACTTCCATAAAGTTATAAAATACATTTCCATCATTATTATATATGTTATATTTTCATGTCTGAGGTAAAATAGGACATGATATTGTGTGATAGGAGATGTTTAGTGGTGTAAAAGCTAAAAAATACACTCTCTCTGCTCTCTGACACATGAATCAAGGTTTAATCACACATTTATTGATCAGTCAGATCCACTATTGATACTTTCTAAACACATCTGTGGCTCAAAGTTTGGTATAAACACTTTTTATGAGGGGATTTTTAGACAAGGGGATTCAAAAGTGACCCAGAACATACTGTGAGGGTGTAGAATAGGAACAGTATGTAAGGGTTAATAACAGCTGTCTTGTTTTTTCACTCAAATAACTTGAAGCAAAAACCGAGCACAGCCAAGCAAAGCCCAATGGGTGTGTTCATCCACTCTGGCTGATGTTTTAGTATAGGACAGATGTTGATAGTCACCAGCATACCCAGTGATAACAACCCCATAAATACCTATACAGCTTTACCAGGGTCAGTGGACTAGCCCTGTTTCAAGTGCAGGGTTGCAGCTTCTCTTACGTATATATATATATATATATATATATATATGTTTTATTTTGGTCTGATATGGAGCGCAGCACTACGTTATAATGGAGACAGGTATTTTCTTCTCCCCCTGCGTATCTTTGATGGAGTTGATCCTGTCAAGTCATCCATTTACCTTCACCACAGAGTCTCCACTGTGACTATATGAATAGATGTGAATAGGCCGTTACAGTACTGTCTCCTCCTGCACCGTGCTTGTATTGGACTTGTATAGATCTTGTCTAGCCTGCGGGCAGCACGGTAGGTCAGAGGTCAAATGTTCAGGTCATTAAACAACTGCCTACTCATCTTATTGCTATGTCAGCTCCACAACAACATGTTCTTTTCCTAAATATTAAAATGAATCTGAATGCTGTTAATATGATTATTAGAAGCTTCAGGCAACAGTAAACAGTAAAGCTGTGAAGGTGTTGCTCTGTCAGCCATATTCAAAGCATCCCATCATCACTCATATGGATTCATATGTGAACTTCTCTGTGTTAATGACGCCATAACCAGAGCGCGTTATGTCCACGCCGCTGATATTGCTAAGTCAGCCATGTTGTTTGTGGCTGCGAGGTGCCCTTTGACCCCCCCCCCCCCCACCCCCCCAGCAGCCTCCTGAGTCATTACATTACAACTGAGCCTCTCCTTTTACCTGCGATCCCATTCCTCTCTCCTCCCACCTCCCTCCATTACTAATCAATTAGACGCTAAAGTAATTAGATTGTATCTGATATGCCCAAAACAGCTGCTGTGTGTGTTTGTGTGTGTGTGTGTGTGTGTGTGTCAGGGTGATTAGTGGCTGGCTAGGTAATGATCTACAGGGGCCATACCAAATTAACAATGCAACCTCTCTAATGAGCCCCTATTAGCCTTGCACCCAGATTTTTACCACCCACACACACACACACACACACACACACACACACACACACACACACACACACACACACACACACACACACACACACACACACACACACACACACACACACACACACACACACACACAAGCTTGAAATATAAAGAAATACCTTTACAAATGAGCACTTAAAGTCAAGTAATGTACTGTATATCCCTGGCTTTCTTTTCCGTATGAATCCTTCAGTCACTGTTCACATTTGAACTTTATCTAAAGAGAGAAGGCTTGTTTTGTTTCTGTTAACAAATCTCATAAAATTACAAAAAGAACAACATGAGTAATTATTTAGAGATGTTAATCCATCTCTCAATACTTTCTGGTTTCACTACTCTGCCATGTGACTAAAGCAGGAGTTAACTGTGTATTGTTGAGGACTATTTTCAGCAGTGGAACAATACACATTAGGTGAGCTGTACTCTGTCGTAAAAGGTATTGAAAGTCATCCAGGATCATGTACAATCCTTAATGATAATGAGAGAAATGTTGAGCACCGAGCAAATATTTACATTCACGTGTGCAAATAAAATAGCTTAGTCAGCGTTTATTTCAACAGAAATGACTTGATTTAATTGGAATTGTGTTAATCCATGGATGTTTTAGTAAATCATACGGACAGTATAAACTGCTTCAAAGTAAAGTAGTAACTAGTCTTATATTTGATCTCATTACAAACATGGAGAAAAGAACATTATCAATATGAAAGGAATCAGAAGGACAAACACAGAGTTTATGAAGTTTGATATTTTTGTCTTATTTAGTTTTTCATTTCTATACATTTCCTCTCATCTTCATTTCCTTCCTTTCCATTGAGAGAAAGCCATTCAGGCTCTGCTCTGCTCCTTCTTCCATTTCCTCTCTTCCTCTTCCTCTCTCTCTCTCTCTCTCTCTCTCTCTCTCTGTCTCTCTCTCTCTCTCTCTCTTCTCTCTTCTCTCTTTCCTCGCCTCTGTCCTGTTCTGTCATTCTGATTATCAGCCCTCTTATCCCTCTCTCTGCTGTCAGGACACTATCTCTCTCTTTCTCAAATTAACATTTTAATTACAGGCCCTGCTTAACCCGGGAAAATCAATACCTCTTTCCGCCTTTCCTCTCTCTCTTTCTCTCTCTCGCTCAAACCCCCTTAACCCCCTTTTTTCTCTCTCTTTCTCTAACAACCACACGCAAACACACACACACACACACACACACACACACACGCACAACTATACACATTTCCTCCCATTGATCTGTGCGTCTTAACATCCACAACATCCATACAAACCTCTGCCATTTGGCGGCTTGAAAAGAGCAGATTGAGTCTGTATTTCACCACCTGATGGAGAGAGAGAGAGAGAGAGGGAGAGAAGGAGGGATGATGGAGGAGGAGGAGAAGGTGGGGCGAGGTTGGGGGAACAGACAATCACTTGACCATTGACATATGGTTGAACAGTTAAAACATTATTGCGACTACATTTTTATATGTTTGGTTCACTCTTGCCTCTCTCTTCAGCTTCCAGCATTGTTAGCTGTCGGCTAACCTTTACCACTTTTTAATGTAATAAAATGTTGTTTTTACAGCTTGTTGCACTGCCCCCAAGTGGCCAAAAATATTAAAGTACTTTTAAGTTCATTGATTTATTATTTTGTTGATCTAAAAGCAGATCTAAAATGATGACACTGTGAAGAATTACAATATGCGTAGGTCTAATAGTATCCCAAGAAAAGTCTGTATACCGTAAGTATTGATTGTAAGTATTGTTCAGATTGATACATATTCAAAAACATTAACACTGATGTAAAACAGAGAAAATCAGCAAATCCTCACCAACACATATTTGTCATTTTTGCTTATAAAATAACAATTAACAACTATCAAAATTGTTGTCAAATTTCAGTGAATGGAATAATCAGTCAATAAAGTAACTGGCTAACTGTGTCAGCATCAGATCATGGTGTGGGTTCAAATTATCACTTGAAACGTGGTTTATACCTCCAAAATGACGCAGCATTTGTTGTCATGGTAACGGCTAACACTACACGTTACAGTTTAAAAAAATAAAATAAAAAATCCAACTTGTGGCTGGAAACAGAAACAACAGTTGTTTCCTTGAGCAACATAGCCATCCACCCTACACGGCTCCTTCTAATGAGGCAAAATCATCTCATCAAGTCATCTTATATAGATATATTATACAGATGTTATGAACTGCAGCACTTCTACTGCAGCTGCTACATTCCACTAATGTAACTGTAGGTTGTTTGTTGTTAACAGGCTGACTATTTAAGGTGTCAGAATTCTGCTGTTTGTTTGCTTTCTTACATCTGAGACACACATCTGTGTGACAGTGGATCCACACTTCACTTTAACACACTACCTGACCATGAATTCAATGCCAGTAGATCTCTTATAAAGACTAGTTTCTTAGTTGAATTTAAAACCAGGTAGGTATTTCACACATAGGTTTTCTTCTTGTTCTCGTTCAGACAGAAATCAGCTGGTTTGATTTTCTTGTGTTTTAATTGTCTTTTTCTTTAATGCAAATAGGCTATTACTGTCCAATTAGAAAAAGCAAGAATTCAAAAGCTGCATGTATAGTGTGGATCATCTCCATGGTGCAGCAGAGCAGTGAGTGAATCTAATAATGCCAGGGATCAGCATGTTGAAGGCTCTCAGCTTACTGCTCCCCTCTCATCTCACCTGCTCTCTGTGTGTGTGTGTGTGTGTGTGTGTGTGTGTGTGTGTGTGTGTGTGTGTGTGTGTGTGTGTGTGTGTGTGGACTTAAGTCCTTCTCAAACCCCGGAGACCCTGGTTGACCCAGAGTTTGACCACACACACACACACATACACACACACACACACACACTTGTTTGAGAGGTTTTGAGGACATATTGCTGCTGTTCTCTCTTCATTGTGTTTGGACTGTTTTATGGTCTGTCATTACTAGTGTATACTACTGTATGCAGTGACCTGGCTCTTTGGATAATAATGGACCTCAAACATATTCCCTCTTAGTTTCATTCATATCTAAGAGTTGTTCTTATTTGGTTAGTACTCATGGTTTCTGGGATTCACCATTGTCTTCTTATTTTTGCTCTTTCATTTTATGAATTTTAAAATTTAAAATTTGTGGTCTAAGGACATTCTATTGGTCAATTCATCCCAATTATGTCTATAATAACTTTACTTAACAGTATGTTACCTTAACAGAAATGGAAGAGAAAACATAAAAGAGATGTAAGAGAGTGTTGCTGCATGAGGCCCAACATCTGTCTATTGGTGATCAGGTCCAGATGAAAAGACACTATCATATAAGTGGAATGACTGTGGTGATTGGTGGATTTTTCCTCTAGCGCCACCATGAGTTTGAGATTTGTGTTTTTCAGTGAAATCAACAGTTTGAACTGTTGAAAGTGTTGCTATGAAATTAAACTCATGCATTCGTGTCCTAATGATGAATGGTTGTAACTTTGGGAACTAACAGCATCATGGGGTCAAAGTTTTAATATGTCCTCCACTCTGACTGAACTATTTAATATCTTTAACATTCATATCTTAACTTCCTCTCGTCTTTGTCGACAGGTTTGGATCCCTCTCCTTCTACCTCAGCAGCGCCCGTCCCAAAAAAGACTCCTGCTAAAAGACCTGCTGCTCCTCCAGCCCGGCCTCCGTCCTCCTCTTCCTCCTCTTTCCCCAGCAGGAGACTGAAGAGACTGATAGAACAGGAGGAAGAGGACCCAACCTGTGCTGCCGCCACGCTGCGCCTCCTCAGACATAAGGTCCATCTGCCAGCAGAACCAGCACAGTCCAGGTAGCAAGTCCTCTACTGACATCACTCCCAACACCTTAAACCTCCACTCACCTTCCTTTATTAAACAGTCACATTTGGAGCGCCTTGGTAGCTCCAAATTGTCCCGGTTTCCTGTCAGCCTCTTTGCCTCCCACTGTTAAATTAAAAGGAGCAAAAACAGAAAAATTCCCCAAAACCTACTGTA